>NW_027069479.1:1248367-1309141 GCF_002906115.3 Quercus suber
GAAATATTATGTAGTTGATTCTGGATACCCAATGGTGAAAGGCTATTTGGCACCATACAAGGGGATATCATACCATCTTCAAGACTTTCGAAGGAGAGGTGGAAGCCCTAGAACTAGACATGAAAAATTTAATCATGCTCACTCATCTCTTCGATGTGTGATTGAGCGCACTTTTGGTGTGTGGAAGAATAAATGGAGAATTATCAGAAACATGTCATCTTTTCCATTCCATATCCAAATACTTATTGTATCTGCTACTATGGCTCTTCATAATTTTGTTAGACTAAATGATAGGGATGATAGGGGCTTCATAAACGCCAATCGAGATTCAATTTCTAGAAGAGAACATAATAGTGAAGCAGTTAGCAGTTATGAGCAGAACTCAAGATCTTTAACAGACCCTGCGATGGTGGTTCTTCGTGATTCCATTGCTAATTCCATTTGGGGGGATAATAATTAGTAGTTGTCTTTTTTATTTTTTTATTTATAATATCATGTAGTACAATTTAAACTTGGGTTATTGGTATGTATTTTATCATCTTTTTTACATTTTTGTGTTGTACAATTTAAAATTGGGTTATTGATATGTATTTTATATGTTTTTACATTTTTATATAGTACAATTTAAATTTAGATTATTGGTGTATATTTTATTATCTTTTTACATTTTCATTTTGTGCTTCATGATGATGAAAATTATTTAGATTTAATTAATATTAATAAGAAGTCGTTAATGGTAATAACAAATAATTATGACACTAAAAAAGAAAAATTGCCCAAACATTATTAGAATAATACCAATAATATATTTATTATTATTATTATTTAGTAAGTATATGACGTAGTTGATTTTTAATTAAGTATGAAATAAACTCACATTAAAAAATAAAAAATAAAAAATGTATGAAATAAACTCCCTTATAATACATTGTCCTTTTTGGTAATTTACCCTTCAAACAGCCACTTTTATAAGTGCTAGCTAAACACTTGGTTTTTTCAAAAAGCACTTTTTAACAGCTTTACCAAACACTCAGTTTTTTGAAACTCAGCTTTTTCATTATGGACTTTTTAAAAACTCCACTTTTTTATTATGCACTTTTACAAAAAGCTGAACTAAACTCACCCTTAGTGGCTTAAAGGGTTCACTCATGGAAGCACTGGCAAGGATTCAGGACATAATTAATCATCATCGTGATCAAAAGCACACTACCACTGAGGATGCCATAGCCAAAGAGTCAGGGTAGTTGGACCAGGGGCTAGCTAGCTAGGCCTCTCAGCAAATAATATAACCAAAATAAGTGTGTTAGCTAAACATAACTATTGTAAGCATTAACTGTTGTTTATCTCTTAATAAAATCTTCAAACCATGTTTTTACTATACATCCAACGGATGACTGAATATTATAGTTTCTGAAATCTAATCATTTAAAAAATGAAATATTGTATATCCTTATATATCTCTTCAAAAATATATATATATATATATATATATTTATATATATATCCTTATATATTACAGTAAATTAAAAAAAAAAAAAAAAAAAACCAATAAATTTCTGAATTAAATTAAAGCAAAATCTGAGTCGATTGTTGGATGAATTACAACATACTTCCCCTAGATATTTAGACCTATGTTACTTGAAATCCGAAATTTTAAATCACATGTTTCTTAAGGTAAGGTGTAATCCTAAAAGCATGTTGTAAGATAACAGGACAACTGTCAATATGCCCACATCTACATTTACGCTATGTGTAAATTGTTTGGTCCTCTTAAATCAATTGCCACTTAAATTACTTTAATTAGTAACCATTTAGCCTAGGATCATAAAGATTAGCTTTAGAAGAAAAAGAAATAGTACAAGAAGCAGCCCTTTCCTTCTTGAAAAATGGTGTCTACTGTCTAGTGTAAACTTCTGTATCAGGCATGAATTATTGGACACGGGTGAAACTACCAAACAATTTAAAGAAAGCCTTTTGAAGTTCTAAATATTCACTTGGTGGAAAGAGCAAAAAAAGATGTAGTAAGTCTACTTACACAATAAATTTTTCAACTTTTTCATAATTGTTAAGTTGGCAAGTTGTCTAGTATACAATAATCATGTTAGAGGTGAATTCATGTAAAAGTGATATTGTACCAATCGCAACCACCTTAACAAGTTGTGAAATTTATTGGGTCTATAGCATTATTTCAATGAAAACTAACATGATGTAGTCCTTCCTTTTTGCATCAAACATGAACTCTTAACACATTTCTAGAACATTGGCATTATTACAACACAGTTTGATTACCAGCTTGCAAAATCTTAGATATTTTCTTCCCCAGGGACAGCAGCATTTTCTGCCCAATTTGCTGCACTTCCAGTGCGTGGAATGCTAGGGAGCCTTGTGTACAAGTCCACCTGAAACATAACTCCACAAATGAGGCCATTGTCATCTTCACGAGAAATTGCTCTAACCTTGTAAAGTGGATGATCAAAGCTTTTAAGCCCACTTCCATTCATGAAAATGCACCCTGTTATGCCATGCATTAGCCATTAGGAAAAACCACTTGTCAGCATATCAAAATAGCACATGTAGCCTATACCTGTAGAGGAAAGAACTTTACAAAACTTAAGAATTCATGAAATGACTTACAAGATATCATTTAAGCTTGGTTGAGATTATTTTTTTAGCAATTTCCTTGAGTTTTTAATTGCTAGGTGCTACCCAAGCGAGCAATATGCAAAAAAGAGTGAGCTGAACTAACCAGGAGGAAAAGGTGCACAAGATTTTCCACAGGCCTCTCCTGTAATATTGAGATCATTGCAGCAAACCAAGGATCCATCACCGGTTATTCCCCAGTGAAGTTCTACGCATCCTTCACGGTCCTAAAAATGGTAGCAACAATTACTAGTATTGTCACATAATATTTTTCTCTTTAGTATCTAGCATTTCTTATTACAAAGGGTGTGCTGCCTTGGACATCTCATGTGAAGCAAAGGACTCCAATGTGAATTAAACATTCCGACCCCCCAAAAAAGTGACTCAAGCGTAATACAATGGCATTTAATAGAAATTATAGCATAGCATCCNTATTCTCCACTCCTTAAGGTCTGGATCAATCAAGTCACAAACCATATTCACTCCCCTTCCTTCAATTCGTGGTGACAAAACCTTGGAATTACTTGAGATGGGCAACCAATTTTCACCCCAAATATTGACAGACTTGCCTGACCCTATCCTCCATTTTGCCCCTCATTTGATCACATTCCTACCTTTCATAATACTTTTCCAAGCATACGAAGAGTTGGCTGGAATTTTGGCCTCCATAACCGAGGTATTAGGGAAGAATTTTGCCTTGAAAACACGATAGAACAAAGATGACTTGTCATGGAGCAAACGCGAAGTTTGTTTGGCCAGGAGTGCATCATTGAATAGATACAAGTCTTTAAACCCTAAACCACCCTATGTCTTTGGTTTGCAAAGTACCGACCACTTCACCCAATGGATCTTCCTATTATCGCCCATTTGGCCCTAAAAAAAATCTACAAATCATGCTCTCAAGTTTGTGACAGAGAGAAGTAGGGAGTTTAAAGCAAGCCATGGTATAAGTTGGGAGAGCTTGTGCCACCACCTTAATCAGTATCTCCCAGCCTGCCTAACTAAGTAACTTACCCTCCCAACCTTGAATCCTCTTCCATACTTGCTATTTGATGTATGTGAAACTTTCCTTCTTATTTTGACCAACTAGTGAGGGAAGTCCAAGATATTTCTCGTATTGCCGAACAACATTAACACCCAACATGTTTTGGATCACTGTTTGAGTGTCTGCAGTGGTGGATTTACTAAAGAAGATAGTGGTTTTAGTACAGTTGATTTGCTGCCCAAAAGCTCTCTCATATTTGGCCAACACCTCAAGCAAGCTTTGACATTCCTCTTCTTTAGCTCTGCAGAAAATTAGGCTATCATTGGTAAAAAAGAGATGAGTGATTTTAGGTTAATTTCGGCAAAGAGATACACCCCGAATGTCACCATTGTTGGCTACTCGACTTATTAAACCATGGAGACCTTTAGTACGCATGAGGAAGAAGTAAAAGGATAATGGATCTACCGGACGCAAACCACGTGTTGGAGTGATATGCCCATGGGGTTCCCTATTAATTAACATCGAGTAAGAGGTTGTAGTTATACACATCATCATCAATTGTATCCATCTAGGGTGAAACCCAATCTTGGTCATCACTTTCTCCATGTACTCCCACTCCATCCTATCGTACGCCTTACTCATGTCAAGTTTCAAGGCCATAAAGCCAGTTTTCCCCTTATTGTGATTCCGCATGTAGTGTAAAGTCTTGAATGCCACCAAGATATTGTCTAAAATCAATCTATAAGACATGAATGGGCTCTAATTCTTTGAAATAATATTAGGAATAATAGCTTGCAAACGATTGGTTAGAACTTTAGCAAAAATGCGATACAAAACATTGCTCAAGTTAATAGGTCTAAACTCAGATACATATGTCAGATTTGTTATCTTAGGAATCAATGTAATAAAAGAATGGCAAAGGGCTTGAGGGAGAGAGCTCGAGTTGAGATAGTGTAAAATAGTGGATGACACGTCAGACCCAAGTAAGGACCAATAACTTTGGACCGGGTGCTTTTAAGGGTGCCATCTGCTTCAGAGTAATCTCCACTTCCTCAATGGTGAATTCGGCCACAAGTATGCCATTCATCTCTTTGGTTACAGCTTGTGCAAAATTCTCAATGACCTCCTCAAAATTGCCAGGGCTACCCGAGGTGAAGAGATTTTGGTAAAAGTCTACGATGGTGGCATTAACTTGATCTTGGCTTGAGCACCATCCTCCATTAGCATCATGTAACTTGGTTATATAGTTTCTCCTACGGCACTAAGAAGCCTTGCTACGGAAAAACCGAGTATTACGATCACCATCATGGAGCCGTGCAACTTTGGACCACTGCCTCCACATTTTTGCTTCCTTATCAATGAGTTGATTTACCTCATCCTCCAACAACCTCATACGGCTTAAGTCACCAGACCATAGAGCATGTTGTTCTACTGCTTTTAGACATTCACAAGTGGATTCCAATTGTTTCTTGATGTTGCCAAAGGACTTTTTACTCCACCAAGACAAGGCCACCCCACATGTCTCAATCTTCCTTAGTACACGGGTATCCCATGATTCATTGGAATTTATACTCAGCACAGCTTCCACAGTGTCACTACAACCCTTTTTAGACATCCACATTTGTTCAAAGCTGAAGGGTTTTTGAAAACTGCAATTCATATGCTCCAGTGAGATCCATAAGGCTTTATGATCTGAAGATGTGACATCTAGATGTTGCACTTTTGTACCTACAAACATTGAGAACCACTCATTAGTAGCAACTGCTTGGTCTAGTCTTTCCCATATAGTAAAATTGGGATAGTGTTTGTGCCAAGTGAATGGGAAACCAACAAAATCAAGATCCATAAATCTACACTCATCAAGTATATCCCTAAAGGCCTGCATTTGATTATGGGGTCGAGATCACCTACGTTGCTTCTTAGACTGTTGTGTGATCTCATTAAAGTCCCCTGCACACAACCAAGGTATAGGCCCACGGTTTTTTAGAGCTTATAGCTTAGGCCATGCTTCATGTCTCTTAGTGGTGTCCGGTTTTCCATAAAACCCGGTGAACCTCCAAGCATTCTCCTTGCCTTTGTTGATGACTGTATCAATATAATTCTTTAAATATTTTTCAACCTCCAAGGGAAATCCGCCTTCCACAAAATCGCCAACCCTCCTGCCTTGTTAAACCTTGGAACCACAAACAGATTTTTAAATTGAATATGTCTTTGAACCTATTCTAGCCTTGCTTTATCTATCCATGTCTCGGCTAAAAACATGACAGAGAGATCTTTTGCCCACGTAAAATCTGCAAGCTGATCTTCTGTACGCATGTTCTCAAGCCCGCGACAGTTCCATACTAAAAGATTCATTGCTTCTGGCAGGGCTGGAAACCAGCCTCCGCCAATATCTTTTTATTTTCATCACCAACCTGTGAAACTGCATAACGTTTACTTGGTAACTCAAACTGAACCTCATTTAGGGCACATTTACTCCCACTGACTGGGCTTAAATTGTGTGTATGATCAACAGCGGCTCTGAATATTCTTTTCCAAGAGGAGATGTGGTTTGGGTGGGGTGGAGAAATCGAACTGTTTGGATTATTTGAGATAGTAGCATGTTTGGAGTTGGTGATTGAGAGGTTAGATATCTCAGTGGTCAGGTTTGGGGTGTCATTAACTTCTTGGGTTGAGGGTGAGTAAAGATGGGCTGAGGTGGCATATGGCTAGGTTGGATAGTGGTAAGGGTCGTGTCGTGCATGGGGGTATCAAATTTCCTCAAGTCATGGTAAATGGATTCTAATTGCTTGTCAAAAGTTGTGGTTGAGGTGTAAGCAAGTCCTGGGCCCGTGTGTAAGTGTGTAGGGTTAACTATGTTATTTTCTATATGGAAAGGATCGGTGGACATAAAGGCTGAATGAGTATCAGTTTAGAAAGAATCGGAATTGAATGAATCAGAGGGAGAGTTACCATATTTGTCTTTTATCATGTTGGCATCTAGTGTGGCTTGCTTTACCCTAGCCGCTATTGAGTTCCCCGTCTTATCGGACCATCGTTGGCCTGGGTGTTCTTCCTTATTTTTCGAGTAAAAACCCGGCACCGCTACCACAGAGTTACAAGCTCCAAACCGTGGTAAAGCTTTTAGCCATGCCCCGTATTCCTCATCAGCTTCAGTAAGTGATCCTTCACTCTTAATCCAATGATCACAATCCCGGTTGTTGTGGGTGAGGCATCCACACCAATCTTAAAGATTGGGAAGCTTCTCATATTTGAAGGAGACACAAAACTCTCTACAGTCATTAAGTGTGACCACCCTCCTATGGCATAGTGGTTGTGAGACATCCACCATAACCCTGACCCACATAAAGCCTCCATACTCTTCAATCTTTGAGTTCAGTAGTCCCAAAACTTGCCCAGCAGGTTCACACAGATTTTCTGCCACTGTCATGTTCATAAACTTCACTAGGAGACCATGTATTTAAATCCAGAATGGGGTGATATTAAACTCTTAAGTCTTCTATCTTACTAACCAATCATATTTTTTCAAAATCATTAACTGTTTGTCAAAGCTCCATGGGGCGTTTGCAAGGATAGTGTCAACTTCGGATTCACTATCAAAAGTAAAGAGCATTATACGGTTACCAAGGTTCTTGATTTTGAAGGCTCTTTTGGACCACCATATTGGAGTAAAGGTGGCTGCGATGGAACCAGGATTCAGTGCTCTCTTGGTAAGAAACTTAGCAGCAATAATGGAGACAGGGGCAGCCATCTCATCTTGTAGCCGGAATTTTGGTCCTTCTCTCTGTGAGATGGTGAGTCCAGACCACTGTTTGGGGAGATAGTCCATGGTAGAGATTAGTGTTTCCCACAACCCCCCCCCCCCCCCCAAAAAAGAAAAAAAGAAAAAACCAACAAGCCCTAAGGTAACTGTGTTACTCTAAGGTACAAAAAAACTCTTCCAAGAAGAGACAACAATTCTACAGCCTAGGAGAAGATGGAGGGTCAAATCGGCCATTTACCACTTTTCGCAAAATTATTAACAACATACCACTGTTTGCAAAATTAGTAGCAATATACCACTTTTTTGAAACTCGAGTCCATGAAACTCGAGTTTGCTGTGTAAATCGAGTTTTAAACACTCGAGTTTCATAAAAGACCTTGTGCTGATGTGGATTTTTTTTTAATGAAAAAAATGCCACATGGAACTCGAGCTTGGTAAACTTAAGTTCCATGCAACACAATACTAGAGCTTACCAAGCTCGAGTTTTTTTGTAAATACCAAATTCAAGCGTAATGCTCTTTTTTTTTTTCTTCTATGGTACTCGAGCTTACGAAGCTCGACTTGTAAAGTGGAACTCGAGTTTGGTAAGTTCGAGTTCCTTATACTTTTTTTTTTTTTTTTTTTTATAATCAAAAAATAAACATAAACATAAAAATAAGTAATTTTTTTCATTGTTTTCTCATAAAAATTGTTTTCTGTTTGCTGCATTAACTGTTTCTAGCATTCTGTTTAAAATTATTTTTTGTTCAGCATTATTTAAAATTGTTTACTGTTTTTTCTTCATACATGATTCTCTGTTCACTGTTTTCTCATAAAACACCTAGTGAAATTGAGTTTTCTAGATTTAAAAGCCAAATCTGAATCTGTTTTCATGTTTAAATTTCACAATAATCGAATCTGTTTTTCTACATTGATAAAATCTGTTTATACATTAATAAAATTATGCTCTCTGCACGTCACGTTTACTGTATATTCAAATTTGCTTACTGCATTCATAAAATTTGTTTTCTGCATTAATTAATGCTGTTCTAATTTCTCATTGTAACCCACAATATTTTAACCAATTTGACCATAACGCTTCTGAGATGTTAGAAATTGATGAGTGTGTTAAAAATGAATGAACAAGTATATAAGTTGCCTAAAAATTAATATTTTGAAATTAAAATTTCTATATTTTATAATACTTCTATTTAAATAAATAAAAACATATGTTTGTTGATTAATGAAAAAATATATATAAGGAACTTGAGCTTGCCAAACTCGAGTTCCATATTACAAGGAACTTGAGCTTACCAAGCTCGAGTACTATAGAAGGAAAAAAGAAAAAAGAAAAGAAAAAGAGAGCATTACGTTCGAGTTTTGTATTTACAAAGAACTTGGCTTGGTATGCTCTAGTATTGTGTTGCATGGAACTCGAGTTTATCAAGCTCGAGTTCCATGTGGCATTTTTTCAAATAAAAAATCCACGTTAAGATAAGTTTTTTTATGAAACTTGAGTATTTTAAACTCGATTTACACAGCAAACTCGAGTTTCAAAAAAGTGGTATATTACCACTTATTTTGTAAACAGTGGTATGTTGCTAATAATTTCCGCGAAAATTGGTAAATGGCCAATTTGGCAGAAGATGGAGAGCCTCTTTCACTAGTGACAAAGAAATCTATTGAAGAATGCTCCAAAAGTTGTTAAACTAAATACATGACACTTCCCCACCTCCTTTTGTTTTTTGCTTTGCTGAACCCCCTCAAAGTGTTTAAATCATATAATATATGTTAATATATAGATATAGTGATAAGTGTAATTTCTACATGATTTTTATTATCCTTTTATTTATTAAAATTGTTAGTTTTCCTTTATTTCTTTTGATTTGATTTGATTTTTTATTTATATTTATCTATTCATTTTTGCTTTGAAGGATTGAGAAGATTTCAGATTAATCCACATCTTGTGGATGTAAATCGGTTGACTTGAAGACCCAATTAAATTTAAGTCTAATTTGGATTAGGATTCCAGCCTACATATCAATTAGTATTTTTGGCATAACTTTTGGTTTAGATGTCCAATCGAGATGATCCAAGTTGGGCTAGAAAATTAACTTAAAGGGCTACAACTCTGTGGTTTACAAAGAGCCCGAATTCTGACGTTAAATGGGCCAAAATTCTTGGTTAAGTGAAGCCTAAAAATCTGAGATTTTCTCCAAATGAGAATTCAACTTGTAATAGGATTCCTTGACTTATTTAAAGGCTCTTTAGGGAAAAGTCAAGGGGGGCTGCATTGAAGAATATTTTTTGGGAGTCTTTTTGAGGAGGAGGATCTGAGGACAAAGGCGAAAGCTTCATGTTGATCAACCAATTCAGATGAAAAACATAAGTTTTTTTTGTTATCTTTTCAATTTTATTATGAACTAAATTTTATTTTCTAGAGCGGTGATGTAGTCTAGCAATGAACACACAATTTATATTCTGAGTTATTTTATTTTTAATATTTCCATGATTGAGTGTTTAATTCTTATTCTTAATGCTTACTATTTTTTTTTTTTACGAATAATTGTTTGATCAATTGAATTACAATGAGACCGAGATGTGATTTGTTATTTTAGTTCTAGAATTAAACACCATTAGTTGAGTGAAAGTAGAGATGCTTTACCGCGATTAGTGTGACTTTTTAGAAAATTCAAAGTACGTAATGAGTCTCCAGTTAATTAAATTCGCATAGAGATATGGAATTGTTAGCTGAAGATATTTTTGATATTATTCGAGAGAAGATATTGAATAGTTAAGGAATTTTTAATCATCAACAGGAGATTATTAGAATTTAATAATTAGGAAGAATAAATTGTGTAGGATTTGTTAGGTGAAATCAACTGCTCTAGATCCATTCTTATAATATTTTTACACTTTTAGATTTTTACGCTTTGTTAATTTTTTTTTCGTAGATTTATTTTTTATTAAATATTTATTTTTTTAATTTAATAGTAGAACGTTCCATTTTTTTTCGATTTTCCAAATAGTAATTTATTTAGTGAATTTCGGTATTCAATAACATAGTTAATCCCTGTGAGTTCGACATTCGTTTTCTAAAAACACTTTACTACTTGTTACGATTCTGTGTGTTTGCAGATTATTTTACGCGAACATATAGTAACAAGCTTAATACCAAGATTTTAAATTCAATTATATATTATATATATTAACTAATCAATTTTTATTATTAGTATTTAGTGTAAAATTTTACTACTCAACCAATCACACCACTTATATATTAATTTTCAAAAAAAAAAAACTTATACCGTTATACGTTAATATTACAACAACAGGAACCATTTTAAAATTGGGCAAAAACTTGCATTGCATGCGAGGAACATATTATATATGCTTATAATGTTTCTTGTCAAAATGTAGTAGCCTAGTAAATACTGTTGCACAGATGAACCCTTCAGGCATCCTTGTCTACCTGAACCCAGCCTGGGTGGAGTAAAGGAAGCCATAAAAAAGCATTCAATATCTCGGACAGTTACAAACTATCTAGGTGACCATTGAGAGCCCATCAAAACCCACATTAATGAGCCCAAAGGCATTACAGAATGAACACTAAAGCCACCATAAATAAGGAACAACAGCCAGAAGAGAGAGGGAAATATATATGCACCTTTCAGAACTAAATAGGGTACATTTGGATATACACACACGCTAAAGCACTGATATTTTCTAATTTTTCATAATCTCTCTTAGCTTCCACTCGCTAACTTTACTATCGGAGACTCCGTGGCCGGCACAACACTGATGACCACCTAGAGAGGATTCCTTTTTGGACCTTGTAGGTATAGAGACAAAGCTCGTGCTGACTCATCTGGATGAACCTACTTGATTGACGATTTCAGCATCATCAGTTTGGCGCCGTCTATGGGAATGACATTTTTGTACTTAGGTTTGAGAGCGTAGTTCCATTCAACTCTAGAGTCCAAATGGAGTCCAGCATGCCTCAAGATTCTGTAGGATTAGCCCTATAAATCCAAAGTGGAGGAGCTTACGAGATAGAACCAAGAGACGTGGTTGCAGCTTCAGCAAAAAGATAACCGTCCTGGGACCAACCGGAACGACGATGGAAACGGCCAAAGAAGGAACGACTACCGACGACCAACTACTCCTAAGGGAGCGAACTCAGACCTCCTCAAGGAAATGAGAAAAGAAATGGACGAGCTGAGAAATGCAATAAGAGAAAAAACAGATCGGAGCTTAGACATGATGGTTAGGAGAACGGACTCGCCTTTTACAACAACGGTCCTGGAATGCCCAGTGCCTTCAAAGTTTCGTCTTCCACAACTTAAGTCATTCAATGGTCTGAAGGACCCTCTGGACCACCTCAACACCTTCAAGACAACTTTGGGTCTTCAATAGCCCCTTGACGAGATACTATGTCGTTCCTTCCCCACCATTCTCAAAAGAGCAACAAGGGAATGGTTCACTAAGCTACCAACATAATCCATCGACAACTTCAAGCAATTAGGCAATTCCTTTTTACCACACTTTGTTGGTGGACAGTGCTTGAAAAGGTCGGCAGACCACCTGCTCACCATCAGGCAAGGGGAGAAGGAGACCCTAAGGTCATATGTGAAATGCTTCACTAGAGAAACCTTAGAGGTAGACGAAGTAGATGACAAAGTGTAGATGACAACCTTCAAAGCAGGATTAAAGTCCAGAGAGTTCGTGGTCGCATTCGCGAAGAGCCCTCTTCGGACAATGGTGGAAATGCTCTTGAATGCGCAGAAGTATATGGACGCTGAAGATGCCTTAGCAGCAATAAGGGACGCAAAAAAAACCCAGGGAAAGGGAAGGAAAGGAAGAAGATCGGAGGGGAGTTAAAAGATAAAGGGGAGATCGTCAGGGCATTAACGGGAATAGGCGAAGAGGCAAAAAAAACCCCTCAAACGGTAAAATTTACCCCTTTAATTATGCCCGTTGACAAAATTTTGTCGCAGATTAAGGACGAGCATTAACTCAAATGGCCAAGGCCATTGCACTGATCACCTAATGTGCATGATAAGAAGAAGTACTGCCATTTTCACAAGGATCACAACCATGTTCCTTCCTATGACACCCTTATGTTTACTCAAAAAATTTAATAACTTACATTCTTACAAGGAGTCAAGTTTAGAAGATATTACCATAAGAAAAGTCTCATCGGTCCCTAGAAAAGCATACTTAAGATCATTTGGCCAGGGCTTCAACTTCCATTTAGGTATTTGCTCACTAGATGGCAACAACTTTATCTCACAAGGTGGCAACTCCTCATATTTCAATTTCCAATTGCTCACTTCCAATTCCTGTGCAGATTCCAAGAGACAATAAATGTATGCAATTTTGGAATTCTAATCAAAGTTAAAATCACATGAATTGACTAAACAAGTTTCTACTGTTTGGTCTTGAACAATTGTCATAATCAAGTTAACTTCATGCACATCCTCTTCATCTCTAGTTTGCTTACAAGTATTAAAAATATTAAGCTCAAGGGTCATATTGCCAAAAGATAATTTTAAGACCCCACTTCTACAATTTATCAATGCATTAGAAGCTGCAAGAAATGAGCATCCTAAAATCACATATATTTGAGAATTAGCATTAGAAACAGGATGCTTGTCTAAAATAATAAAGTCAACAGCAAAATAAAATTTATCCACTTGAACCAAAACATCCTCAACAACACCCTTTGGAACAAGCACAGATAGATCGGCAAGTTGTAAAATTATGGAAGTGGGTTTTAACTTGCCTAGACCTAATTGCTCATACATTGAATACGGCAAAAGATTCACACTTGCCCTAAGATCAAGCAAAGCTTTTTCTATTTTTGAATTACCAAACACACGTGAAATAGTGGAACAACCTGGATCTTTGAACTTAGAGGTCTATTGTTTTGAATGATTGCACTAACTTGTTCAGTAAAAATTGCCTTCTTATGTACATTAAGCTTACGCTTAATAGTGCACAAATCTTTCAAAAATTTAGCATATGATGGAATTTGTTTTATGGCATCCAAAAGTGGAATGTTCACTTTAACTAGCTTAAGCACATCAAGGATTTCAAAATTTTGATTCACTTTTTAAGGGGAAATCAACCTTTGGGGAAAAGGAGCAGGGATAGGACACCTTTCAATTTCATTAGATTTGGGCTCAAGGACTCCATCACTACTCTTTACTTAGGAAGATTCATCATGTGTATTGCTTTTAGGAATATATTTTTCAATGATTTTTCCACTGTGAAGAATAATTACAAATTTAGCTTAACTCACTTTATTTTTAGAGGAACTACAATCATCAACACAAAATTGACCTTGGGGATTTGGTTGTGGTTGAGATGAAAACTTACCCTTTTCTATTGTGCTCATGGATGTGGTCAGTTTAGTGAAAGTGCACCTAATGTCATTTATGGCTTGTGAGGTCTGATTATTAATGGTGGATTGAGTTTGCATGAACTGTTGCAAGGAACAAAATTCCCTGTAACCACATTATCATTGGAGGGGGATTATAGGAGGAATCATGTGTAGGAGGTGCAACCACATTATCATTCCTCCAACTAAAATTTGGGTGATTCCTTCACCCTGAATTATATGTCTCTAAATAGGGGGAAGGGTATGACCTTTTCACCATGTTTATAGCATTTGCTTGATCATGCAACACCTCTTTAAAAGCTGAAATTGTAGGGCATTCGTTGGTAGGGTGTTCCATGGTCTCACAAATTCTACAAACTTCATTAATTTTAGGCACAATATTGATTCCATTGACCTTCCTTAATTCCATGGCTTCAAGTACCAATTTACAGTAAAATCTATTGATCTATACCAACTCAGCTCCAATTCCCAATTGGACTTGATCTTGTAGAAAACTTCTCATTTGCACAGTTAGGACATGTGTGTTTTCACTTATTAAGAACATATGTCACTTATTTATGTAAATTGGCTAATCCTTTGACAAAACGCACTCTACTTGTAATTGGGTAGTTCTAGGTGTTTTTAATACTTCAAGAAATAAGGTTTCAAGGTCAAGTGTTGAAGTCATCAAGTCTGTCCAAGACACCTGCTATCTGTCGAGATTTAGAATTTCAAATTTTCTGATATGATTTTCTTGGGATCCGTGAATATGTTTTTGGGCATTCTTTTCTCCAAACCCTAAACATATAAAAGGATTGTTTTAAGAGCCGTCAAGTGTGACACAAGTTCCAAACTCATTGAGCAATCTCTGTTCAAACAAATTGTGATCAAAAGACGAAGTTCTTGACCTAGTTCATCTTCTCTGAAGAAGTTGCTGTGTATTTGCACCATAGGGTTTTATGACTAAGCATCTTCCTGATCTTCATCGTGTAGGATGAACTGAAAAATTTTGCAGCCAACCTTTCTTACTTAAGTTGGTGTTTTTGAAGTCGCGTACTGGAATTCGCGCATTGGTTAGTCACGTACTTGGGAGCCGTGCATCAAAGGTGGGAACTGTCGCTACAGATCAAGTCCAATTGGGTATTGGGGTAAGGGTTCAACTGTAGGTTGGTAAGGTACTTGGGATTCCTTTACTTGTAACCGCTTGATTTGACAATAGTGGAGTTTTGGGAGTGGTGACCTGAAAATCACCCTGTGGGGTTTTTGCCATGAGGTTTTTTCCCATTCGTAAACAAATCACCGTATTATTTAATTTCCACTGCATATTTAGTTTTTGGTGATTTGTTTGTGCTTCCACGTAATTGCATGATTAATTGATTAATTAATAACTTGGCTAATTAATTAATTGGTATAATCACAAGGGGTCATTCAGATTGTGGCCTATCAAGTGGTATCAGAGTAGGCACACTCTGATTAGGTTTAATCTTTACTATGTTGATCCATTGATCCCTGCTTGTCATGGATAGAGGACAGTAATTAATTATACCTCCTTTATTTGATGGCACTAACTATGCATACTGGAAAGTACGCATGAGAGCTTTCTTTCAGTCTTTAGATGAGAAGGTGTGGCAGGTTGTAGAGATTGGCTGGACCAAGCTAAAAGAAGAACCGGCTGATTGGGATGACGCAAAGATCAAGGCGGCTAACTTCAATAGAAGAGCATTAAATGCCCTATTTAGCGCAGTTACCAATGAGGAGTTCAAGAAGATATCCTCAACTGAAACTGCTAAGGAGGCTTGGACCATCCTCCAGACAACCTATGAAGGAACAAAGGCTGTCAAAGATTCAAAACTTCAGAGGCTCACTACAAGCTTTGAAGAAATTAAGATGAAGGAGGATGAGTCAGTTGATGAGTTCTATGCCAAGCTAAAGAACATAGTGAACTTAGTCTTCAATCTTGGGAAAACCATCTCTGAACCCAAGGTTGTAAGGAAGGTGCTCAGATCTCTACCTGAGAGATTCCATACCAAGATTACGACAATATAAGAATCAAAGGACATTGACAAAATTCCTTTGACTGAGCTGGTTAGAAACTTGCAAACCTACAAGCTAGGACTATCTAGGATTGGTAAAACTAGTAAAGGCAAGAGCATGGCCTTGAAGGCAAAGAGCAGTGATACAGATGAGTCTTTCGATGATGAAGATTCTAAGATGAAGTCCTACATTACAAGGCAGTTTAAGAAGTTTATGAAGAATGCCAATAGGAGGAACTTCGACAAGAACCGCAGCCAATCCAGTTCTTCTCAATTTAAGAACCAAGACAAAGGGAAGAAGGACACTAAGAATGGCAGTCAGTACACTGTTCCGGCTGGACCAAAGTCCTTCGGATGTCATGGATTCGGTCACATGAAGCATGAATGCCTAACATATCTCAAGAGCATTGGGAAGAGTAAGGCACTTGCTGCAACCTTGAGTGACATTGAGCCCGAAGATGATTCTGACAATGAGGATGATGGAATCTTAAATGTCTTCACTGCCACAGTCAATCCTACTGAAGGGATTGTTGAAGAAGTGGATGAAGAGGAAGAACTAGTGGAGTTCAAATTTAAGAAAATGGATGATCAAGATGATATCCACTTAGCCTATGAGAAGCTTTACAAGCTCTCTGAGAAGCATGAGAAATTGTATAGGCTGGCCACCAAGAAGCTCAGTGATGTGGAACTTGATCGTGAAGAGTTGTTCACAAAGGTTGATGAGGCGAATCAAACTATTGGAGCACTGAGGTTTGAGAGAAACTTTTTGGCTGAAAAGACCAAGAAGTTTGAAGCTGAGCTGTTTCAAGTTAGAGCTCAATTGGAGAGGACTTCAAGTGCAAAGCTTGATGAAATTTTGAGCAATCAGAAAACTGCTTCGGATCGAATAAGCTTAGGGTATGGTATTTTTTTCTCTAATACTACTTCTACTAGTAATACTGTTTTTGTTTCTCCTGCTAATAACACTAAAATTGAGAACACTGATGTTAAAACTGAATTAGATAGCGAGACCTTAGACAAGGGTAAATCAATCTTAGGAGTACCCTCTAATCAATATAAGAAATATGCTAAAAACTCTAGGACTAAGAAGGCTAACTCTCAAAAGCCTAAACAAAAGAAGCAGCATCCCTGTCATCATTGTGGAGCTGCCGGTCATACTTGACCTAATTGCTATAAGTGGCTAGCCACTCAGCAGAGCAATGGCATAATAGCATCTGGAAGCCAAAATCAGCTTTAATCCTCTCTTGCTCCTCTTGGAGATCTTCTGAAGGCCTTCATGTTCCTTTCGATCTTGAACGGTTTCAATTCTTCCCCCTCACCGTCTGTTCAAGGATTCAATCAAAGGAAAGGTTCTTCTAAGGTGTGGAAGAAAAAGGACTCTAAGTGATTTCATCACTTTCTTTTCCCTTCTTGCTTTTCTTGTTTGTTGCATTACTTGTGTGTGTTGCATTTTTGTTGAGTCGGTCTAGTTTTATGATTTCTTTTGTTTAACATGTTTTTGTGTGTTTACTTTCAGTTTTGTTTACTTTTGTTTTTAAAATTAAAAAAAAATTGAAAAATCAGAAAAATACAAAAACAGTGTGTGTTATGTGTACTTTGGTACTTGTGTACCTTGGATGGCCATTGAAACAAAGTTTCTAAACTTTGTATCTCTTGTAGTTTAGATGAACATCTCTATGCACAACTAAGTAAGTGAGCTTTGTGGCTCTTGTTTGTGATAAGTAAGACTAAGTTATCTCTAAAGCTTAACACTCATATCACTCTTTTTGACGGGTAGGACTAGAAAATCCTAAGAGAAAGGCATAAATAACCATCTCACCACTGTTGCTCACCAATTATAAATGACACCTGTATGCTTCGGCATAGCAAAAGTGCAGTGTCAAAGACATTCGTATGCTTCAGCATAGCAAAAGTGCGATGTCAAATGCTTAACATCTTGGGTATTTCTTTTCTCTCTTTTATATGCTCATGTATGGTTTGCTAAAATAAAAGAAAATATGCAAAGAAAATACAAAGCAAAAAGATCAAAAATGCTTTAAATATGGTTGCAAGCGTGTATTCTAGGAGATGTGGGAGTTATAGGATGTACCTTGAAGGTGATAGTCCCTATCAAACAATTATGATTGTGTGTGAGTTAAAGTTATTTTCTCATATCTCAAATCGTCATAACATGTATACACATATGCAATCTTGCGATGTTTTTCACACACAACACACAATATTCTTTGCTACTTTTGATACATGTGCAGGTACAATGTGATTTGGCCATCACAAAGGTTCTACATGTGCTAATGTATGCTCACTAAACTGTCTTAACTTGCTTTTGAAAAATAAAATTGGTTAGACTTATTTAGTGTGTATGTGTGTGTTTTTGAGGATCCATGTGCTTAAATTCTTGTTGAGAGATGATTTTGAGAGCTTTATATGTTGAGTGGATCTTTGGTTGAGGTGTATGATGGATTGCATTCGTGTCTGTGTTTTTCTTTTCTCGAAAAACTGCTTTTTCATCTTGTCTCGACACCTCCTCGACACCTCCTCGATACCTGGTTATCTGTCGAGCATCTCAAGTCTTTTTCTTATCGCAAACTCAACACCTCTTCGACACCTGATAGATCGATTGAGAAAGTTCCTGTCTCCTCGATACCTGGTCGATCGATCGAGATTCTGTGCTCAAAACTGTTCCTTATTTCTCGATACCTCTCAACACCTGAAGCTATCGAAGGCAAAATCCTCGACACCTCCTCGACAGCTTCCTCAATACTTCTCGACACCTCAATTGTCAAGATTTACTGAGGTGTCTATAAAAGGACTTTTTTGTGATTTTTCACTCATTCCTCGACCTCTCTTGATCTGTCCGAAGGCTCTTCATCTCCCAACCACTTTTCTCTCACTCAAATCTTCAAATCCTCTTCATTTTCGGCCTTCCCTTGGTTTCAATCACTTGGTAAGTTCATTTTTCCCTTCCTTTTCATTCATTGCATGTTTTGAAACCTAGTTTTTGGGATTTTTGAAAATTTTTGGGTTCAAAATTGATGAGTTTTTCTTAAAATTTTGGGTTGGGTTTTCATTTAAATGCTTTCAAAATGACATACATTGCATTCCATGTGCATTAGAATGACGTTTACATGCATTTAGATGTGCGCTTTATGCTGTGTGCTAGTAGGATTAGATTGGGCTGAGCCCATGATGCCTTTTGCGTTGCATGTCACATGCTCATGCATTCCCATGCATAAGTTCTTTTTGTTCATCATATTTGCTCTATTTGAACTATGTTAGGACTTTTCTGATTGTCTCCCTCTCTATCTCTTTCTCATTCTTTTACGTTAGTAGTGTCTATGGCACCTAAACGTAAATCCACTTCTACTCGGAACCCTCTGCGTTCTAGAGCTTCCTCTTCTTCTGACTCTACTCCTCTTAACCTTCGGTTCCATGATGGAGATGCCCACAAGGCATTTACGGAGAACTTTTCTCGACGAGGTGTTCATTCGGAACACCAAGTCATTCTAGCGGACTTCGCCGACACTGACCTTCCCTCTGTCATTCACAGTAGGGGATGGGAGTCACTGTGTGACGTCCTGGTCACTTGTCCTCTCGTGTTGATTTAGGAGTTTTACTCCAACTTGCACGGGATAGATTGTTCAGTACCTCTCTTTTTCACTCGCGTTCGAGGTACGCGCATCCCTGTCACACCGCAGCTAGTTGCGGATGTGCTTAAGGTTCCTAGGATAGAGTTTCCTGACTATCCTTCTTGTGAGCGTCTGAGGACTATGTCCAAAGATGAGCTCATCTCTGCCTTTTGTCAGCGCCTTGCTGATTGGGGTGAGCCTCAGTACACATCAAGTAGGCCTTTTGCTAAAGGTCCTAGATTTTTGAACATAGTGATGACGTTTGTACTCTATTCTCTCTCTCACTACAACTCTATCACAGAGCCTCGTGCTCGATTTTTGTTACCTCTTCTTGAGCATCTTACTATAGGTTTTCCTTCTCATTTTATTCTTTCTATCATAGATGTTCATCTTGATTCGGCGTCCCGTGATAAGCTCATCTTTCCTTTCGCTATCACGAGGATCTTACGTCATTTTTCCATTCTCTTTCCTGTGTCCGACCACTTCACACACATTTGTGCCATAGATGCCGCTACCGTAAAATGTAGTGAGGTGCAGTTTAGGTCGCGACAGCCGGATTCCACTCCTCCCTCCCGTTCGGCTCCATCTAGATCAGCTCCATCTACTTCTGCTCCTTCTTCCTCTACGGGCGATGTATCTCTAGGAGACATTATGGCACAGCTGCAGAGCATGGACACTCACCTTGATACACTCTCTGCTGAGTTATATCAGCTGAATGTTCGTGATGGTTGTATTGCACGACGGCAGGCGACCATGGGTGGTTTTGCTCCAGAGGCTACTCCTTCACCACCTACTCCGGCAACTTCAGATTTTGAGGATTTTGAGGATGATGATGATGATGATGATGATGATGATGGAGATGCTAGCTTTACTGATGAGATGTCTACATGACACTCTACCCTTTGTCACTCGTGACAAAAAGGAGGAGTAGTTTTGGGTTATGAGAGTAGTCATCTTAGGGGGAGAGTTAGTATAGGACATTTTGATAGGGGGAGTGTCGATATTCTTGAGGGATGTAGTGAGGTTTTTATATATCTTTTCTTTTCTATTCTTTATAGATACATTGATCTTGTATATGAGGTCATTTGACCATTTTTACATACATTGTACTTATACTTCTTTATATATGTGGATGTATGTTTCTTTCACCTCTCTCTTCATGTGTTGTTTCTTCTCTATCTTTATATACATGTTCATTATATTTGTATGCAATCTATTATTTCTATTTCACACAAGATGCCTTGATGAGTTTTGTTTAAAGTGTTTTAGAAATATAGGTTGTCAAAGTCTACTTGCCATAAATTCTCTTTTTGCAAAGTTTTTCAAGAGTTTGTGTTAGGATAGATTTTATTGTATTCAACAAGTGAATATGAGTTTAGTGATTTATGATTTCTCTCATATGTTCATTTGCTTGTTGTGGTTTTGTCACAGATTGCCAAAAGGGGAGATTGTTAGGACATATGTGTTTTCACTTATTAAGAACATATGTCACTTATTTATGTAAATTTGCTAATCCTTTGACAAAACGCACTCTACTTGTAATTGGGTAGTTCTAGGTGTTTTTAATACTTCAAGAAATAAGGTTTCAAGGTCAAGTGTTGAAGTCATCAAGTCTGTCCAAGAAAAAGCAAGCTGAAGTGCAATTTCATTAAAGCTCGACACCTGCTCGATAACTACCTCGACACCTGCTATCTGTCAAGATTTAAAATTTCAGATTTTCTGATCTGATTTTCTTGGGATCCGTGAATATGTTTTTGGGCCTTCTTTTCTTCAAATCCTAAACATATAAAAGGATTGTTTTAAGAGTCATCAAGTGTGACACAAGTTACAAACTCATTGAGCAATCTCTGTTCAAGCAAATTGTGATAAAAAAACGAAGTTCTTGACCTAGTTCATTTTCTTTGAAGAAGTTGCTGTGTATTTGCACCATAGGGTTTTGTGACCTAGCATCTTCCTGATCTTCATCGTGTAGGATGAACTAAAGAACTTTGCAGCCAACCTTTCTTCCTTAAGTTGGTGTTTTTGAAGTCGCGTACTGGGATTCGTGCATTGGTTAGTCACGCACTTGGGAGCGGTGCATCAAAGGTGGGAACTGTCACTACAGATCAAGTCCAATTGGGTATTGCGATAAGGGTTCAACTGTAGGTTGGTAAGGTACTTGGGATTCCTTTACTTGTAACCGCTTGATTTAATAATAGTGGAGTTCTGGGAGTGGTGACCTGAAAATTACCCGGTGGGATTTTTGTCGCGAGGTTTTTCCCCATTCGTAAACAAATCACCGTGTTATTTAATTTCCGCTGCATATTTAGTTTTTGGTGATTTGTTTGTGCTTTCACATAATTGCATGATTAATTGATTAATTAATAACTTGGCTAATTAATTAATTGGTATAATCACAATGGGTCATTTAGATTGTGGCCTATCATGCATGAATCTCCAAATTTGTGATAAACTCCACAACAACCCTTTTCATTGTTGTAGTTTTGCAGAGTTCTTTAATCCACGCTTAGATGAACTGCAAGTAACTTCGCACAAAACCTTAAGTGCACAAATGTCGTAGCAACTCCTGTTACTTGTGTGTCTCTCTTTCTCTTGTGATGACAGCTATAAAATATTTCTCAGGGCAAATATAGTAAACTCACTTGTGATTTGGCTAGAATTTACATTGCTTACCTGTGGTTTGAAAAGTCTCATTTTGCCCACCTGATAATCGCTTCGTTTGTCTTCCATTACTCACCTATTTTAAAAACGATGGCAAATATGTATTTTCACACCCTTTTTATGTTTCTCTCCTCCAAAAACAAAAGAAAACAAGATCACAAAGTGAGATTTTTGTAAAATTAATATTTGAAACCCATGTTCAAAACTCCTAGGTCTTGTTTGGTAACAATGTTTAAACAACGAAAACTATTGTTTAAACACCATAATACGTATTTCCACACACTTTTTTACCGGCACATATTTCCATAAATCTTAAATAATGTTAGTAGAAATCTCTTACCAAACAAGCCTCTAGCAACAATTACAAGAATACAATCAAATCAAACAAAAATATCACAATAAAGCTACATTCATTTTCGAAGCACCGAGTTGCCCATATTATGAAAATTTAAACTAGGATAGAAGTAATCATATCAGACCATTCACAAACTTTTTACCATCTTCTTATTATTAACTGAATCCATTTTTTTTTTTTAATGAACTGAAAATTTTATTAAACCAAAAAAACAAACAGGAAGCTATGCAGGAAGCTTCACAGCAACAAAAACTTAAGGGCTTGTTTGAGTGTAAAAAAATGATCGCTCATCACTAATCATTCAAATTTCATTTCTTACCACTTTATAGCTCATCTCCTATCACTCAATAATTCCCAAATATCTCTAAAGTCCGGTTTGGCACTTAATCTCAGTTCTGTTTTCAACTTCAAAAACTCAAAAAATTGGGCCCCACAGTCTGACCTATGCTACTTGTGCAGCAGAACCCCTGCCCGGCCCCTCTTAACTGCACTCACCCCAAAACCCAACTTTACCAAACCAAATTTCTCCACTTCCCTTCATAGCCTCAACACCTCTAATGTCCTCCACTCAATCGTCACCTACCTGCGCCAACGCCGCCGATCATGCCACCGATTTCTTCCTTCCTCCACGTCCCTGAAACCGAACCCCAATAGGCTATACGTCCTTCCTCCGTCCTCGGTGTGAAAACCGAACCCAGCATTAAGTTACGTTTGTGCTCTGCTCCTCGAACCCATTGGTGGTGGTTGAAGAGACGAACCTCGATCCCATCGCTGTTGTGTGTATCCCAGCCCGATCCTTGCTGTGAAAGTTCCGATCACCGTTGTTCCAAAGTGGGTATGTCTTGTTTGTTATTCAATTTTTTTTTAATACATAAAAAAATTTATAACACAAATTTCGTTATTAATGTGTAATTATTATTTATGGGTTCTTGAATGTTGTGTGTATCCCACACCGATCCTTTCCCTGTGAAAGTTCCGATCACCATCGTTCCAAAGTGGGTATGCCTTCTTCTTTATTCAATTTTCTTTAATACATAAAAAAATTGATAACACTTGTTTGCTGTGAATGTGTAATTATTATTTATGGGTTCTTGAATATGTCTTTACTTCATTCTAGAGCTTTAGCGTTTGATGATTTACTTCAGTCACTTTTCCTATTTTGCTTTTGTGTTCTGTAGAAAATGTGGTAGTATTTTGTGGTGGTTATGGTGAGTTGCAATCCTCTTCTCATTGGGTCAGGAAAATAAATAAAAAAGCTGACTGTTTATAATTTAAGCATAACAGATTGCATTACCATCAACATTTATCAATTATTATGAGAGAGACAGAGAGCCACATTATTGTCATCCATAGTTTGTGTGTGTTAAGATTAATTTTTCCCAAGAAGTACGCTAAATTCATTGTATATTTTGGTTCAGAATGTTGAAAAAAAAAAAATTTCGCTCAAAAAAATTCACTACTCTTTTTTTTTTTTTTTTGAAGAGGAAATGTTGATTTCATTTCATAAGAGAAAGGAATTACAACAGGGGAAGTACATGCAACACCAGCAAAAACAGAATTAAGGAGGGTTGTAATAGCGCAGATGCTGGAGCAGGGGAGGGGGCATTCCAATCCAAACTTGTGAGGTACCAGAGGACCTTGCAAAGGCAGCAAGGTTGTGGGCGTCCCTGTTACAATCCCTTTTCAGGTGCTGTAGTTTCCAGCAGCAAAAGTGGTCAAGAGAGAGAAGGATACCATGGAGAATGTGGCCAAACTCCCCACCAAGCTGCTTAGAGTTGATGGCCTGGACAATGTTAAGGGCATCCGATTCAATAATGATCTTGGAAACTTGGATTTCTTGAGCGAGAAGGATGCCATTCTCAATTGCAATGGCTTCAACAGCTTCAATGGGGTGACAAGCCTGCAGAAGTTTGCACATGGCAGCCATAACCCGACCATTGGAGTCATGGATAATAACTCCAATGCTTGAGGGCCTACCATCCTCAGAGGAGGCCCCATCCACGTTAATTTTGTAGTAGCCCGGTGGGGGAGGGGTCCAAGAGGAGGCCTGGGATTTAGGAGTGATAGTAGACGAGATTGCACCTTTATAGTCCGCAGCAAGTCTGATGGCAGAGCCCCAAATTTGATGAGGTAGCGAGGAGTATGAGTCATGTACTATTTGGTTACGATTAAGCCAGATTAGCCAGGCAGTGATCAGGAAAGATTCAAGGTCACGTGTGGAGCCTTTGGACAACAACTGAAGAGCAAGGCTCGAGAAATCCCAAGAGCTATTTACAATGTCAATGGGGCAATTTTCCCAGTAACCCCAGACAGATTGTGGAATGTCACAGCAAAAGAGGGCATGACTAGTACCTTCAAGACATTGATCACATACAGGACAGTAGCCATCTGTATTCACTCCCCGGATTCTGAGGTTTTGCATCGTAGGCAAAGCATTCATACAGCATCTCCAAGCGAAGATCCTAACCTTGGCTGGAATATTAAGGTGCCACATTTTCCTCCAAAGGGGGGAGCACGAATTACCAGAAGAACATTCACCATCAGGGAAGGTTCAGCTATTGAAAGTGCAATGTAGTAGGCACTTTTAACAGTGAACACACCCTTTTTGTTGCCAATCCAGATCATTTATCATCCGGGAGAGAGAAGCTAAGTGGCATATTAAGGATAGTGCTAGCCTCAAAAGGGAGAAAGGTTCTTCTCACCAAGTCAACATTCCAGCGCTTAGTGTCAGGATCAATGAGAGCAGAAACCATGGGAAAGTCATCAAAGTTGTGCGGCAATGGGGAAATGACTTTGTAGGTGGATGGAGTGGGCATCCACCTATCTTCCCAAATGTGGATCAATTTCCCATTCCCAACACGCCATCTAGTACCCTTTTTAATGACTTCAATGCTGCCGTGGATACTTCGCCATGCAAATGAAGGGTTGCAGCCAAGCTTGGAGTTAAGAAGATCGGAAGAGGGGAAGTATTTGGCTTTGTATATTCTTGAGATGATAGAATTTGGGTTGTTTAGGATCCTCCAAGCTTGCTTGGCTAGCATAGCAAGATTAAAAGCATGGAGGTTCCTGAAGCCCATTCCCCCCTCAAACTTGGATTTGCACATCTTCTTCCATGCCACCCATGCAATTTTTGCTTCCTGCTGCTTTTGACCCCACCAAAAATTCCGCATCATGCCCTCCAGATCATCACAAAGACCCTTAGGAAGGAGGAAGCAGCTCATAGAATATGTAGGGACAGCCTGTGCAACGGCTTTAATGAGAACCTCCTTACCCCCAATAGAGAGCATTTTTTCCTTCCAGCCAGACAGCTTTTTGCCAACTCGTTCTTTTATTTCAGCAAAGACCTCATTTTTGGATTTGCCAATGATTGAAGGCAGCCCGAGGTATTTAGAGTGGCAAGTTCCCTGCATAGGTCCAAGAATTTCAAGAATCCCATCTTTAACTTCCTGAGGAGTATTGTGGCTGAAGAAAATGGAAGACTTATCCGTGTTAATCATCTGTCCAGAGGCGGCCTCATACTTTTTGAGAATTTCAGTTAAAGTGTCAGCATTGGTCGCCAGTCTCTATCATATCCTTTTAGTATTGTACTATTTTTTTATGTGAACTTCTAAATCTCCTTAGTTGCCCATCATATACATGTTATATGCATTTTGTTGCAGGACTCTAATTAGCATTGTAAGTTCTTTCGATGGTTGGACAAGAACACATGTCCTCATGGTCATGAAATAGCACCAATTGTGTGGGAAAGGTTTACAAGGCTGGCAGTTGAGGCTGAGGCCGCTAGAAATGAGAAGGATGATGCCCGTGCAATGGAAGCAGAAGCACGGGAGCTAGAAAGGATAGCAAAGTGCAGGGCTGAAAACTCTTGGCTTGCACTCTGGATTGATGAAGAGAAAGTGTACAAGTATAGGGTGGCTTTAATTATGTCCTGGATTGTACTTGGGGTTTATTTTTGTATTTTCTACTGTATTTGGGGGCCATGGACAGACGCAATGTTTGCAATGTTTGACACTGTTTCCATGCCATGTTTTATTAAGCTATATATTTGATAGTTGTTGGACGGTACCATTTTGGACATTTCTTAGAATGCAATTAAGTAATGCCAATATTTGTTATACTATTGGCAATATTTGGATATATATATAAATATATATATATATATATGTACACATGTATGTATGTATGTAGGAAAGTAGCCTTCCATGTACTGATTGCTTATGGGTCAATGAAATCTATGTCCACCTCTTGACAAAACTGATAGCATGGTGGCCAAGTCTATAATTACACCGATACTATGGTAGATACATGTGCGTGTTACAAAACCTATAGTTCCAAAATAGTGCAATAATGTTACATAATTATGCCGATAATATATTACACGCATGCATGTGCACGTTGTGATGTAGTTCCAAAATAGCGCAATAATGTTACATAACTAACTAATTCCTACATCCGCTTATGTAAATGCTAATTGCTTGACATAGGCTACTAAGTTCATATGTTGCAAAATCGATAGCGTTTACAATGTAGCAACATAAAAGGTCAATGGCCATGGGCAACATAATCAGCCCACATTGAGTTAGTGATATCGTCCCTAAATTGGGCCATGAGTCTTTTCACTTCATCCAACATTTCCATTACATGCCTTTGGGTTGCTGAGCTACTTGATGCTCTAGTATTGTCATTGCCTTTGCTATTAGAATCACTTCCTTCAACCTCAGTCTACCCCCATGTGCTGAACAGTTCATCACCCCGGTTGTTAATGCATATGAAATTGTGTAGGGCACAGCATATAATAATTATGTAATGTTGCCTACTTCACTTCAAGTTTGGCATTAAATTCAAAATGGGGATACAGGCCTTTAGCACTCCAAAAGATAGCTTAGTAACCATTCACAAGACAAGTGTCTATAGTTGTGTAACTCTTTCTTGGATGTTGGTCGTCTATTGTTTGAGCAGAACTCCTGAACATGGTACCTAGTTGACTTGTGAGGGGGAAGGAAACTAGTGTCGATTGGTAGACCTGAATCCACCAAGTAGTATGACCTTACACACACACAATGAGCTAGAACGTACTTATTACTTTCATAAACATATAACAAACTCCGAATAACATATAAAGTCAAAGTAATGGATAGTACCCATTGATGGCCATGTGAATCCAAGCTTTCGATCACTGATCGCTTCGTCGAGCACCCTTGAGTCATTGGCACTACCCTCCCACCCAACATGGACATAAGTGAACTGCATGTCCATGTTACATACATACAACACATTGGTTGTTATAGTACTCTTGCAGCTCTTGTGTGCCTGAGTCGCATTTGCAAGAGGTCGAGCGCTCACGTGTGTACCATAAACTGCTCCTACACATTTCTACACATGAAAGTTTCTGAAAATCTTAGGTACCACATATTAAATAGCATGATATATTACTGTAATGGGAAGTTAAGTAGGGGAATTTATTGTACCTCGAACAATGGCCAGTACTTGTTCACTTGAAGATCTCGTTTCCCTTGCATCACGTGCACCCTCATTGTCTTGTCTGCCTCTTCCTCTCCCAAAACCTCCATTTTCACTCACAAAACCTCCATTTTCTTCATCAATCCTTCATCAATCTTCAAGAAATGGTATGGGTTTTCTCTTATTCTCAAAGTATTTCAAGTTTCTAGCCCTAGTTTTCTTGGATTTTGTGTTTATGTTGAGATATGAAAATTTGATGTTTGAATATGGTTTTGTTGATGTTTTGTTGAGTTTGATTTATGGGTTTTGTTGGTTTTGTTAGTATAATGCTATTCTACATGTTTTACATGTTTGTTCTTTTTTGTGCATTGTACTATGTTTTGTGTTGTGTTGTGCATATCATGTTCATGATAAAATGTCTCTTAGATGTTTTTGTGTGTCTCTTTGGATTCCATGGAATACAAAGGCTGTAGGGATAATCATGTTTCTTTGATTTTGAAACATCATATGATTATGTGTTTTACACTTTGCCCTAGTTTGCACACTTTTGCATTTGATGCACACACACAAACACTTTGACATGTTTGAGTGCTTAATGCCATGATTATATCATGCTTTGATGATTTATGTCTTCACGTGTCAATTTCTTCTGAATAACTCTTTAAATTTCAGTTTTTAGGATCATAATTCAATGTCCATTGTGTTGGTACTAACTTGTTGCTAATCAAGTTTGTTACCCTTTTGTGTTTCATCTTGTTCTTTAATACTACATGATATTGCTTGAAGATGTCTCCCTTCAAGAAATCAGCTGTGAAAGGAGGTAGTAGCAAAGTAAAA
Organism: Quercus suber; assembly: GCF_002906115.3. Lineage (NCBI taxonomy): Eukaryota > Viridiplantae > Streptophyta > Magnoliopsida > Fagales > Fagaceae > Quercus > Quercus suber. The sequence continues at coordinate 1,277,089 of NW_027069479.1, forward strand.
GAATTGGTGATTGATCTTGATAGCCTCTCCTGAAAGTCAAAGAAGACTCGATCATCGACAGGGTTTTATGATGCCAACAAGTTCAGATCATATGCTGCATCTCAAGCCTAAGAGAACTACTTCAAGGATGCCCCCTTGTCGGTTGAGAGGGTGGTTGAGCAAGCTTCTCTTCTTGATATGAACATTCTAAAATGGTTCACCACAAAGGATTGGAATTTTCTTCTATCCAACTTTGACGAAATGTAAGAAGAAATGGTGAAGGAATTTTATGCAAATGCGATTTATGATGGGGATGAGTTGAAATGTTGGGTCAGAGGAAAGGACTTCATAGTGACACCCTCCTATCTTGCCATCATTTTGCACATCAACTAGCTAGTGTTCCAAAAGCCACCAATGTACAATGACTTGGATCTGGAGGAGGACTCAGGAAACTTTTAGAGAAAACTTGGAGTTCTCTCCCAATGGGAAATCAGTTAGTGTTTCATCACTATCTTCGGAATTGAGGCTGCTCACAACAATCATGTTCCACAATTTCTATCCTCTCTCAAGCACCAGGTTCATGAATCTTGGTTGGGCTTTATTCCTTCATGACCTGATCTTCCACATTTTGAGCAAGACAATTGAGAAAACTGCCTCAAGGAACTGTCTTCCCTTTTTTTTGCCTCATTTAAAAAATTTTGAAGCTCAAAGGTGTTTATCCATTGGAAAATGAGTACCTTTATCCTAAGCAAAGTTCAGTCAACATTCGTACTTTCAATGCTAGCATCGGTCATAGCCGAAAAGGAGTCAAGCAAGAGAGTCATGCTTCTCATAATGGTTCACGCTCTAGCTCACATCCCTATGATGAGAAGTTAGACAATATTATGGCATCCATCCAAGACATTAGCACTAAGCTATCCGAACTTGCATCTATCATGCACTCCTAACACACTCGTTTTGACACAAAGTTTACATCTCTCCAAACTCAATTAGACCAAATCCAAAGGAAGCTAGAGGAAGATGAGGACTAGTTATTCCATGACAAAAAGGGGGAGATGGTTTATGATAGGGGGAGTGTAATGATAGGAGGAGAATAGAAAAGCTTGATCAAAGGGGGAGCATTGGAGATGAAGAGCAAAGAGCAAGAAAAGAATATGCTTAATATTTTGTTTTATGTTATTTATAGTCTATGTTCATATTTCATGGTTTATGTTGTGTACATGACTATGCTTTATTATGTACCTTTGCTTTGTAGCGTATTAGTACTTTTAGATTATGTATGCATTTTCTTTAGTACTCTACTCTTGTGCCCTTGTTGGATCTTGTATCCTTGATGCAAATACTTTAGTGTTTTGCATCGGTTGAGTGTTGGAAATGCAAATGATACTTTGCATTTAGCTTATTAGCTTGCACGTCCAAATGTTCATTCCTTGTGTGAATGATCATTGTGGTCACTATTTATAGTGATTGTTCATATTCGGTCAAGCCATGCTTTATTGTTATATTCTTTGTTGCTTGATCGCATTATGCTTGCTCCATATGCATTTCAAGATTTCTGCTTACAATGATCTTCTTGTGTTATTGTTTTCAGGAAACTTGTTCATATGGTTCAAGAACTTTTCAGAATCTAGAGTTAGGTGTAAGTGACTTTTGGCAACTGTTCCCAACTCACATTTTAAGTTTAGAGTCTGTAGTCTATTTTAGGGTTTTGTCACAAAATAGCCAAAGGGGGAGATTATAAGGTTGAATTTATTCAACCATGTGTTAGCTCTATTTCGTGCCAAATTTGCTTATAATTTCAGCAATTAGATACCATGTATTTAGGTGGGAATTATATAAGGGTTGTGTGTGAGAGAGTGTGAAGAAATTCAAGTGCGTATGCATTGAGAGGTTTCTCGCGACTAGATCTCATGAGTGACTCATGACTGGCAGCTCACCAAAACACCACACGTGTGAAGCATGCAGGAAGCTAAAGGGTCTGGCCTGGTAGTTAACTCATGACTCATTCCAGTTATGAGAGTGAGTCGCCAGAATGCCCTGTTTGCAAAAAAATGACTTTTCACATTCCTTATGTACCCTACTATAAATACCTTTATACCCACCAAATATAGAGAGCTTCCTGAGAGAATTTTGAGAGAGAAACCCTAAAGAAAACCAAGATTGACTCATCCACAATCTTAGACTTTTGATTCTCCAAATTCCTCTACTCTCACCCTCTCCATTGACATATCCTTGAGAGTTTCATTAGCCAAATCCTTATCTCACAATACCTATATCAGTGAGGAGGTATTTTGGTACTTGGGAAGTAGTTTGGAGATGACCAATTCACTTGGTTGATGCAATGAGATTATTACGAGATCAGGAAAGGTAGAGAAGACGCGGTTAGGCTTAACCAGTTGGTAGCAGAAGCTTGGAGGGCTCATGTACATTGAGTAGGCTAGGCTTGGAGAGTCTTATTCGTGTACTCCAATTTTATTCTCTAGTGGATCATTTTACCGCTTGAAGGGCAGCGGAGAGGTTTTTCAATGAGTTCTTCGATAACACATGCCAGTGTTATCTTTGTGTTTGCATCCCTCTAACCCTTACTCTTGCCTTTTAATTACTGATATGTTCTGATTAATTATGGTGTAGAGTTGTTTATTTAATTGAGTTTTGCTTGTACTTATCATTCCATACATCTATTGTTTGAGTATAAGCTTGTGTTGGTTAAATTTGAAATTGGGGATCTAAATATTCATTAGTGTTTTACACACTAATTGAACTTTCAAAAAATTTTGGGGTTTTTGAGATTTTTGTGAAATTTTTGGGTTGGGTGTTGATTATTTAATGATATATGATAATGTATTGCAGTCCATTAGCTTTATAACAATGTTTCATGCATTTTGATGTGTGCTTGATTATTGAAAATTGTGTGTTGGTAGGATTGGATTGGGTTTCAACCCATGATGCAATTTATTTTTAGCACATCACATGTTCGTGCATATTTCATGCATACGTACACTTTCATTCCTTTTTCTGGATTGTGATTATGTTCTGTTTCCTTCTTTCTCTCTTTCTCTCGCTCTCTCTCTCTCTCTCTCTCTCTCTCTCTCTCTCTCTCTCTCTCGGTAGACTACACATGGCACCTAAGCGCAAATCTACTTCAGCTCAGAACCTCTTGGTTCCGGGTCTTCTTCTTCTAATACACCCTATCTTCATGTTCGGTTCCATGATAAGAAGGCCCATTAGGACTTCTCTAAGAACTTTCTAAAATGTGGCCATCATCCATAGCGCCATGTCATTCTGGCGAACTTTTCCGACACTCCTCTACCTAGTGTCATTTGCACTTGGGGATGGGAATCTCTTTGTGAGATACCCTTAAGATGTCCTATCGTGTTTATACTAGAGTTTTACTCCAATATACATGATATCAATACCTCTGAACCTCAGTTTGCCACGACATTCAGAGGTACACATATCGTAGTCACTCCGAATCTTATATCCAAGATACTACATGTCCCGAGGGTATCGCATCCTAATTACCTCGGTTGTTAGCGTCTGAGGACTGTGTCCAAAGATGAGTTTCTGTCTCACTTTTGTGAGACACGTTATGTATGAGGTAAGCATCAAAACTCCCTTTGCTTGAACTTTGTAAAAGGTCCGAGATTCCTTAATATGGTGATGACATTTGTTCTTACTCCACTGTCCCACTATAATTCCATCACAGAGCCTTGTGCTCGATTTTTGTTGTCCCTTTTAGAGGAGCTTACCATTTACTTCCCCTCTCATTTCATTACTTCTATCATAGATGTTTATAGGGGTACGACGACCCGAGATAAGCTCATTTTTCCTTTGACTATCAAGCCGATCTTTCACCATTTTTCTATCCCTCTTCCTAATTCTCCTTATTACATTGTTATAGGTGCAATCAGTGCAGCTTTTGTTTGATGGAGTGAGGCCCAGCTTCGACCTAAGCAGCCACAGACGGAGACGACTGATCCTCTAGCCTCTGCTACTCCTTCCACCTCTGCTCCTTGTTCCTCAGATGGTGGTGTGACCCTTGAGGCCATTATGGTGCAGTTTCAGCGCATGGATGCTAGCCTTGACACTTTCACTACTGATTTGTATCAGGTGAGCATCCGCATTGGTCGAATTGCATAACGACTGGCATGCCTTGGTGGTTTTACCGCTTCTCCCTCTCCTTCTTTGGAGGCTTCGGCAAATGAGGATGGCGATGATGGTGCTGACGATGATGATGAGAATGAGGATGCTAGCTCTTCCAGTAATGATGAGATGACAACCTCTCGGTGACTTACCCTTTGTCATTCATGACAAAAAGGGGGAGTAGTTTTGGATGATGAGAGTAGTCTTGTATTTAGAGGAAGAGTTAGCATAGGACATTTTTGTTAGGGGGGGTGTCTATACTTTGAAGAATGTAGTGAGGATTTAATATACTTTTATTTTCTTTCTCTTTAGTTACATTATCCTCTTGTACACCGATCTTGTGACCATTTATTTATGACATACATTGTATTTATTTTCATATATATATGATAATGTATGTTGTTTTTCACCTATCTCTTCATGTGTTGTTTCTTTTCTCTCTTTATACACATGTTTCTTTATGTATGCAATATTTATTTCTTTTTCACACTAAGATGCCTTAATGAGTTTTGTTTAAAGTGTTTTAGAAAAACAGGTTGCGAAAATCTACCATGCCATGAACTCTCTTTTTGCAAAGTTTTTTAAGAGTTTGTGTTAGGGTTAGATTTGTTTGTATTTGTAAATTTATGATTTACAACTATTTTGAGTTGTCTTTTATTTCGTGCCAAATTTGATTGTAATTATGTTCAATATTATGTACCTTGTATTTTATGTGGGATTGTGTGTGTGAGAGAGAGTGTGAAGACTCAAGGCAAATTGAAGACCAAGAAGTTTTCATGAGTAGCTCGCGAGTAGCCTTCTCATGAAGTGAAGTATATGCTCAACATATGACTGGAATGCAAAGAATCATGACAAGATGGTGATAACTGGTTTTCGCGAGTGTCTCGCGTGTAAGGCCTTCCCGCGAGATACCCATGAAATATTCTGTTTTTCTATTTTGTCATATCTGCCCCACTACATCCTCACCCACATATGTTGAGGAGTGCTTTCAGAGAGAAAAACCTAGCCACAACCCTTGATAGTTATAGATTGTTATACCCACAATTCTCTACACAATCCATTGTAGTTTTTCTCAACTCCTACCTCTCAATTTTCAAATCCTTAAGAGGTTGATAGCCCAAGCACTTACCACACATATTCTGAGTGTCAAGTGAGGTTTCAGTGCTATTGGGAAGCATTTGAAGAAGCCAAGCTTTGGCAGATGCAATCAAGCATATTACGGGATCCAGAAAGCTAGACAAGACACAGTTCCGAGAAGCCTTGTTGGAGTAGGAGCTTGGAGGGCTTAGGTGCATTGGGTAGATTAGGCTTGGAGGGTCTCTTGCTATTCATGTATCCCAACTTATTGTCTAGTGGATCGATATACCGCTTGGAAGGTGGCAGAGAGGTTTTACGCCGAGTACTTCAGTTTCCTCTTCGATAACACATCGGCATGTTATCTTGTGTTTGCATTCTTCTTCTCTACTCTTTTAGCTTTCATTTTACTGTTGTGTTTTAATGAATATGGCTTAGAGTAGTTTTATTGTTTTTTCGTTCGCATTTACTCTATTACGCATTTAGTTTAAGTTAGAGTAAAATCAACCGAGCCGTAATCTTTTAATTTGGGGGTCTAAACAGCTCTTGTGTTTTAACATATAATTGAGCTTTCAATTGGTATCAGAGTGGGTACACTTGCTGTGGTTTCATTACCTAAGTGTGATCCTAGACCCCTTTGTGATGGATCAACCTCAATCGCTTAATGCTCCACCATTCTTTGATGGGAGCAACTATGCATTTTGGAAAGTCTGTATGAGGGAATTCCTGTGTGCTATAAATGAGTTGGTATGTGATTCTGTCGAGAATGGGTATGTTAGACCCACGAAACCTAAGTCCGAATCGGACAAGGCAGCTTTTGCTTTGGCTAATGCTAATAGTAAAGCAATTAATGTTATTTTCTGTGGTGTGTCTACTGATGAATTTCACAGGATATCGCATGTGGAGACTACCAAGGAAGCTTGGATGATTCTTGAGACTACCTATGAGGGTACCAAGAAAGTCAAGGACACAAAGTTGCAAATGCTTACCACCCGATTTGAAAAGCTCAAGATGGGTGACGATGAGTCATTTGATTCATTCTATGGGAAGCTCAATGAAATCGTAATTGCCCAGCTTTGATAGGCCAAAAACCGAATTGACCCCTTTTGAATAATTAACCAATTAATTTAGCCAAGTGAATTAATTAAGTTAATTAATATGCAAACGTGTGGTAGCACAAAAAAATCACCAAATAACTAAATATGCAGTGGAAATTAAATGACACGATGATTTGTTTACAAATGGGGAAAACCTGACAGCAAAAACCCCACCGGGTGATTTTCAAGTCACCATTCCCGAAACTTCACTATTATCACAACAAGCGGTTACAAGTAAAGGAATCCCAAGTACCTTACCAACCTACAGTTGAACCCTTACCCCAATACCCAATTGGACTTGTTCTGTAGTAACAATTTCCCCTTTTTAATGTACGGCTCCCAAGTACGTGACTAATCAATGTGCAGATCCCAGTACGCGACTTCAATCACCAACTGAAAGAGAGGTTGTTGGCTACAAAGTTCTTCAGTTCATCTTACACGATGAAGATCAAGAAGATGCTTGGTCACAAAACCCAAAGGTGCACATACACAGCAACTTCTTCAAGAAGAGATGAACTAGGTCAAGAACTTCGTCTCCGGTCACAATTTGCTTAAATAGAGTTTGCTCATTGCTTGTGCAACTGGTGAACTGTTTGACGGATCTTAAAACAATCCTTTTATATGTCTAGGGTTAGGAGAAAAGAAGGCCCAAAGACATATTCACGGATCCTAAGAAATCAGATTAGAATTCTAAATTTCTTAAATCTCGACAGATAGGAGGTGTCGAGAAGTTGTCGAGCAGGTGTCAAGCTTATGGGCTTGAGACAGCTTTCTTTAAGCTTGATAGATGCAGTTGTCGAGCCAGCTGTCGAGTTTTAATGAAATTGCAATATCAGCTTGTTTTCTTAGACAAACTTGATAACTTCAACACTTGATCTTGAAACCTTATTTCTTGAAGTATTAAAAACACCTAGAACTACCCAATTACAAGTAAAGTCAAAGGATTAGCCAATTATATAAAAGAATGACATATGTTCTCAATGAGTGAACTACATATGTCCTAACAATCTCCCCCTTTGGTAATCCGTGACAAAACCACAACAAACAAATGAACATATGAGAGAAGTCATAAATCACTCAACTCATATTCACTTGTTGAATACAATAAAATCTATCCTAACACAAACCCTTGAAAAACTTTGTAAGAAAAGAGTTTATGGCAAGTAAACTTTGACAACTTGTACTTCTGAAACAATTTAAACAAAACTCATCAAGGCATCTTGTGTGAAACAGAAATAATAGATTGCATACAAGTATAAGAAACATGTGTATAAAGATAGAAAAGAAACAACACATGTAGAGACAGGTGTAAGAAACATACATCCACATATAGAGAAAATAAGTACAATGTATGTAAAAACTAGTCACAAGACCTTATATACAAGAACAATGTATCTAAAAGGTAGAAAAGAAAAAGATACATCATATCCTCACTACATCTCTCAAGTATCAACAGTATCAACACTCCTCCTAACAAAAATGTCCTATACTAACTCTCCCCCTAAGATGACTACTCTCATATCCCAAAACTACTTCCCCTTTTTGTCACGAGTGACAAAGGGTAGAGTGTTAAGTAGACATCTCATCAGTAGAGCTAGCATCTCCATCATCATCATTCGAAGCATCATCGTCCTCGTCATCATCATCCTTAGAATCAGAAGTCGCTGGAGGAGGTGACGAAGGAGTAGCCTTAGGAGCAAAACCACCCATGGTCGCCTGTTGTCGTGCAATACGACCAACATGAATATTCACCTGAAACAACTCAGTGGAGAGTGTATCGAGGCGAGCATCCATGCGCTACAGCTGCGCCATGATGTCTTCAAGTGAAACATTGCTCATGGAGGAAGAGGGAGCGGATGTAGATGGAGTAGATTGGGATGGAGCTGAACGGGAGGGAGGAGTGGAATCCATCTGTCTCGACCTAAACTGAGCCTCACTACATTTTACGGTAGCGGCATCTATTTCACACATGAAAGTGAAATGGTCGGACACGAGAAAAGGAATGAAAAAATGGCGTAGAATCGTCGTGATAGTAAAAGGAAAGATGAGCTTATCACGGGTCGCCGCATCTAAATGAACATCTATAATAAACAAAATAAAATAAGAAGGAAAATATATGGTAAGATGCTCAAGAAGGGATAACAAAAATCGAGCACGAGGCTCTGTAATGGAGTTGTAGTGAGAAAGTGGATAGAGTACAAAAGTCATCACCATGTTTAAGAATCTAGGACCTTTAGCTAAAGGCTGACATGATGTGAACTGAAGCTCACCCCACTCCGAAGGGCACTCACAGAAAGTAGAAATAAGCTCATCTTTGGACATAATCCTTAGACATTCACAAGAAGGATAGTCAGGAAACTCTATCCTAAGAACCCTAAGCACATCCGTAACTAGCTGCGGTGTGACAAGGATGCGTGTACCTCGAACGCGAGTGAAAAAGAGAGGTACTAAACGATCAATCCCGTGCATGTTGGAGTAAAACTTCTGAATGAACATGAGAGGACATGTGACCGAGACGTCACACAGTGACTCCTATCCCCTATTGTGAATGACAGAGGGAAGGTCAATGTCGACAAAGTTCGCCAAAATGACTTGGCGTTCCGAATGAATACCTCGTCTAGAAAAGTTCTTCAAAAATGCCTTGTGGGCATCATCATCACGGAACTGAAGAGCTATAGAATGTAGAGGGTTCCCAGCCAGAGTAGATTTACGTTTAGGTGCCATAGACACTACTAACGTAAACAGAATGAGAGAGAGAGAGAAAGAAAGAGACAATTAGAAAAGTCCCAAAGCAATTCAAATATATCAAACATATTCAATGGAGAGTACGTATGCATGGGGATGCATGAACATGTGACATGCAAAAGAAATTTCATCATGGGCTTAGCCCAATCCAAACCTACCAGCACACAAACATACTACACATCTAAATGCATGAAAATACCATTCTAATGCAGATGTGATGTAATGTATGACATTTTGAACACATTTAATTGAAAACCCATCCCAAAATTTCAAGAATAACTCATTAATTTTGAAAAACCCCAAAATTTTTCCAAAACCCTAAAACCTAAGATTCAAAACATGACATGTATGAAGAATGAAGGGAAAAGAGATCATACCAAGTGATTTGAAGCAAAGAAGAACTGGAAATCACGTGGGTTGAAGGTTTTGAGTGAGAAAACTGAGTTTGGGAGATGAAAAGTCGCAGACAGATCGAGAAAGAACGAGGAAATGAGAACTGGATCGCAGAAGAGGCTTATATAGGAACCTCAGTAAATCTCGACAGATGAGGTATCGAGAGGTGTCGAGCCATCTATTGAGGAAGGTGTCGAAAAAATGCACGTCGACAGCTACAGGTGTCGAGAAGCTATTGAGGAATAAACACCAAAACCAAGAACAGAAGCTCGATCAATCCACCAGGTGTCGAGGAGGTATTGAGAAGACAGAAACTTTCTTGATCGATCCACCAGTTGTCTATCAGGTGTCGAGATTGCGATAAAAAAAAGTTTGAGAAGCTCGACAGATAGCTAGGTATCGAGAAGGTATCGAGGAGGTGTCGAGCTTGCTTTTGAAAATAGTTTTTCGAGAAGTGAAAAACACAGACATGAATGCAATCCAACATGCACCTCAACCGATGATCCAATCCACATATTAAGCTCTCAAAATCATCTCTCAACAAAAATTTTAAACACATGGATCCTTGAAAACACACATACACACACACACACACACACACACACACACACACACACACACACACACTAAACAAGTCTAACCAATTTTATATTTCAAAAACGAGTCAAAACAGTTTAGTGAGCATACATTAGCTTATGTAAACACCGGTGGTGGCCAAATCACATTGTACCTGCACATGTATCAAGTGTAGCAAAGAATATTACGTGTTGTGTGTGAAAAACGTCACAAGATTGCATAAGCATATACATGTTATAACGATTTAAGATATGAGAAAAACACTTTAACTCACACACAATCATAACTGTTTGATGGGGACTATCGCCTTTGAGGTACATCTTATAACTCCCACATCTCCTAGAAAACACGTTTGTAATCATATTTAAAGCATTTTTGATCTTTTTGCTTTTTATTTTCTTAGCATATCATGCATGAGCATATAAAAGAGAGAAAAGAAATACCTAACATGTTAAGCATAAACATTGCACTTTTGCTATGCCGAAGCATATGGATGTCTTTGACATTGCACTTTTGCAATGCCGAAGCATACAGGTGTCTATGACACTGTACTTTTGCTATGCCGAACCATACAGATGTCATGTTATGATTGGCGGGTAACAGTGGTGAGATGGTTATTTATGTCTTTCTCTTAGGATTTTCTAGTCGTACCTGTCAAAAAAAGTTATATGAGTATTAAGCTCAGGAGATAACTTAATCTTACTCATTACAAACAAGAGCCACAAAGCTCACTTGCTTAGTTGTGTATAAAGATACTCATCTAAGGTACAAAAGATACAAAGTTTAGAAAACCTTGTTTCAATGTCCATCCAAAGTACACAAGTACCAAAGTACACAAAACACACACTATTTTTGTCTTTTTCAATTTTTCATTTTTTTTTTAAATTTTTATCAAAAACAAAACAAACAAAAACATGTTAAACAAAACAAGACATAAAACTAGATTGACTCAAAATAAATGCAAAACACACAAGTAATGCAACAACAACAAAAAGTGATAAAATCACTTAGAGTCTTTTTTCTTCCATACCTTGGAAGAACCTTTCCTTTGATTGAACCCTTGAACTGGTTGTAAGGGGGAAGAATTGAAACCATTCAAGTTCGAAAGGAACATGAGGGCTTTCAGAAGATCTCCAAAAGGAGCAAGTGAGGATTGAAGCTGATTTTGGCTTCTAGATGCTATCTTGTCGTTACTCTGTTGAGTGGCTAGCCACTTGTAGCAATTTGGTCGAGTATGACCGGCAGCTCCACAATGATGACAAAGATGCTGCTTCTTCTGTTTTGGCTTTTGAGAGTTAACCTTTTTAGCCCTAGGATTTTTAACATCTTTCTTATCTTGTATAGGGGGTGCTCCTAAGATAGATTTACCCTTGTCTAAGTTCTCACTACCTAATTCAGTTTTAACATCAGTGTTCTCAACTTCAGTGTTATTAGTAGGAGAAACAAAAACAATAGTACTAGTAGAAGCAGTATTAAAGGAAGAAAGGCCATACCCTAAACCTATTCGTTCTGAAGCGGATTTCTGATTGCTGAGCATTTCATTAAGCTTTGCACTTGAAGTCCTCTCCAATTGAGCTCTGACTTGAAACAGCTCCGCTTCAAGTTTCTTGGTCTTCTCAGCCAAGAAATTGTTCTCGAACCTCAGTGCACCAATTGTCTGATTAGCTTCATCAAATTTTGTGGAAAGCTCTTCACAATCAAGTTCCACATCACTGACCTTCTTGGTGGTTAGCCTATACAATTTCTCATGCTTCTCAGATAGCTTGTATATTTTCTCATAGGCTAAATGGATATCATCTTGATCATCCATCTTCTCACACTTAGAATCCACTAATTCTTTTTCTTCTTCCACTTCTTCAACAATCCCTTTAGTAGGATTGACTGTGGCAGTGAATGCATTTAAGATTCCGTCATCTTCATCATCAGAATCATCCTCAGGCTCAATGTTACTTAAGGTTGCAGCAAGTGCCTTACTCTTCCCAATGCTCTTGAGATATATGGGGCATTCTTGCTTCATTTGACCAAATTCGTGACATCCAAAACACTTTGGTCCTGTAGGAACAGTGTACTGACCACCATCCCTTACATCCTTCTCCCCTTTGTCTCGGCCCTTAGACTCAGAAGAACTAGATTGTCTGCGGTCTTTGTCGAAGTTCCTTCCATTAGCATTCTTCATGAACTTCTTGAATTGCCTGGTGATGTAGGACTTCATCTTGGAATCTTTATCATCGAAAGACTCATCTGTGTCACTGCTCTTTGCCTTCAAGGCCATGCTCTTGCCTTTACCAGTTTTGCTAATTCTGGTTAACCCTAGCTTACAGGTTTGCAAGTTTCCAACTAGCTTAGTCAAAGGAATCTTATCAATATCCTTTGATTCTTCTATTACCATAATCTTGGCATGGAATCCCTCAGGTAGAGATCTGAGCACTTTCCTTAGAACCTTGGGTTCAGGAATAGTTTCCCCAAGATTGAAGGATGAGTTCACTATGTCCTTAAGTTTGGCATAGAACTTATCAAACGTCTCATCCTCCTTCATCTTTATTTTTTCAAAGCTTGTAGTGAGCCTTTGAAGCTTTGAATCCTTGACAGTCTTTGTACCCTTATAGGTTGTTTGGAGGATGGTCCATGCTTCCTTTGTAGTTTCAGTAGAGGATATCTTCTTGAACTCCTCATTGGTGACTACACTAAATAGGTCATTCAACACTCTACTATTGAAGTTTTCCGCCTTGATCTTGGCTTTATCCCAATTGGCTGGCGCTTCCTTTGGCTTAGTCTAGCCAATCTCTACAACTTGCCACACTTTTTCATCTAAAGACTGCAAGAAAGCTCTCATGCGTACTTTCCAGTATGCATTGTTAGTGCCATTAAATAAAAGAGGTATGATTAATGATTGTCCTCTATCCATGACAAACAGGGGTCAATGGATTAACACAGCAAAGATTAACCTAATCAGAGTGTGCCTGCTCTGATACCACTTGATAGGCCAAAAACAAATTGATCCCTTGTGATAAATTAACTAATTAATTTAGCCAAGTGAATTAATTAAGTTAATTAACATGCAAACGTGTGGTAGCACAAACAAATCACCAAATAACTAAATATGCAATAGAAATTAAATGACACAGTGATTTGTTTACGAATGGGGAAAACCTGAAGGCAAAAACCCCACTGGGTGATTTTCAGGTCACCATTCCTGAAACTCCACTATTATTACAACAAGCGGTTACAAGTAAAGGAATCCCAAATACCTTACTAATGTACAGTTGAATAATACCCAATTGGACTTGTTCTGTAGTGATAGTTTCCCCTTTTTGATGCACAGCTCCCAAGTACGTGACTAACTAATGCGCGGATCCCAGTACGCGACTTCAATCACCAATTGAAAGAGAGGTTGTTGGTTGCAAAGTTCTTCAGTTCATCCTACATGATGAAGATCAAGAAGATGCTTGGTCACAAAACCCAAATGTGCACATACACAGCAAATTCTTTCAAGAAGAGATGAACTAGGTCAAGAACTTCGTCTCCGGTCACAATTTTCTTGAACAGAGTTTGCTCAATGCTTGTGCAACTTGTGAACTGTTTGATGGCTCTTAAAACAATCATTTTATATGTCTAGGGTCAGGAGAAAGGAAGGCCCAAAGACATATTCATGGATCCTAAGAAATCAGATCAGAATTCTAAATTTTTTAAATCTCGATAGATAGGAGGTGTCGAGCTTACGGGCTTGAGACAACTTTCTTTAAGCTCGATAGATGCAGCTGTCGAGCTTTAATGAAATTGCACTATCAGCTTATTTTCTTGGATAGATTTGATGACTTCAACACTTGATTTTGAAACCTTGTTTCTTGAAGTATTAAAAACACCTAGAACTACCCAATTACAAGTAAAGTCAATTCTTAATGAGTGAACTACATATGTCCTAACAATCTCAATCTTAGAGAGAAGATTGAGGATGCTAAGGTGGTGAGAAATATTTTGAGGTCCTTACCGGAGAGCTTTCATGCAAAAGTCACAACTATAGAAGAGAGCAAAGATTTGGATGAGATCAAGATCCAAGAACTCATTGGATCTCTACAAACATATGAGCTTTGACTACCTTCCCACAAGTCAAGCAAATCACTTGCTCTCAAAACCATCAACGAGAGAATGGATGACTCCTCCGAAGAAGATAATATGGAGAATGAGGTAGCATTCCTTGCAAATAACTTTCGAAAATTTCTGAAGATGTAAAATAGTGGGAAGTCGTTCAGCAAAGGAAAGTTTTCTTCCCCCAAAGGTGACAGGAAGGAGTTCAAGAAGAAAGATGGGAAGGATTCTCAAACCCCTTAAGGAATTGTGTGCTACAAATGCAACGGTCATGGACATCTCAAGAAGGAGTGTCTCAACTATTTGAGAGAGAAGGGTAAAGAGTTTGCCACTACCTTTAGTGATTCTGGAAGCTCAAATTCAGACACGGAAGGAGAATGTGATAGTGAAGGAAATTATAGGGCCTTCATGACAATTTCCTCTGTTGATTCAAAGGATGATTTGAGCAATTTGGTTGATGAAATTGGTGATCTTTCCAAGGGTGAGGAAATTAAAGACTCGAAAGATGAAGATGTATGCCAAAATGAAGGCGAGAACAATCTTCAAGAAGCATATGATTCACTATTGGAAGATTGTGGCAAATACGCCAAGGTTACGAACCTTGCTGTGAAAAAGATGAAAAAGATTGAAGAAGAGCATAGGTGTATACTTGTGCAACTCAAGGAAGCGAAGTGTGAAGTAAAAGGACTTAAGGGAGAGTTGGTTGAAGCTTACTCTAAGATCAAGTTTCTTGAACTTGAAATTATCCAAGCTAATATCAAGGTTGAGCATATCTCCACCAAGAAACTTGACAATGTGCTGTCCTCAAAAAAATCTTCACATGATAAGACTGGTTTGGGCTATATCGGAGAAGGAAGCCCTAGTAGCGAACCCAAGAAGGAAGTAAGGTTCGTATCAGCCAAGAATGAAGAGAAACTCAAAGAAGTGAAGCCTGAGATTGAGACCCCCACTGCTGTAAAAAAAAAAAAAAAAAAAAAACCATTCGTGCAAAACCAAAGGAAAAAGGGAAGTCATTACCTAAAAATCAAAGGGGGCCTTAAGTGTAGCATGTGTGTCATCATTATGGTGTACAAGGGCACTCAAGGCCGAATTGTTTCAAGCTTCATGCACTCAAGAAGGCTGACTCTATGTGTGGCCAAGAAAGTTCAAAGAGAAGACCAAAGGGAGCACAAGCTAAGGGAGATAGTGAGGGATATCTCATTGGAGACGTAATGGAAATGTTGAAGAACATATCACTATGCCTTGCTACCTTCACTTCAAGCTTTGAAAGTTATGTTGGTCGTACTCCTCCATCTAAGGCTCTCACCCAAAGCACTTGTAAAGTGTGGGTAAAGAAGGGTACTTATGCATGATCATTGTCTATGCCCATGGATTAATACTTTTGATGTTTAGGGTCATAGGTTCATGCATCATGACATACATAATCATTTTGTGTCATTGCTTTTGGTTTATAGCATGTTTCTTTTACAAGTTTTGCATTGTTCTTGTTGTCTTTGTTGATCTTACTATACATGTTCTGTTTTTGAGTGTGTTGAAAAATTCAAAAACCCATAAAAATTGAAAAATCTCTAAAATGTTTGATCGCTTGTGTTGTGTATTTCACATATAAGTTTCGCCTAGTACCTTCATACTAATGGCATAGTGCATTTATGAGCTTAGCTTATTTTGTATGCACATCTATTTTCGTGGAAGAATCTTGAAATCTATGTGTGGCTGTTGTAAATCGATCTTCAAGCTTATCATGAATGATTGGTCAATAGTCTTGACGGTTTTTATACATGCATAGACTTGTGCCTATATATCTTCCCACATTATTTTTGTTTTTACTTAAAGAGCTCAACAAATGTAAATCTAAAAATGAAAAGAGATAATGAGTTGCAAAAACCATCGCACATACTAGTATTTCACTAGGAAAAAGGAAAAGTGACTTGTATTAAAATGTATGGTGCCCAAAAAGCCAAAGGCTTATTCTTAAAAATGAAATATCAAAATTTCAGGCACCGATCTCAAAATGAGATGTATTGTTCAAAAATGATCAAGTGTTATGTATTGTAAAGAAGCCAAATGAAAAGCTTCAAAGATATGTAATCATTTTTGTGGGAGGTCATATATGTTTATTTCTATAATTGAGATAGACCTCTTAACCTAGTACTAGTTGTGTATGACTTGATTGAATTGATCATTGAAGTTTCACTCTGGACTATGGACTATTCCACATTTGATACTCACACACAACACACAAGACTTTTGTTCAATGAATGCTTATTCCATTTGTGTGATTATGCATGATCAAAAGTGATGTGTATACTCAAATGCTTGTCGATCAAACCCAAAAAGATTTTTGAGTATTTTATATGTTTTTGAAAGTATTTTTATGATTTTGTGTTTTAAGTTTTTTTTCAAAATGCACTTTTCATGTTTTTCATCAAAAGTTTCTTCAGAGGAATTTTCGCATGAAGCTTGCGACTAAGCTCTTCCCATGAAAATAGGTTAAGGCAAAACATGAAAACACAAAATTTAGACAGAGACTTTCGCTACTGTTTCGCGAGTAAAGACTTCCCGCGAGAAGTTTTGTGCTTCAGATGCATTTTTCACAAGTAACTTTGAGAGTATGTAACCTGCGAAAAATGCGTGTTTTTAGTTGCTCATGTGATAGATTTTCGAACTCACTCTAGTTTCCCTCTTTTTTCCTTACACGTGCCTCTCTCAATCCCAAAGAGTTTTTCACTCAAAAACTCAATCAATTTCGAGTCCAATCACTGCAAAATCATCTCCAAGGTATGTCTTTTAACAATCTTTTCATTCCTTCTCTTAGATTTTGCAGAAAATTTTCTAGGTTTACTTGATTTGAGGTTTTTTATTTATTTTTTTTTATTATTAAAAAAAAAAAGGGGTTGGGAACATTGATTTTGTTCAAAAAAATTTCATATTCTTGATTAGGCTTTGTCCCATTTAGCTTGTTTGTGACTGTGTTGGCCTCATGTGGCAATTTTAACATGTATTTAGGCAAATTTACCTATGTTCATGCATTGTCCACATGTTATGTATAGTGTTGCATATCAAGTGTTTGATAAAATGCTCAAGTGACATTTTTGTGTTGTTTTGGACTCCATTGAATTCCAAATTTTGGAATTTACCTTGATTGAACTCGTTTATCATGTTTTGATCATAGGTTGAGTGTTTTACACATTTTGAGCCCAATGTGTTTAGTCATGCCTTGCACATGCATCACAATGCACACCACATGCACACTTGATGCACACACAAGAATAGTTGTCTTTTTTTTTTTCTTTTTCTTTTTTTTTTCATTTTAATGATGATTACATGTTTTAGCACTTATGCCATGTTCATTTGACATTGTTTTGTTCCTTTCTAAGATTTTGTGCTTATTTTTATGGACTACCTTGACACTAATCAAGTTTGTGTTCTTGTTTTATGTTTTTGCACTTGTTTTGTTTCTCTGTTTTGTGCTTATTTGTGCAGATGTCTCCATTCAAGAAGTCAGCTATAAAGGAGGCAATAGCAAAGGGAAAGAGCTTGCGATTGATGTTGATAACCTCTCTCCAAGGTCAAAGAGAACTCGATCACCAATAGGATTTTATGATCCTTGAACGGTTTTAGACCCCTTAAACACACAGATTGCGTAGCCTAGATTAATTAGCCAAGTTGTTACTTAGTCAAATTAAGCAATTCTAGGTTAAAACAATCCAAACAATCATATCAAGAATATAAAGCAGCGGAAAATAAATAACAGAAGATATGATCACCCAGGAAACCACACGGTAAAAACCTGGGGAGGATTTGACCCACCGATCCTCAAGGCTAACCTGAATTCACTATGAAAGAATTGAAGTTCGTACAAAAGGACTATAAGCTCCCCGCTCGACTTCCTAATGCTACCCACCAGTAGAACTTCCTGACACGACCACGCGCAGGCTCCGAATCCACGGACTACTTCTTTCTTGAATTCTTCAATCAGCTACAAGCTCCCCGCTTGCTTTTCTTTTAAGTTCCAATGGTTGCAACAGTAATGATCTTCAAGATGTTGAAATNTTACACTCATAAAGAGATCGACATCTGTGGACACATATACCACCTTCTGCCTAAAAGCATCACCAAAAGGAACTCCAGGACAATCTTGCCCTTCCCTACTCTCATCATGGATCTCATTGCAAAGAAAAAACTGAAGATTCCAAGTGGCCTTACCATTGTGCCAAGGGACTATCCCATTGGGGCTAACACAGTGACCAGAAACAGAGCCCACATCACTGGATCAAGAACTAGCATTTCTCAAATACCAAGGGATAATGTTGAGGAAGAGGGTGAAGATATTGAGGAAGAGAATGACTGATTCACCTCAACACCAGAGACTTCTGCTCAACCATCCTCCCAAGCACAAGCACGGGGACCCGATCTTATTGATTACCTCATTGCTAGGGTAGAGCAGATGTATGGCATGCTCGAATCCCATGTGCAGCATACCTTCGATCAGTTTGCTTACATCCAAGGACAAATTACTACATTATCTTCACAAATTAAGGACATGTTGATGGAGCACGGATTTGATTCAGAGTCTGACTAGTTCTAGCCTCTTTGGCCATTTCGGTCAAAAAGGTGGAGAAAATTTTGAGGGGGAGACTGCACAGTTTGAGGGGGAGCAGAACACATCATAGATATTGGTTTATTTTTGGTGGTTTAGCGGTTTATGTTAGTTTTAAACTTTATTAGTTTTTACAACTCTTGGATATTTACGTTGCTTTCTTTTAAAGCTTTAAGTACATTGGTTTTATATTAGTTTAATATTCAGTACTTTGTTTATATCACTGCTTTATAGCATTTTTTTAGTACTTTTAGATGTTGTTGAATTATCTAGAGTACTACACACTTGTACCCTTATTGGATCTTATATCCTTGATGCAAATACTTCTTGTATTTTGCATTGGTTGTGTGTTGGACATACAATTGATCTTTGCGTTGGTTTTTATTGCATTGCGTGTCTGGATGATCATTTTCTAGCAAAATGTTCATTGTAGTCATTCTTTAATGACTGACCTTTTTTGATCAAGATATGCTAAACTGTTTATATAGTGTTTATTACATTGATTGCACTTTACGTGCTTATATACATATCATGTATTCAGCTTGTCATAAGCTTAATGAAAGTTTTGTTTGTGTGCGAGTGTTTCAGGTTACAGGTATATACATGCAAGTGCTTTATAGCTTCTAGATTAGGTGTGTGTGAGTTTTTCCATTGTTCCTAAACTTACGTTTAAGTCTAGAGTCTGTTTTAGGGGTTTTGTCATTGAATAGCCAAAGAGGTAGATTGTAAAGTTGTGATTTACAACTATTTTATGTTGGCTTTTATTACCTACCAACTTTGATTGTAATTATGTTCAATCTTATGTACCTTGTATTTTATGTGGGATTTCTTTGTAAGGGTTATATGTGTGAGAGAAAGTGTGAAGACTCAAGGCAAATTGAAGACCAAGAAGTTTTCACAGGTAGCAAGTGAGTAGCCTTCCCACGAAGTGAAGTATGTGCTCAGCACATGACTGGAATGCGAAGAGTTATGACAGGATGGTGACAGCTGGTTTTTGCGAGTGTCTCGCGGGTATGGCCTTCCCGTGACATACCCACGAAACATTCTATTTTGCTATTCTATCATATTTGCTCCACCACATCCTCACCCACACTATATATACCATCATTACCCACATATGTTAAGGATGCTTTTCAGAGAGAAAACCCTAACCACAACCCTTAAGAATTAGAGATTGTTATACTCACAATTCTTTACACAATCCATTGTGGTTTTCCTCAACTCCTACCTCTCCATTTCTAAATCTTTGAGAGGTTGATAGCCAAACACTTACACACTCATTCTGAGTGTCAAGTGAGGTTTTTGTGTTGCTAGGAAGCATTGGAAGAAGCCAAGCTTTTACAGATGCAATCAGGCGTATTGCGGGATCCAGAAAGCTAGACAAGACACGGTTCCGAGAAGCCTTATTAGAGTAGGAACTTGGAGGGTCTCTTACTATTCATGAATCCCAACTTATTGTCTAGTAGATCAATTTACCACTTAGAGGGTGGCGAAAAGGTTTTACACCGGGTACTTCGGTTTTCCTTTCCAATAACACATCGGCGTGTTATCTTGTGTTTGCATTTTTCTTCCCTACTCTTTTATCTTTCATTTTATTGCTGTGTTTTAATAAATATGGCTTAGAATAGTTTTATTGTTTATCCGCTCGCATTTACTCTATTCCGTACTTAGTTTAAGTTAGAGTAAAATTAACCGAGCCGTAATCTTTTAATTTGGACTTTTAAACAGTTCTTGTGTTTTAACACATAATCGAGCTTTTAGTATAAAATAAATGTCGACAGAGCTGTTTTTCTTCTTGAAAGTTCAAATAGCATTGAAAACACTATGAAGATTTAGACTCTCAATTTACAAAATACCAATTCAAGCTTAATATCAAAAAATATATGTGCGAAAAATGAATATAAGCTTATACCAGAATTGATAAACAATCTAAATCAAATAAAAACACATCCACAGCAAAAATTAAATGGCAATGATTAAGGAAAGAGAGATGCAAACACAAGGACAACACAGTGATGTGTTATCGAAGAGGAAACTGAAGCCCTCGGCATAAACCTCTTCGCCGCCCTCCAAACGGTCAATAATCCACTAAAGAATGAAGTTGGGATACATGAACAGTAGAAGACCCTCTAAGCCTAATCTATCCAGTGCACCTAAGCCCTCCAAGCTTCTTGCTCCAGTGAGGTTGCGCCGAACCTTTGTCTTCTTTAGCTTACTGGATTCCTCTATAGCCTATAGCATCAACCAATACGAATTGGTCCCTTCCTAATTGTAATACCCCAATTTTGATTTTATGATTATCACTGTACCTTGTCAATTTTAATATAGAGTTGAGGTATTGTATGTGTGTGCACAGTAAGATGAGGGTAGACAATTTTGTGGTGCTACAAATAGGTGAGAAAATTACAGTTTTAGTGCATACAATTTGGTGCGACAATTAAAATTATAAATAAATAAATAAAAAGAAAAGAGAAAGATGTTCTATGGGCCTCTTGGAGACTAAAGAGATAAGCCTAAGTGGATTTAAACTCCAGCCCACTACCCCACCAAGCCCACATCTTTGATGTGTTGAATATAAGGTGGAGGAAAAACTAAATTAGGGTTTCATCACTAAGGAGGCTAAGAGGTGTTTTTCTCTGGAGTTTAGAACACGTACAATTAAAGAGGCAGCCAAAGAATTGCAGGTATGATTCTCATTGTTTGAAACAAAGAATTAAGGAATTAGAATTTTATCATAGAAAACTTTAGTGATTTGTAGATTGTTGAATTGGTAATTTCTTAGACTACGATTTTACAGTGTTTCAATAATTCTGAAATTTTTGGTTGCCACTGTTCGGAGTCTAGAGTAAGAGCCGAAATTGTTGAACCCATGTATAAGGCTGGCATCATTTTCGTAGGGCTATACTCTTGTCAACGTAATAGCTTTCATTTTCGTAGGGCTGATCCATAGTTTAATAGCTTTCATTTTTGGTCAACGTCCTATTCTTCTTATTGTAGCTGTGATGGTTTATTGCCTAGGTGTTGACTAATTCCAAATAGAATGATTCCTTAAGGTCCAACATGTCTACGATTTTTAAAGGATAATGCAGACTTGTTTCTTCTACCAAATTCTAATTCATCTCAAAATAATGTTTAGATATTTTATACATTAGGGTCATTGATATTAAGCCAATGAACAGGTCATATTAGTTTTGCCCCACGGTTTTCTTTGGGATATATATATCAAATCCTAGAATATTGGCAGCTGGGTCTGAGTTTTGATAAATTCAAGGGAGCATATTCTTGGGTAGAGATGCTTTGCATTAGTGTTATCATTTAGTGAGTCATTTGTATAAGTCAATAAGATTTATATTTTTGTGGAGGATATTAAGTAATTTTCATGATTGAATATAGGTCTTATTTAAGAGTATTTTGAGGCTTTTTGGAGGTTGTTTCGACTGGACTTTCAGAGCAATCCAAGTGCTGTAAGTAATTATGCATTATATGCACAAGTTTTGTCCATTAGGTTCTTAGAAGTTAAAAGTTTTCAAAAGTTTTGTATTTCGAAAGTTTATCGAAAGCATTATTTTTACATCATTGAAAGAAAAACTCCTACTTTTAGACAATGTTTTAAAGAGAAACTTCGAATTTTAAATAACATTTTGAATGTCCAAATCTCATTTAAAAGATGATTTATATACTAAATTGTTTATCGAAAATAATTGAGTTTCAAAGTAAGTTTTCTAAAAAGGTTATTGTTCTTTAAATTTGTTAAAACCAAGTGATTTCAAAGTCATGTTCCTATTCTCCAAATGGTATTTAAAAAGTTTCTTTTTGACAAATCAAATTTTCAGATTTACTCAAGAATTGTAATATATTTATATAAACTTCTCAGTTTCTATTCGTTCCCCATGAGAGTCAAGCATCCTTTGATTTATGTTCAATTCGATATTGTGATACGCATTCCTATCTCATCTAATATAATACCCTCATACCCACGAAATGTAGAGAGCTTCTTTAGAGAAATTTTGAGAGAGAAACCCTAGAGAAAAACAAGATTGATTCATCCACAATCTTTACATAGAGACTCTTCAAATCCCTCTACTCTCATCCTCTCTATTGTTACATCCTTGAGAGTTCTTACTCAAATCCTTTTCTCACCATACCTACATCTGTGAGAAGATTGTTTAGTGCTTTGGGAAGCAATTAGTGTCACGACCCAAATCCATGAAACATGAATTTAGATGCATGACTAACGTGCTAATCTTGCACAACTAAAAGTAAAATTAATCCAAAATAATTTAAAACTCCAAAGAAACAATGCTCTTAATAAATAACCTCTTACAAAAATCTAAACTCCACAAATTGGAAATAATCTCCAAAATATAAATCATGAATTACAAAATAAGGATAACTAAAATTCTATAAGTCTTCAAGTAATATAGAATTCGCCTACAACTTCCACGCTCAACCTTGCACCTTACAAAGCGATCAGAAGGTCCTATATTCCCAACTACACTTCAATCTGAAAAATAGTAATTGATGGGGTGAGCCACATCTAGTAGGTAATTATACAGAATACACAACAGAACAGAGTCAAGCAACGCACGAGTATTTTGATTTTTCACAAACTCATTTAATGATATCAAAAATAATTATTCCAAAACATATAATGAATCACTTAATACATATGTAATCACATCTTAAAATCATTAGAAATCACATACATAAAATTGATCAGAGCACAGTGTCACATATACACATCACATATTCTCACATACAATCCTGTGAGCGGATACCAACATCTAACCCCTGCTGGTGAGGGATCAACACATATTCTCACATACAATCCTGTGAGCGGATTTACACATAAATCTGATATATCTAATCAATTCTATAAACTTTCATTCTGAGTCACATATCACAAAACGAAATATATACAAAATAGAATAATTTTCTTAATATTAACAATTATTCCAAATATACAAGCATAGGAAATATCACAATATCGAATTGAACATAAATCAAAGGATGCTTGACTCTCATGGGGAACGAATAGAAACTGAGAAGTTTATATAAATATATTACAATTCTTGAGTAAATCTGAAAATTTGATTTGCTAAAAGAAACTTTTTAAATACCATTTGGAGAATAGGAACATGACTTTGAAATCACTTGGTTTTAACAAATTTAAAGAACAATAACCTTTTTAGAAAACTTACTTTGAAACTCAATTATTTTCGATAAACAATTTAGTATATAAATCATCTTTTAAATGAGATTTGGACATTCAAAACGTTATTTAAAATTCGAAGTTTCTCTTTAAAACATTGTCTAAAAGTCGGAGTTTTTCTTTCAATGATGTAAAAATAATGCTTTCGATAAACTTTCGAAATATAAGTTTGAAATACAAAACTTTTGAAAACTTTTAACTTCTAAGAACCTAATGGACAAAACTTGTGCATATAATGCATAATTACTTACAGCACTTGGATTGCTCTGAAAGTCCAGTCGAAACAACCTCCAAAAAGCCTCAAAATACTCTTAAATAAGACCTATATTCAATCATGAAAATTACTTAATATCCTTCACAAAATATAAATCTTATTGACTTATACAAATTGACTCACTAAAATTATACTTGCTAAACTAAACGATAACACTAATGCAAAACCTCTCTACCCAAGAATATGTTTCCATAAATTTATCAAAACTTAGAGCCAGCAGCCAAATACTTAGGATTTAATATATAACCCCAATGAGAAACGTGGGCCAAACTTAATCTGACTTGTTCATGGACTTAATATCATTGGCCCTAATGTATTAAATATCTAAGCATTATTTTGAGATGAAAAAAAGAATTTGGGTAAGAGAAATAAGTCTGCCATTAACCTTCGAAAGAATTGTAAACGCGTTGATCTCTAATGGTTCATTATAGTCAAAGTCTAGGCAAAGACTACCAAGGCCATCACTTTATCCATCAGAGAACATGAACTTTGACAAAATGTGAGCAGCCTAGTGTGAACACTATGCAGCCTTATTCATGGTTTAAAATAGCAAAATCCCAACGGCAAGGAAAACGGTGGCAGCATTGTTGACATATATATATATATATATATCCTAATGAAAACGTAGAAGTCCTATACATATATAAGATTTGATCCATTATAAAATTCTAAACCTTTGATTCTTTGATTCTAACAATTGAAAATCATACCTGGAATTCTTTGGCTGCCTCTTCAATTGTACGTGTTCTAAACTCCAGAGAAAAACACCTCTTAGCCTCTTTTCTTTTTATTTATTTATTTATAATTTTAATTGTCGCACCAAATTGTATGCACCAAAATTTTAATTTTCTCACCTATTTGTAGCACCACAAAATTGTCTACCCTCATCTTACTGTGCACACACATACAATACCTCAACTCTATATTAAAATTGACAAGGTACAGTGATAATCATAAAATCAAAATTGGGGTATTACACTATTTGTAACGACAGAGCCCCCACAGTTCCCGACTGCCGTATGCACATACTTCAACCCGGGCTTAGGTCCCCGAGTTTTCACAAGCTTCTGGGTAAAAGCTTGTGCATCCGTTAGTAGTTGCCCATCACTTATGAACCTTTGCTTTGGTCGCTCACTTTGCGATGTGGGATCAGGACTTTTGGGCTTAGATCCCCTCACCCGTTCTGCCGTTACAATTTCAATTGTCTATGTAAGGTCAAATAATAATTTGGCAGACCCTTTAACCAAAGCAGTGTCTTGAGAAATGGTTGGGGTAACATCCATTGGAATGAGACTAAAACCCTTCTTTTAAGAGAATCACCAATAGTGGGAACCCAACCTCAAATTGATTTAATCTAAAGAGGTTTAAAGGGTAACAACAAGCTATTGATACGTGGTTAGTAAGAGCACTAATTTTGTGTCTCATTCAGGATGGATTAGTGCAGACTGTTACGATGTAATTGAGGATGAATTTTACACTCTTAATGAAGTTCATAAATAATAAATGTCTGTGTAACAGGGACATAAGAAGGAACTTCACCTTTGTGAACATAGGAGTAGTGCCGCTTCTAGTAAGAGTAAAAGGGTTTTCTCTTATACATATTCACTAAATCGAGAAGAGCACAAGGCCATAATAGTGCTAACAACAATGGATTTCTAAATGTGTTGTGGATGTTCTCATGTGTGTGTTGTTTTCGATTTTAACACATAAGAGTTTTTGGTTTAAGCACCAAGCCACCATTAACTCTGTTGATTTCTTGAGCAATTACACTAAAGGGAGGTTTAAGTTGAAAGACTCCTTTCATTATGCATGATAGGATATCAATCAAGTGAGACATATATTATTACAACCTAATAGGGGATTGTTGTATATATAGGTATATACAAGGATAGGTTGTAATAATGATGGTTGAGTTTGGAAAATATGGTTTCATAAAGTGAAAATTCAAGTTTTGGAATTTTCTAAGTGAAAATTTGAAATCTAAATTTTCTAGAACTTTTTAGAATTTTTCAGAATTTTCTAGAATTTTCTAGTGACTATTGAGAAAGATTGAAGAGGTTTCAATCTTTGTTAACCGCTTTATGAAAAAGTAACTAACTCTCCACACGTGCCTTTTCATGAAACGTAATGAGGTTTTAATCTTTGTTAACCGCTTTATGAAAAAGTAACTAACTCTCCATACATGCATTTTCATGAAACATAACAAGGTTTCATGAAATAACTAACTCTCCATATGTGCCTTTTCATGAAACATAATCCTTTGGGTATAAATAGAGGCTTATGTTCTCTTGAAAAACTAATTTCACAATTTCAAAGTTGGAGAGAAACAGAAGAAACACAAGAAATCCTGTGGTCATTCTCCAGAATTGCTATCTGTAGAACCCAACACATTGGTTGTATCCTGGAGACAAATTTGCGATAATCCTTTAGCAACAAAAGTGTGGGGGGCAAATATTGTCCAAGGAAAACGATATAGTGCCTCCAAGTTATCTACTTTCCTTTTGTCTTTTCTTTTAATCTTGTTCTTCCATTATTACTCTGTGTAATAATCCCAACAATGCTTATATGTGAACAATAGATCTTGTACAACTGTCATATTTCATAATTGTATGTTTTCCACATGACTATGATTTCCCTTATTTGAACTTCTTTGATTCAGAGGTGTTTTGATCCAACCTAACCATAATTTCAATCGCTTCCTAAGTTTCATGTTTTCAATGGAGGGTGTTCTTTATCACTTCTGTATTCAAAGATGCACTGGTGAGAAGCTTTCCAATCAGACAATAATAACCTTTTCCTTGAGATTTTCTCAACATATGCTCCTTAATCTCCATTGTTTTACTATTCTCTTCCATGAGCAATAACCTCTTTTGCATCTCCTCCTGTCCAACATCCATGTATGGACAACAAAAAATCCCCTACATTGAGAGGGGGTTGTAAACTTGTAATGAGACAAGGCTGAAACGTTTACATAAACCTAGGCCCTAGAAAGAACTAGGAACTGGGGTTTTGAGTTTTTAATTCTCCTAAATCAAGAGAATTAAATGCTGTTATTTTATGATGTTACTTTTATATATATATATATATATAAATGATGATATTCAAAGAGTTTCTTTTGGGTTTTAGTCATTTCAAAGTCTTCTACATGATAGTGTTTTGGATATTCTTTTAGCTTTTTGTCTTTTCAAGCTTTCTTTGGTTTGAAGAATCAAACAAGGACCTAATTATTGAAGATTTTAAGTCAAAAAGGTCAAAAAAGCACTGATCACAGATTACTGTTCACTTTTTACTGTTCATGACATTGTTCACTCCGAATTTTTGTCTATTTAAGAAGGGTTGTTGTAACACCCTGACCCCAAATTAATAGTTAAACTATATGTTTAAGTGGTTAATTACTATTTTAATCCACTTTCTTTTTATAATTAATATAAGAGTATTAATCAGCATATTATTTTATAATATCTTTGAATAAAAATTGTAAAGATCATAAATAATTGAATGGTTAATTTTATTATGTATATATATATACTAAGAATAGACAAAGCTATATTAAATCATTAAGTTATTAGATATATATATATATATATATATAGTTGTTGGACTATATTAGTGGCTAAGTTATGATATATATATATATATATATATATATATATATATATATATATATATTTAGTATGATGCATGATTGGTGTTGTAAATAGGCATATGATGCATGAGTTGTGATAGTAGAAATTCAACTCACATGCAACCAATGAGAATTCAAAACAAATAATGCTAAGCATCATGCATGTTGACAAATCAAAAGGCCAAGACTTGGCCGGCCATGCAATCACCAAGTGCCACCTTATTCATTCTTTGACTTTCTCAAGCAAATAGAACATCCAAGAGGTAATTCCCCTCTAATTTCCACAGGTACACACACACAAAAATCAGAAAAGTCACACACTTTGCCCATTTTCTCTTAAGGAAAGAGCTAGGAAGCTGCCCTTAAGCCTTTCTCTCCAACACACGTATCTCCCACCCCAAAAGTCCACACTCTTTATCCTCTTTGGCTGCTCAAAAGTCTTCTCCTTATCTTTCTTTTGCTGAACCAGAAAGTTCAGCACTCTTTCTCTTCTCCTTCTTCTTTATTCTGGTTTCTTTCTTCTTCCCCTCTCACACGGCTGTAACTCTCTTTCACCCTCTCAACAAAAATCATAGACAACTCTCTCTATGAAGAAATTAAGAGTCTAAACACTAAGGTTTCATCTTCAAAGTGTGTGGGTAAGTAAGTTAAAGCTCATCTGATTTTGTGTACTTGGATAGTATGATTGTTTGTTTATTTTCATTCTTTATCCTCTGTTCTATTTTGTGAGACTGAACTTGTGATTCTGTTTTTTTTGTAAGTTTAAAAAGTGATGGTGTTATGAGCTATTGGATGCTTATTAGGGTTTTTAAATATGTATGGTATAGGTATAAAAATACCCAAATGAAATTAAGACCTATTACTATTTATTGATGATTTTAGAAAGAACATGCACTGAAGCTATCCCTGTGACAGATTTGATGTTTACCAAAAGAAAATTCTGTATTAAATTGTATATAGTAAATTTGGATGCTAAGGTTATTTTCTAGAAAGCTAAGACATATACGGTTGTTATGGAATTGGTCTCACAGCATTTGGATGAGTAGAAAAATAATGATTTAATTTTGAAGTTGCAAGAAATTTTGTCAGGACAGATTTGAGTATTCTGTCTTCCGTGATTTTTAGTAAATCATGGTTTTATGCTTTGATTCCGAAATTTTTATGGTACATACTGGACATATAGAGGAGTGGTTCTGTAAAATTTCGTGACAATTTGATGTGTGTGGACAGCCCATTTGTATTTTACAAATGGGGCATATGCGGCTGGAATAGAACAGTGAACAGTAAGGGACATGCTTAACTTTGAGGATTTAATTCTATAGCTAGGTTGAACGTTTGAGCTATAATTTAATATGCTTATCTCTTGGTATGTCTCGATCATAGATTAATTTTGTGTAACTTGTTTTGAGGTTTAGTACTCAAATGAAGGGTTCTAAACCATGTGACGGCTGCATTTATGAAGCTGTTTTGTCCGACGTGTTGTATGTTACCATATGAATGTATATAGTTACATGACCATGCTTAAAGGATTCTATGTTATGCATGCATTATTGTCCTAAGCTCAAAGTACCCTTTTTAAAATGAAGTTAGCTCTTCTAGAGATATGCTATTAATGTGAAAATGTTGGTTTCTCTATGGTTGGTGCATAATGATGTTTGATGAATGTATTTTTGTTTGTGGGAACCTCTTTGAGGTGGATTAGGATTTCTTTGATTATTAAGAGATAGACTTTGAGATGAATGTGTAAGTTTATGTTAAGGAGTAATTGATAGTAATAAGCTTTGATTTCGGTTTAGGTGTTACCAGCCGCCAGGTCTAAGCTCCTTCGACTTTAGGCTCTCGGTTCCTCTGCTATCAGGTAAGGGATAAGTTATATGGGCATTTGGTAAGTCATGAGGTTATTTTAAAGTATGTTATGCATTAAAATGTTTTTGATTAGAGATATGGCATGTAAGCATTATCAGACAAAGATATGTTCGTGGGCTTCCGAAACCCTATGTATATGATTTAAGCATATTAATGCTATTACTAATTCCACGAACATGATGCTTAAAGAAAAGAATGTAAATGCTATTATAATGAAATATTATGCAAAATAAGAAATGTCAGTATGATGTAAAGTATGAAATGTTTTCGGGTTATGTCCTCTGGTGATCTGAACTCTGCTAGTAGGGGTTAATTACTAGCTTTCCATGGAAAACGTTATCTGATTGGCCATTATAAGTGGGACTGGCTCTGCTGTACCCGCCCCTTGTTGGTTACGGCAACTTGTGGGGGAAGCCAACCTACCCCATGGTTGGAAGATATGTATTATGATGTGATCCCGGGAATACCTGGCATTGTGGGGAATGCTGGATGCTAGCACTGTGGTGCTAGAAGCCTCCCAAATAAGTACAGACTTATCAGATATGGACTAACCAACAAGTTATTTATGAACAGCTATGTTATGTTATTAATCATGAGAGAAGTATTTTGTTTAAATGCACTGTGAAAAGTAAAAGCTCTCGTGAAAATAAGAAGTTTCTGATGAAAAGAAAGCTGTTCATTAAAGATAAAAGTTTCTAAAGTTCTGTTATGCTATAAAGATAAAGTTTCTGAAGAAAGTATAAGTTTATGTTAAGAAGTTATCAGATATTTTTTTTTTTTTATGAAACGTTAAGTTTTATGATTATGAAAGTTATAATATTTTACAAGAAGAAGTTTATGAAGGAAAGTTTTATTATTCTTTAAGATGCTTCTATTTTAAGACAAAGTTACCGATTATCTGATTTTAAGTTAAAATGATCATTTTGTAATGAAAATATATATATGGTAACTTTGTAAGAAATGAAAGAAATTCAATTTGAAATGCTTTGATAATATTATTCTGATAATAAAAGGGAGAACAATTATTTTCCTACGAAGAGCATATAAGTTATTATTATACATAGTATAAGATACTATGCATGAAAAGATGTTCTCCTATTCGAATACTCCTAGAATGAAATGATTTAATTTACATGCATACTTATTGAATTCTCATATATCTTACCTTTACTGAGCTGTGTAGCTCACCCTTCCACTCTTTCAGTTAGCAGGTTTTAATTTGGAGCAGAGGAGCCTTAGTCAAGTTTTGAAGGAGCTGGTTCTAGTTTTTATGTATAGATCCTAAAGTAGTATTTGATGTTTAGTTTGCAGTATTGTGAATTTAGGATCTAATGAAAGTTGTACCTCAAGGTATTAAAAGATGTATTATGTGAAAGTATGAAATTTGAAAGACTGGTGAATTATGTTATTCTTTGAGTTCAGTATAGATGCTCTGAATGTCAAGTGAAAAATTATACCATTTAAGTAAAGAAACAAGGATTTAAATAAAGAGGGAAGCCCTTGTAAAAGCTTTTCTAAAAGCTTTTGTTAAAAGTTAAGTTGGTTCTTGTTAATATCAGGTTTAAACTTGATATTAGCATGCCGGTCATGGTCACAAATCCGGATATCGGGTTTGGGGCGTGACAGTTGTCCCTTAAGTTTAGACATAATTCTTTTCTGAAAAACCTTCTTTCTTCTAGAAGCCTTTCTTGAGAGAGTTCCTACTAGATAGTTCTTACTACCACTATTCCTACAATCCTTGTAACTAGAGTTAGTTCAAGCCTTGTAACTGTTAACCTGTAACCTGTTCTGTTGAGATCTTGTAACTACTACTACTGCAAGTGTTTATTCTACGTTCAATAACAAGTATTTTCAACATTCTGTTTAATATACTACTTGTTGTTACTGCATCTTGGACGGTTCTAAATTGGTTTCATTTATTTTGAATATTTTGATATATACTGCTTGGTTGTTCTATCACCATACTATTGCTTTAAATTACTATGATTATATCTTGCAATACCGCCTTCTTGGCTAGTTCTACTTTGCTATCTTTACTTACTTTACTTTCAACATATATTATACTGTGTTTCCATTCTTCAGTTGTGCTCCTTTTTCCCGTTTTGGTCCAAAACATTATCATGTAGAAGACTTTGAAATGACTTCCTTTACGCATGGAGCAATAGTAATATTTAGAATGGCAAAAAGACCAAAAGAATCTGTCTGACTTTGAAATAACTAAAAGCCAAAAGAAACTCTTTGAATATCATCATTTACACATGTAGTGGAGTGGTGGTGTAAGAGCTTTACCAGGGAGTAAACATTATTGCATTTTGCCATAGTGCAGGCCAGAAGCTGAGTATCTTGACAAACAAGTTTTGACTATAGGAGTTGCATGGAAGAA
>NW_027069479.1:1309166-1414166 GCF_002906115.3 Quercus suber
AGTCCTGAACATAGCCTTGCTTTTCAAATACGGGATTGTATATCTGTAGGCAAGTTGGCAATAGCACTTCTTAATCAAGATTGGGTCTTAAGACTCAATCTAGCATAATCAGTGCCCATTATAGTCTTTTTATCCATTGAATGGATTTCTCCTTTGCCAAAGAGTTGACTAATGTAAGCTTCAAGATGGCTTTTTAAAAACCTCATTTTCCGAAACAAGGTTGTTTTTGAACAAGGTCATTTTCTAGACAAAGGTTTTTTGAAACAAGGTTGGCATAATGGCTCATATAAGCCTCATTTTGCGCAGTAAGATTAAACAAGTGGATCTTAAGTGCTTGGAGGGTTTTTTGAAAAGGTACGTGGTTTCTAATAAAAGAAGCTTGAGGTTATCAAGAATAAATTTGATAGAATCTGGTAGTTCTGAATAGGTTCCATTGTGGAATTGTAATCTTCTAGATGAAACTTCCTGAAAGCAATTACCATATCACCATGGAATAATTCTCCTCTCTGGGACCCATTCCTGAAAGGATGTTGATCCACTAGTTTACCCTAGAAGATGTGCCTTCATGCATTACAAAGGTTGTCCCGCTGGGAGCTTTTGTCTTGAGAAAAGCCATGTGCATGTGCTTTTCCTTGTTTTTCTTTTCTACGAGGAGACATAATAATCCACTTACTAGTGGTATAAGTATAGGTATTATTATCCCACTTATTAGTGGTATTTATCCACACATCATTGCCCATTCCTCAAAGGAACATTGAGAACATTAGGGTAATTGGTAATAGTTAATAAGTTGGCATTATGAGTGTTACCTTCAAAAATATCTATGGAATATTGGCAAGAACCCATCCTTGGTTCTTGAATAAGCATATTAGTAGGAAAGTTTTCAACATAAACAGACTAATAATATGTCTTTTCTTATGCCAAAAAGCATTAGGAATACCAAGCAATCATCATCAATTAGAATTTTCTAGAATTATCAATTTTGATTGCAACAATTTATCAGAAAGTTTTTTAGCAATTGTCTTGTATCTAACTTTTGCTGAAGAAGTTAAGATTTTGATTTTAACATAGATCAAATTTGAAGCATAATCAATGTCAATTTCAAATTTTGAAGCAAATTTGAATTTTACTTTCTGTCCAAAAGGATCATGGTAATTCCATCATGTTCAACAAGAAAAAGATACAAAACATTTATAAATGGCAGACGAGAATTACTTTATCAGTCATGTTTTTAACAAGAAAGAAGGAATCTTGAAACAGACATTATCATGGCAAACATGAGCATTATTTAGTTCATAATTAATCTTCATTTGAGAACCATTAGCAGAAACTAATTTTTCAGTTGATTTTTCAAAATATTTTGAAGGAATTAATCTTCTTGGATACAATTCATATCCGCACCAGAATCAATATAGCAATAACAGTGAAATGATAATCATGTGAAACAACAATTTTAACTTTTGTGAACCATTTTGGGGAAGTACTTTATTAACAAGATTAAGTTGAGAGTCAGTAAACATATCAACAATACCTTTATCAGAAAGAAGAGCCTGTTGACTGGATTCATCTCCATCTTTGTGCTCATCTTGTTCATTATCAGATTTATTTTGATCAATATTTTGATCAATTTTTAACAATATCAATTCTTATTTAAGATTGTTGTTATCACTTTTAATGCTTTTTAATTCATTTATCTCTTATTTAACAGTATTAATTTCATGTTGAAGATCATTAACAGTTAAATCTTTGGATTTCTTTTTATTGAATCTTTCCAAAGTTTCTTCAAAACTTATTGTTGATTTAAGTTTTTTACTAGTTTCATCTTTTATCAAATTCTTCTTAAACTTATCCAAATATTCTTTTTGCAATTCAGGGTTTTCAATCTGATTTATCAATTTAATTATTAAGCTTTCATTTTCTTCACTTCTAGTGGGAACATTAACAGATTTAATCACATTACAACAGGAATCTCTACAACCAATTTTAACATTAGGAGAATCAGAAGAATCATCAACAGATTGGTAACAGGAACCAGTTGAAGAAGAAGAAAAATCATCTTCCAAGGAATCAGACGAATTGTTTGATTCATGGATTCTGAATAATTCTTCTTGGTCCTTATCATCAATATTTAACATGTTAAATTTATTCTTTAACTTACCAGGTTTTTGTTTACAATCTTTACTGAAATGTCCTGGTTTACCACAGTTAAAATATTTACCTTTACCTAATCTTTGTTTATCATATTTTCTAGAAACATTTTTCTTTTTAGTATAAAAATCATTAAAATTAGTCCTGTATTTTTATATTTTTATGATTATAATTTTTGTGACTTTTATCATTTTTTTTTTTTTTTTTTATCTTTTTGCTTTGAAGGAGCAATAGGGAGCAAACTATATTGTTCACAGAAATTACCTATTTCATATTTAGCTTTTCTTTTATTTTTTAATTGGTGTTTTAACAGTTATTCATCATTGCACATATTAATACCAAGTTTTTTAATAGTGCTTAGAATATCACCATAAGTTAAATTATCATAATTAATGGAATCATTTTTACCAATTAATTCTTATTTTACCTTGTGAGCAAAGATAGGAGGCAGACCGTCAATAAACTTTTCTTTCCAATAAGGCTTGTAACAGTCTTTTCAATGCATCACTCTGGAGAGGAAAACATCTTGGTACCATCTGTAATCAAACATAGTAGGACATCTCAAATTATTCAAAAGATCAAAAATTCGAGACAAGATATTAGATGGAGTACCAACAAAATGTTTGATAATAGTATAAATCAAGATATTGACACCATTAGGAATACCTCAACCAATACTTTCATCAAAAATAGGCAAACCTTCATCATTCTTCTTAACAACATGTTTAATAGATTCTCTAGAATCTTCTGTGAGATATGAATCCCACCATCCACAAAGAGTGCCAAAAAAACCAGTAGCAAGAAGGTCAACAATTTTAGGATAATCTAGATCATGATTATTAACATAAGCAATTCCAACCATGGACATATGACCCATTTTATTAATGATTTCTTGTTCAGAAAAACCATTAATATTCCATTCATAAATCTTATCAGCAGAAACAGAGAATTGTGTTTGAAAAGGTCTTTCTTCAAACTGCATATCAGGAGGAGTAAGTTTTGAATACCAATTTTTTTTGTAAAAAACACAATTTTGGAATTTCCAACAAATCATTTAATTTCTGGTAAATCATCATCAAAAACCATTTTAGTAGAAACAGAAGACACAGTATCAAAATCTGTATTTTCTTTAAAAACAATTTCTTTTTCATTTCTTGAAATAGTGCAAGCAGTATTTGTAGAAGTACCTTCAGTTTTAACTTTTAAATCAACAAGCATTTTTTCAACAGTTTCAAGAGTTTTAGATTGGGAGGTTTTCAACTTAAATTTCTTATCTTGACTGGGTAAATTAATCAAATGTTTCTCAGTTTTGATAGAAATAAGTTTTTCTACTGAAACAGTTTTTTCAACAATTTTTTCTTCAATACGATCAAGCTGTTGACCAATAACATGCAAGGATTCATTAGTAAAATTGTTTTGTTTAATATGACTAATAATGGGAGTTTGATCATCAACAATTTTGAAAGGGGAGGCTTTAACATCAGTCTTATTAGTTTTTATCAAAATTGTCTCAAGAGGTGGATGACTAGACCTAACAATGGTTTTGTCTTCTTTAACAAAATTTGATTTCTTTATCACATTCAAATGATATTTTGAAACCTCATCTTTTGAAATATAATGTTTTTCAAGAAAATCAAAAAAACAAAAGGATTCATTTTTTCTAACCATTTTCTTTTAACACAGTCTTTCTCAGACTGAGCAAAATTACGTTGGTAATATTTTCTTTTATTTCTATTTTTAGCAAGCATGAATTCATTGTACAGGGAAACCATATCAATTTCAAAGCTTTCATCCAAAACATTTAAAACTCTTAATTGGTTTTGGTAAACAAGATTTTCAATAGGAGGAAAATCAGAATCAGATGGACTGAAAAATTTAGTGTCCTCTTCTTCTTCTTCATTAGTGGTTCTGCCATATGGAGAAGAAGTTTCAGGTTTAGTAGAATAAAAAATAGAGCTGATTTGAGATTTATCACTTGAAACACCTTTTAGCTTTAAATTAGTGGGTTTTTTAGAACTCTTTTGCAAAAAATCATTGAGATCTTGGTTTCTTTTTGAAATACTTTCAGATCTAGCAAAGGAATGTCTTCCTTCGTTGATACTCAAGGGTTGATTGTTTTGAAAACTTATTTTAATAGTAACATCAAAATATTGTTGAATATTTGTGAGATCTATCTCATCAAAAACAGGATTAGCAACATGGGATTCTTGTTGTAGCATCCATTCATTGGGAATCTTAATATCTTGTTATTGAATCATTTTTGGAACTTAAACTTTAACATCAGGAGTTAAACATTGAATTAGCATGGTTTTACCAAAAGGTTCTCTATTGATCTTAGCACCAAGGCTCTATTGAGTACCCAAAAGTCTATAATAAACGCGATAAATCAAAGCAAAAGGTTTACTACCTTCTTCCATGTGATAACCAGATGAAGCAATATTCAAAGTTAAAGCTTTAATAATATTAGGATCATCTAAAGTAAGAGTAATATCAGGATAACAGTTGAAATAAACAGGACCATCGTATAAAGAAGCAGTGATCATACCAAGAATGTTATCTCTAAAGTTCTTAAATCTAGCATCTCTTAAACACATGAGAACAGAAGCATTTATTCCTTTTCTAGTAAGTGGTTTAACAGCAACTTGAACCATATCAATATGTAAATAACTGAGTTTTTTGGCAATGAAATCATTAATATTTCTTTTAGAAAACAAGCAATATTTTTCATGAGTTTTTGAAATAGAGAATATTTGTTCAACAGTTCTAACTTTGTAAATGGGATGAAAAGTAGATTCAACAAAACTAGTCTTATAAATAGTTTTAGTATCAACTTTAGGAATATTCCATTTCTAGAAATTAGGAAACTCATTATTTTTAACAGTGTGATATTCTTCATTTATAATATCAAAAGGACAACTAGTCCTGGATTTGTCAGAGGAGTTGGATCTCCACAACCTATCCATACTATCCTAGGTTTAACACTCAATTATCATGTTTTTCTCACAGCTGTTGCATTTCATAACACATACCCAAAGTAACCCTATACCTCTCATACCCTGCACGCCCTCTCTCGGCTTAAACGGGCCTAACAGTTTGGTTTTGAGAATTCACTTTACGTTTAGGGTGGTGCCAACAATAGTAAGAAGGGAACACAACAACAGAGTAGTAAAGTTTCAAGTAGAAACGAACAACAAATAAAGACACAACAACACTATCACCGGCTAGAAATGAGATGGCTCTGATACCAAAACGGGGAAAATGGATGCATAGCTGAAGAAATGGAAGCATAGTATAATATATGTTGAAAGTAAAGTAAGTAAAGTAAAAGCAAAGTAGAACCTATTAAAATAATCTCATTGTACATCTCCTAGTATCTATCCGAGTATGTTTTCAGGGTCTCCCCATCTCGCATGGACATGGATAGTCAGAAGTCTAAGGGCTGAAGAACTCTGCTACAAGTGATGAAACGAGAGCCAAATGCCTGGGTGAGCTCCTTAAAGGAATCTATGGAACCTGCCCTTAAGCCATTGAACCATCTCATCGTCACGGGTCCTAGACTGTAGGGGAACACCTTGCACATCAAAGTTTCATCCTTAGAATGGATAGTCATTCTTTAGTTAAAATGACTCACATGTTCTACAGGATCTACTTGACCGTTGTAGACGGTGAACATTGGCTAATTGAATCGCAGAGGAAGTTTTGTGCCTTTAATCCTGCGCGTGAAGGGCAACCTAGAAATTTGGTTTAACCCCTTGCTTATAGCGTCATTTCCTAGGCCTCTGTGTGGTGGGCTCTTATGCCTACATTTGTGGTGGTGTTCCACTTCGTAGGAGAAAGACTCGCTGGGCTTGACCTTCGTCTGTAACTAACGTCCCTTCCGTCATCAGAAGAAACATTAGAGTTGGAGGGGGTTCGCCTTCATTGTGCATGGCGCAACTCCCTCTTCAGCTGGTCAATCTCCAATAGCATGCTCTTGTTAATCTTTGCATGAGAGATATGACTTCCATCTCGAGGTTGACTTTTACTAGTATATGTGGTATGCCCACTTCCCTTGCGGTCACCTCTTCGCTCAAGGTTAACAAAAGGATCACCATGTTGGGATCCCAAAGATTCTGCTTGGTGTGGACCTAATCCTACCATAGCTAAGCGTTGCACTCACTATTGCACTAGAAATTCCCATAAACGGCACTAATTGTAAGGACCTAGTTTGAACTCTTATCCCAATGTGTGTATAGACTTAAGACCAAAAAGCTCACAACAATAAATTTGTAGAAAATGGGTTGGAAAACTGGGCCTTAGTGAATTTAGTAAAAAACCAATAGATTTTGATGACAAAGAAGGAAAGATAATAGACGTTCACTAAAGAAAAACATCTTCGGCCAAGTCTGAGGAGACTGATTCTTAGGTATTGCTTTTAAAGCTTTATTACAAGTTTGGTTCAGATTGCTACAATGTTTCTTTCTTGATTTTTTCAATCCCTTTCTCATGGAGGGTCTCTTGCATTATATATCTCTCTTTGGACCATCTTGACCTTACACTTGTTGATCACTTGTGCCTTACTTGAGTGTCTATCTCATCAGACACCTTATCTGGCTTTCTATGAATTGTGGTAGTCAAGGTAGTACTGTTTAGGAGTCTTCTCCACATAAATGCAGCCAGAAAAGTAGCTGCAGTGCATTCAACGCGGTGGTAACAGCTTTCCCTTAGATTCCTCTGAGCTCCCATCCTTTTTGTATGTTCATATCACCCGTCTCTATTAGTAGATCGTCCTGGAAGATTACTTTGAGTGATAACGCATATATTCGATCCGTGCTCTGCTCATCCGAGGAGATAATCCTCCTTGAACCAACTTTCTCAGCCCTTCTGCTTGTATTTTACTTATGGGGTTTTGAGCTTGGCATCCTCACTACTGTTTATCTGTCCTCGGACAAGCCGAGGTCCTCGACCAAGGCCCAAAGCCCAATACATGAACTTGGGCCCTTATCCCTACATATATATATATATATATACACACAATATGATGTATTATCATTTTCTCTTATTCTTATTTTAATATTTAAAACTTAAAATACACTAATATATTGAGTATCTATAATATTACTTTTTCATAGAAGTGGAATCCAATCCTCATTTCATTAATATTATTATTTTAGCTTAATTAGTCTGACTAAAACAACCAAATACCATCTTTGGCTGAAATATTTAACAATCTACCACTGTTTGTGAAATATTTAGCAATATATCACTATTTTGAAACTCAAGTTCATAAAAATCGAGTTCCAAAAAAAGTGACACAGTGGCAAAAGTTCATTTGACATTTTATAATTATAAAATTCCACGTGGAACTCGAATTTTAAAATTTTGAGTTCTCCATAATATACTAATATGAAACTCGAGCTCTTGAAACTCAAGTTCCTTTAAAAAATTGAACAAGTGAGAAACAAGCTCAAATTCCTTTGTCTCTATACATCTCTTTTTCTTTTCCAATTTCATTGTCTTTACCCAAGCCTTAGTTGAAACTAGTTAAACCACACTATCCCTCAAGAGCAAGTGTGGTTTACTTCATGTCTGGGATGTGGCCTTATGCATGTGGGACACACTGAAGTGAAGAAGACCTCATTTTTATGGTACTCAAACTCGAGTAACACATTACAAGAAACTTGAGGAGTTCCACGCAGCCTTTTTTCATTAAAATAATCCAAGTTAACGGCGCCGTGATAGTTTTTTTATGAAACTTAAATTTTTGAAACTCGAGTTACATGTCAAATTAAAAGGGGTGTGACTTACTCTTAGTACTTTTTTAATTGAAATCTCCTTTTGTTTTATTAAGAAATTGCTACATCACCCATTAATTAAATAAAATGTAAAAATTAAAACTTACTACTACTTACTATTGTATATTTAAAATAACAAAAGATATCAAATTAAAAAAAGTACTAGAAATAAACCGAGGCTAATTAAAAGTGGTAGATTGTAAACAGACTATTAAATATTTCAGCCAAAAGATGGTTTTAAGCCATTTTGGCCTCAGTCTGTTATAAAGATTGTTGACTCATTTATAAAATGAGTAATAGAAAAAACATCAACAAGCTTTTTCACGGGTTAAACTCGAGTTGTTTATAAGAAACCCCTCCTGTACCCTTTTCTCCATCAACAAGCCCGAAATGCCTCACGCGATGGCACTGCCCACTTGCAGCACCGTATGCTCAGTGGCACGAGCGAACATGAAAGCCAAGGGAAAGCAAAGCCCTAGCAGTGTTGGCTTCGGCAGCCGGAGGAAAGAGCCGTTGTGGCGGTGCGTGGAGGGCTGTGGGGCCTGCTGCAAGCTCGACAAGGGTCCCTCCTTTCCCACCCCTGAGGAAATCTTCACTGACCCTCGTGACATTGAGGTTGGGTTTTTATTTTTTAGTACTGTTTTGCTCAGAATATGAGAAAATAAACCCCCTTTTTTTTAAATCTCAACTTTTCTTGATTCTCTGAAGTATTTCTATTAATATATAGATTTACTTACATTCGAATACTGTTTTTAAGCACATCTTTGGTCTACGAGCATATGCTTCTTTTCTTTTTTTTTATACGAATTGGGAGTCTTTAGAATTGTTTGTTGATATGCTGACATGTGTCAGTTGAGCTACGAGCCTCTCGGCAAAAAAGTTTAAATTACTTGGTTGGCAGGACAAGTGAGTTTTGGCCTAGGGGAAGGGGGATGGGAGATTTGTACTAGTGAATGCATTTCTTGAGCTGTGGTCTAGAGCTGATTGGGCTCCTTTGTATTTTTTTCCCCTACAATGACAGAATTTCATGATATTTCAAAAAAAGAGTTTTAGTAAAGAACATGACCAAACAGACAGACTTTGGTACTGTGTTGTTTAATTGACAGCTTGAGCTGTCCAGAAAGATGGGTCAATAATGTATTCAAGCTCACATGTGCTAATACATTCAGCCAAATCATTACGTAGTTGAATGTGACATGAGATGTGTAAGGCACGATTGGAATGAATTTGGTTAATTCTAGGGTGCTAAGTTGTTAAAATCTTGGGTTAGCGTGTATTGTTACTGTAAGTAGGCTGGACATTGTCTCCATTACGTAAGACATTCTTCTGGTCTTATAATAAGCAGGATACTTCATGCATTGTGCTGTGATTTTTTATCATGTCCATTTGATTCTGAATCTGAGGCGCTCCTTTTGTCTTTGGTATCAATGTTGTTAATAACAGCTTTACAGAAGCTTAATGGGTCCAGATGGATGGTGTATAAACTTTGATAAAGGAACTCGTACCTGCTCCATTTACAATGGTGAGCATCCACTTGGTCATTTCCTTCAGCAGTTTCTACTCCTGACTCTTTCACTATATGGATTTTTTTTTCTTTGGCAGATCGTCCATATTTTTGTCGTGTGGAGCCAGAGGTATTCCAATCATTGTTTG
The DNA here is from genome assembly GCF_002906115.3 of Quercus suber. Classification (NCBI taxonomy): domain Eukaryota; kingdom Viridiplantae; phylum Streptophyta; class Magnoliopsida; order Fagales; family Fagaceae; genus Quercus; species Quercus suber. Next base: position 1,318,742 of record NW_027069479.1, read on the forward strand.
GAATTAAAAAGAAGAAATTTAACAAAGAGGCGTGCAGGTTTATTCATTATCTCCTTCTCATATGTTAAGCATTGTGGAAAAAAATTCTCTATCCTAGATAAAAATCATCATGAGTTTGCCTCATCATTTGTCCTGGATACAGTTTTTGTAGAGATATCATCAAAGAAATTTATGGCTCCCAATCAAAGGAGTTGGATAACTTCAACCATACAATAAAGAGCTCCAGTTTTAGTTAGATCATTTTGCACTTCGTTGCTCAAAATGCCTTAGGTAAACACCCCTCCTCTGTCCTTCACTAGAGCTATTATGTTAAGGTAATTCAGAGTAGCATACAATGAGGAATCTATCAGCTAATGGATCAATATACTATGTATAACAGGGATTGAATGTCATCCTCTCCCTTCTGGTAAGGAAAAGTCTTGCAAGCATGAAAAGAAAACGTGGAAGGCTTCTAATGCTCCAAGCATGGAGGGCAACTGCTTGGGAACAATGGTCTAGCTGGTATTGTAGCTTTTTGACGAGCAAGGAAAACTTACAATTCAACTTTGAAAACATTTTCATCCTCTCCCTCCTTGAGCCCTTCACAAGCAAGATTGCCATAATATCTGTGAAACATGGCCAATACCTGGACTCAGTTAACTAGATTGATCAAGAGACTGAGGCGAAATATCTCCTCAATTGTGATTATTAAAAATACCAATCACAAGACTTTGTATAAAACTTTATTGCAGTTTTTCTACTTGTTTTTATGTTTCCAATTTCCAGTAATGTATCTGAGAGACAAATTCAATGAAGTTCATCTGTATATTTTCTCAGAATGCCCCGTATTTAATAACTTGATTCTTTCTTACTTATATATTAAAAAATATTATAAATAGAAATATAGAATAAAAATTATTGAACTGAACCATGCAATGCAGGGTGGGGGGCACTATTTTAACCCTTTTTGGGTAAGTGGCGCCCAATTATATATATACTGTATTTTCCCTAAAGTGGCTTCTTAACAGATGGAGCTAACTGGTCAAAATTCTGAGAGAGGTAACGCTTATTAAGGTTGATTCAATCGTGAGAAAGCACGTGAGACTATAATTTCTACACTAGCAAGTTCCTCAATAGACAATACTAGTTCCACCAGATTCTGTTAAAACCGTTATTCCAGAAGAAAACACACAAATATGGTTCAAGATTGGTTAATCATTCTTTGATCTCTCCCTCTCTCTTTCTCTCTTTCTCTGCCAAATGGCCAAGGTAATCTGTAAGAACTTAGCCACCACCATGCTACTACTTGTAACTTTCTCTGCAATTGGTCCCACCACTGAAGCCCTCTGCTCAGATGCCATAGCCACCTCCCTGACATTAAATGGTTTTGCCCTTTTCGCCCATGCTCTGTGTGCCCACAATATCACCACCACTACCACCTACTCAACCCCCCTCATGTACCTTGCACCACCAGACACCACCCTCACAAACCATCCCCTTGATTCCGACACCCTCCTTGGCCATGTTTCCACTGCAGGAGCCCTCACTTACCAGTATCTCCTCACACTTCCAGCCAACACAACCCTCCCCACTCTCCACCACAACACAACTCTCATTGTTGGCAATGATGGCAAAAGGGTATCCTTCAACAATGTTGCTGTCGCTGTCCCAAATCTTTACATAGATGGATCTTGCTCAATTCATGGTGTTGATAGGCCACTGGTGCCAGATGATGTCTCACCATCTCCAGCATATCCTCCAAGGCGTCGTTTCCATCAGATTTCAGATTATATTCTATTCATTCGTAGAGCACACCATCCAAATCTTGTAGATGGGAATGGGACAAAGGAACCTGATCTTCATTGAGACCTTAAGAGATCTTGGCTTTCTTTCTTAATTTTTGTTGATGGGTTCTTCATGAACATGATGTCTTGCTTCTTACTAGGATGGCGATTTCTTGTTGTAACTTGTACGCAATCTGATTTTCGTTTTTGTTAGTTGATCATTTTTTTTTTTACATTTGGATTGTTGATGGTCAAGATTGTGTCTGACTTCCTGTGTTCGAAATTAGTTCAAAAATGAGAATTTTCAATTGATGAGCATGGTCTGATTTGTGTGGCCTGTTTTGGATTTGACCAAGTGGGTATTGCCTAGTTACCAGGGTCTCTCTAGCACCATATGAATCTATTATTTTGTGAAATCATTGCACGTAACATCCCTCTTGCTAAGACTCACCCCAATGTAAGAAAGGATATTGTATGCAACCATCACATAAATATCACCTTGCCTCTTGTGTCCTTTGCGCACAGAACGCAAAGCTGGATGTACTACGTGTGCATCTGAGACCATAGCATTTTGATTTAAGTCCTCAGGCTTTCACCATTTGTTAGCCACTGAAAAAGCAACACGGCTTTGAAACAACCACAGAGCAGCACCATTTTTGCTACTTATGCATGCCAATTCTTTTGTTTGTCATGCTAGGAATGCTGGGCAATAAGAACTGGCATGCAATACTGAACGGTAGCCGAAATTGTGCTGGGCATACTGAGTTCTCATGAATTAGCATTTCGCATGTTAGAATTCATGCCTCTCAACTTTAGAGAGGTCTGGAACCTGAGTGTAGTAGGGTCTAGGAGGGTAAACTTCTAATCAAATAACAAAGACACATGCGTGTTGTGTAAATTTTGAGTAGGACTTTAATAGGGGTATCCAAGAAGGATTGTAACTGAAAGCGTAAAACTTTTCTGAACAAGTGGAAGCTGCTATTTTCATCTCAATGACATGGTGAAAGAAATTGCATACGATGCTCTGGCAACCCACTTTGTGATGTCCATCTCTATAGCTGCTTTCTTATCCAAAAAAGAGATTCCAATCAAACTCTCTAGGTAGGTAAACGAATTAAAGGACATTTGAGAGAGAGAATTCAATTCAGAGATTGGAATAGAATCTCTCATCAATGTGTAGTGCTAGATTGTGCCGCCTTCACTTTTTCACTGCAGAATTCACTTTCCTCCCTTTTTTTCACAGTATGTAACTGACGTCCCTTCCTAACTATATAACCCTTTCTAATTCAGAAAAGAAAAGAAAAAAAAAAACATTTCAATTATGAGCCGGAACTTATATAGTTGCAAAAAGCGACCATATAACTGAGTTTGAAGAGTTAGAACGCAATAACTAGCTCTATATAGGAGATGTATGAGCCGGAACTTATTGACATTCCTCCAACTCTATTTCGTGATAGTTCTAGTATTGCTGGCAATGATGAAGGTCTCTATCCCTGTCCTGTTTTCAACCCCAAATTTTCTTTTGGAGAGGGAATATTTCATGGTTTCATCTCTTCATTGTGTGAGACAGGAGGATAATTTCTCAAGCGGACCCTGTAATGAGAATGGACTAATAGAGGATTCTTAAGAGGAAGAACAGCTGGCTTACGGCAACAATTGGAACTGGTCAAGTTGTTTCAGTGATTGGCAGCGACATAATTTCTACTCCCTCGAAGATGGTACTCAGAACACTGGATGTGGCAGCAGTTTGGGGAAGATGGAAGACTTCTCTCTTGGCGAAGAACAACATGACAATTATTTCAGTTATCACGAAGACACAGCTAACCAGTTTGTTAGTGATTATAATCCTTGGTGCGCATATGGAGGAGAGGAAGATTCCCATGATTATGGTAGGCAACATCCCAGAACAAAATATGGCTACAATCTGGATGACCTGGTACTTCATGAGGGCATTTTTGGCTACTGGCCTTTCCTGTCTAGGGAAAAATCAAGAATTACCCGGTCAGTAGAACACCGCTCAGCAGAGATAAAGCAAATCAGTGGAAGAGGACACAATTAGCACAAGGGATCTTTCTTTCTATCTTCTTCTTTTGGTAGAATTTATGAATCTCAGGTAGATTTGAGTTCAAGAATCCTACAGAACACAGTAAACATAGTTGTAGTTACTGCAAACATTGCCCAAACATGCTATGCTGGACCTTGTTTAATTCATGGATGTTTTCTCTAAGTTGATTTAGTTACGCATCATTGGTACTCTTTGCCTTCTACTTCTGTCATTCGTCTGTATTTTCTAGTATCATTCATGTTACTAGCATGAAAATTCCAGTATTTGTATCAATAACATATGGTATAAAGTCAATTTGAGAGAGGAAAAAGAGAAATTAAAAAACATAGTTGCATCATAGTAAATTGAGTCATCCCATTTTCTATTATGCGCCCACCAGAGTTCAATTTATTCTGTTTTTTTATTAGGTAGAAACAATGTATATGATCTTACAACTGCTGATTCAAGATGTTCAGAATGCACCTTAAAATTCTCATTATGTACATGCCAGCAACAAGTTACACTCCATGTATGGGCTGAGATAGGCATCCCTTGATCTGTTTTGATAAACTCATGCATCCGTTGGCACGGTTACGAGAGATCAACCCACATAACACCCACCAACAGTTTGAAGGATACAAGGTTGCCCAAGACATATTTGGAAGACACAACGGCACAGATCTCCCAGGTTATAGTAACATTTTTTCTCAGCACTGTTAGATTGCACTCGAAAGTCCACAATTTTTGTTTCCTGTTACAAAATTTATATGAGATCAACTTTCTGTACAAAAGGTAATCAAGTTTTATCCCTCATCATAATACATTGCCAAGGCCCAGTTCATCCTCAAGGTCATCTCCATCTTCAAATAACTTCAGAAACCGAGCCTGATCTTGTTCCCTCTTCTTCTTTTGCCAGTATTTATATGCAGCCACCACTCCGAGAATGAATACAGTTGAAACCACAACACTGATCAATATGATTAGAGCAGCATGCATTCGCTTTTCTCCTATATGAGAGTCAGATGCAGAATTGGAATCTACAAAAAATGGGGTTTACCAAAGTTGTAATTATTATTTGGACTAAAATATAATGTAATGTGATTTTATCAACAGACATTGCATGCAGACAAATGCTTATGCAAACAGATATAAAAATGACAAGTTTTGGTTATAATGAAAAAGTAACATCCACTAAAGCAGAAAATTACAACATGATTGACGTGGTCTTAGCCTTAAATCCACAAACCCTTCAACTGTAATGCCTGATATCCATAGTCATTTAAGCCACGTAATGGCACCCAGAGGAACTTATCTGGATGTACATTACGAGGCAGAAAAGCCTCTTCTAGAACGAAGTCACTACTCATTTAAAAAGACCCCCCCACACCATGCGGTCGAGTGGGGATGGAGGACAGAAATCGATGGTGCTATGGAATGTCCAAACGCACCAAACACTCTTGAACTAAACGTTAATATAGAATAAAATGCAGTGAAAGGGCCTTCAAAGTAAGAAAGTAAGAAGCACTCACCTTTTGCAAAAGGAATGCACTCCGAGCACAAAAAAGTAGCACTGAATTCCTTGTCCTTGACTCGGATATATTTCCCATCAGGAAGTGTAAAATCACTAGGACAAAACTCCCACTCTTCAAACACGTCATCTGATTTTAATCTATCCTCCTCATAAAATCCACATCGCTTGCATTTTCCACTTGAAAATACTGTCAGAGGCTGAAAACATAAAGAATGTAATTTCATTAGCAGTTCTAAAGAATGTCACACTTGGTCTCCCAATAGGAATTTATGATTCAAAGAAGTATTATTTAAGAAAGCTAACGTTCCAAAAATCCAATTACCAAGAAATACTTAATCACCCAAAGAACACACTAGCATGAAGTTGACATATGCTGATACATTTTCATGTGTTTTCTCACTATTTTCTTTTAATAGGTGAGTTACACATGCATTCTGGTGGGGTTTGAATCCACAACCTCACTCTCCACCTTGCTCTTACAAGGGAAAGAGGTGTCATTTAAGCTAGAGCTCACTGGCATCAATATTAATGGTGAACAGAAATTTCACAGACAAATACTACATTTTGAGTAGATTCGAACTGTCCCAAGTTTGGATGAAATTTACACACAAAAAGAGACAACTATAAACCAATTCTAAATATAATACCATTAAATTGTAATGCAATAGCTCCTAGACAAGCAAAATTAACTAGGTTCCGTTGGCTATGTAATTTCCTACATCCACAACCAAAATATCTAATAGCTTTAAAATGCAGGTCCATACCTTAATTATGTGCAAATAGAAGAAATACAACAAGATGTTGGAAACTAAAAACATCATCTTTCATGTTTTTATTTTTATTTTTTATTTTTAAAGAAGATTCTTTTGGACTTGCCTCTAACCAGTAAAACCTACGCGCAACTGACCCCACCTGCGAGAACTAGATTCATGTTTAAAAGTAACACAATTGAAATCCTAGAAAGGCATTCTAAGACAACACGTGTAAGGACATCCCAGGAATCATAATGTCTTAAGGAACAGCTTAACGACAAAACATGTTCAAATTTTCTCAAAAACCAAAAAAAAGTTTTATCACGAACCTGCCAAGACTCTTGGCCCTTGAAATTATACAAGACATGGGCTTCCTTCACATCCGGCAACACCGTCATGTTCTCGTCTTTACACATGAAATAAACCGTTGGTTTTGTCTTGAACCAGTCGTGGGTTGTGTTTATCTCCATCGATCTCAATGTAACATCCGCCGACAACACCAATCCTGCCCCCAAAACGACACCGTCACCACCAAACACATTTAGATTTTATTACACAACAAAACAAGCTAATCCGATAAAAAAAAAAATTAAATAAAAAGCATATTGATTGTTTACCTGGAAAACAGCTGAGGAATACTGAGAAGACAAGAAATACAGAACAAACCCTAGAATTCAACAAATACCGAATCGACATAGCGAGATTAGTTTGATCAAAATTTTAATTAATTCTTAGAATTTTAGAAAAGCAACCTCGGATCGACCGAACGATGATGACGAGTTTTGGTTTGGTCGGAATTGAGTAATTTTGGTGGGTATGGTATGGCGGTTTGGGAGAGTTTTGGTTTTTGCGTGGGAGAGAGGTTTTGGGGATCGGTTGAGCTGACTAGTGCTGAGCAAAGTGGGAGCTGACCGGTTCGCATTGCGCGTTGTTGCTTGCACGGTGGGCTGCGTCTATGTTACGCGGGGATGATTCGTACGAGCTCTGTGATTTTGCCACGTAGGATGGATTGGTATAAGTGGTTGCGTGGCTTGATCGGGATGGTCTTCTGGACGAGTGGAGAAGAGAAGTTGCCACTTGCGACCTCTGTGATTCTTAAGTCAGCCTCCTGGCCCGGCCCGGTCCGGTTCGCCACTAGACTGGGTTAGGCAGCTAGGATTTGGGATCGATTTGAATTGTGTAATCAATGGATGAGAGGAGATAACACTTATCACTTATGAGATTTGGATTAATGACAACCAGGTTCAAGACATTTAAAAACGGATCAACTTGGTCCCTAATTACCGTTAGAGAGATAAGAAAAATGAGTAACAGTTTAGGAATTGAGTTGGTTAATTTTGAAATGTTTTGAACTTGATTGGCATTAACCTAAATCTCAAGAGGTGTTAGCTGTATTTTACCCTAGTTATAAAGATATTTCTTGAATGGTCAGATGAAGCGTTGCATTCATGAAGATATTTGAAATTGACTATAAGATGTAGCACATGGCAATCATGTAAATGCCTCCCTTCTCTTTTTTTTTTCATTTTGTTTCATTCTAAATTACTAAAAAGTTTTTCTACAAATCATTTTAGAGTTATTTTCCTTCGATCTATTATATGATAATTGAAAAAATCATTCATGTTTAGTTTCAGTTATATGACTTTTTTAACAAGTTGTATGACTAAGTTTTTATAAATTGTCATGTAGTGAGGTGGAGAAAATAGTTTCAAATTGGTTTGAAGTTAAATTTTGTTTAACTAGTATTGTGATTATGCCATGAAAGGCACATTACCCCCCCCCCCCAAAAAAAAAAACACTAATTTTACGTGCAAAATAAAATATTAAATTTTATTTTAAATTACTATGCAAAAGCTAATAGAATTTTAGTTGAAGGGAAATTTTAAATTTCTTGAAACTTTGGATAATAGACTTAGACTTAAACTATTATAAAAATTAATGACTTATTTTTTTTTCTCAAAAAGAAATTTAATAACTCATTTGAGAGAGAGTGTGTGTTTGTGCACGTGCTTGTCATGTTTCCACTTGATTTACTTGTGTTACAAGTATTTCATCTCTGCACTTGAATCTCTCTCTCTCTCTCTCTCTCATTGTTGTGGTGTCTTTGACTTGTTCTAATAGTAAAGTTTAGTTTCTTGCCTTAATTTTAATAGGAGAAGTAGAAAAGTAAAGTTTTGGAGCATTTGATTTGTTAATTAATGGGTAGCAATCTAGCAGAGCAATTAGTGTGGGTGTGGTTGAATAATTAACAAAGTTGGGTAAGTTTTGTCTTTTAGTTTAGAGTATTATTATTATTATCAAAGACAAAGACAATTGCATAATGAGAGAAAAATGTTAAACAAACTTAACAAAATGAAATTTCACATACACTGCAATGCTAAAACTAATAAATTAATTAAGAAAAAGTAAAATTATAAATTTAGAGAATTATTTAGTGACAAGCTTCGACAACAAGCTTGAATTCCTTGCTTCATCCCTTTGAGTCGACAGCTAAAGAGCAGTTGTTAATCCTCAATTAATCTGCAACATGTGTACTAAAGAATTGGTTATGTTTTTTTTATTATTTTTTAATTTTTTTAGAATCACAAGAATTGGTTATGTTGAAAGGAAAAACCTAGGGCAATCCAAAAATCTCTAGCAAAAGGACAATCTCGTGGACAATTATTTGTATACCATATCTAAAATAGGACACTAAGTAGGCATGCTGAGTGCTCTTAGTATGGCTGCAATATGTTATGAAACTCTCAACTTTTGAAATTGACAAAGTATAAGGATACAACTTTTAACAAATTTTGTTGAAGTAATTAATTGTAAGTGGTAGAAAAAAAAAAAGTTGTGAATCTATATATATATGGGTCATGTTAACGAGTGCTGTAGGGCATTGGTTAACAATCCAATTAAAAAAAGTTTTTATGGGAAAAGAAAAAAAAGCAATTAATGTTTTGACAGGTTTTTTCATTTCTCATAAAAGTGATATCAAAATTTTCTTAAAATGGATTTTTAACCAATACCCCAACGGCACTGGTTAACATTTCTCTCTCTCTCTCTCTCTCTCTATATAATATATATATAAAAGTTGAGACGTTGTATTTAATGTTGCTATACTCTTGTTGAGCCACCTCATCAGCCACATTATACTATTTTTCTTTTCTTTTTTAAATTATTTTTCTCTTTTTGTTTTTTTATTTTTTTATATAAAATAATTAAATACATATCATGGAGAAACATTATTATTCACTAGCTTAATCTTATTTCACTCCTTATTGCTTGATCAAACCAAGAGTCTTATAGTTCAACTTACACGTATTAATTTTTCAATAAAGACATGCTGAGTTTAAACCCTAACAATTTTATTTGTTTATATTTATCACTTTGTAAATTGAATTGTATAATTCTATTTTAATGGTAAAAAGTAAAATATTTACACATAGTCGAACCTTTATAAGTTATTGTCTCTTAATTTTTCCTCAGTGGGAATCACTCTGAATGGATAACTTAATTCTTTATCTTAGCTTTCTCAAAAAAAAAATTTCACACATCCATCTAAATATTTTATTTTGGCTACATTTCCAATATGAACGTGTTAGTTTTAAAAACCTAACATTTTGTAGGATATGAGCATAATTGATATAGAATTAGTCTTAAGGATTTTCTCTTTTAACTTAACTATTCGCCGTTTAAAGTTACCATGACTTTTGAGTGAAATTTGTAATGCGTCTTTATGTTAGAACCACTTTTCTTCTCTCTTGTGTGTGTTTATTTCTAAAAATAAAATAAAAAATTTAACTATCTAGTTGCAACCTCACACAATGTGTGAGAATATATAACTATAATCCAAACCCAATTTTGATATGAATCTAAGTAGGTTGAACTTGAAATCGAGCCTAGTTACACCGGACCTATCACTAAATCTTAATTTCTCATATTCACATTCACTGAGAATGTGAACATGAGTAATTGCGCTTGAAGAATTTTCACCTCAATTATTACTAACTAGTTTGTAACTCCGTGCTACCGCACGGGACCGGTTAATTATAATGATGCTATTGGCCAATTTTTTTTTTTTGTTTGTTTTGTTTTGTTTTTTTTTGGGTTTATCACACGAATGATAGAATTAAATCAAACAATGAAAAACATATTTTGCATTTTATTATTTAAGTAATGCTATTAGTCTTTTTTTTTTCTTGGTTTATCATACATAGGATAGCATTAGATTAAACAATGAATAAAAAAAAAATATTGCATTTTATTATTTAAGTGATGCTATAATGAAGAAAAAAGAGAATATTGCATTTTATTATTTAAAATATATAAAGGGACATTAAAAAATAAAAACTGATCATTGAGCTTGGAATCTTCTTGAAGGCGACAATGAAGCTTTAATGTATGAGAATGTGAAGTAAGGAAGAGTGGGATTGAACATTGTGTTTAAACCCGGTCTTGCTCTGAGAAATCCGTAAGGAGGAGGAGAGGGTAGTGTGTGGATCTAGTTGGTAGAGGTTGAGAGAGGAGGAGACATGAGATGACAATATGGAATTAGGAGGGGATGATGTTTTGCTTTTATAGTCTTTCTCGTTGGACTCTTTGGTTCTAGTTGTGGGATTAGAAGAGCTCCAGATTCTATTGAGATTACCCATAAAAGTGTGCAGGGGAGATGTTATTGCTTAGGCCAATGAGTATTATCATTGTGGTTTTCTTAGCTTCCGTGTTAAATGTTAATACATCATTTATTTGGGCACAAAAATTAGAAAATTTAGATAAGATACATGATACAAAATTGGAGTTTAATTTATAATCTCCATAAAAGTATGCAGGTAAGATGTTCTTGCTTAGGCTAATGAGCATTATTATTGTGGTTTTCTTGACTTCCGTGTTAAATGTTAATGCATCATTTATTTGAGCACAAAAATTAAAAATTTTAGATAAGATACATGACACAAAATTGGAGTCAAATTTATAATCTAATTAGATTTTTTTTTTTTTTTTTAATTTTGGTTAGGACAAGTGGCGCAAAATTGAGAATCCAATTGAAATTTAATTGGATTTTCTCTCTGCTTCACCTATTATTATATATATAGATTAGATACAAATATTTGACCATTCAGTTACCCAAATTGATTTCAACTTTTTGTTTTCTTCTTTCTAATTTCAAGTAATTGTTAAAATTGAATAATTCATTATCTTTTTAGTGGATAAAAATAACATTTCAAGTATCCAAACCAAACTTTAGCACCCAAATCTCCAGCCCTGATATGTCTTAAGTGTCTCTTTGTTTATCTACCATTATAGAGTTTCCTCTTCCAAAATTTCAGTTTTTCACAACCTTATCTCTCTCACTCATATATTGATTATTTATTTAAGCTTTACAATGTTATATATCATATACCAATGCACATTTTAGATATAATCACCCATCATCTACAACAAAAATTTAGCACAATAATAATTGTTTTCCATATTTTTCAATCAAGCTTTAGTTTTCACCATTTTGAGAAGACATCAATCGTTAAGTGTCTCTTCGTTTATCTACTATTATAGTGTTTTCTCTTTCAAAATTTCGGTTTTTCACAACGTTATCTCTCTCTCACTCATACATTGACTATTTATTTAAGTTTTACGATGTTATATATACCAATGCACATTTTAGATACAATCATCTGTCATCTACAACAAAAAATTAGCACAATACTAATTGTTCTTCATATTTTTCAATTAAGCTTTAGTTTTCATCATTTTGAGAAGACATCAATTATTTTTGTCAGAAACTTTCAAAGTTAAGACAACAATAGGAAGACCATCGAGGTAAACAAAACGCACAATCATAAATGATGTCTATTTTTTTTTTTCCCTTTCTTTTTAGTATTCTTGCATTTTTTTGAAGTGATTTTGTTGTTTTCCTTTCCAAATTTTTCAATGATATTGACTTTTGTTATTTTTAATTGACTTAAAATTGTTAATGCAGTTTTATTTGGCCTATCATTGTTGTGAAAATTCCTAATGTATAAAACATATTGATAATGAACATTTTTTGTGCTTATTTTTAGAGTGTCAAAAAGTATTTACTGTAGTAATTTTGTTATTGTTGTATCTCATGTATTTGGTAAAGTTTCTTTTCGAAATCTTAAGCGTCTTTCTCAAATTTTTTTGTGATTTTTTATTTTGTTCATTTTATTACAAATAATAGGCATCTCCACCATCCCCCCCCCCTCCACACCATCTCTCTCTCTCTCTCTCTCTCTCTCTCTCTCTCTCTATATATATATATATAATCGGCTGTTCAAAATAAGAATTCTCATGTGTTACTACTTAAAGATTTTATTAGATATATAGATTGTACTTTTGGTTTATGAAACATGATCAACAAAATGTTATTTTTATATAATTATATCTAGACTATATTGCAATCTCATGATGGATGGATTGGTCTTATAGTACTATAAAATCTAAGTAATCATGGGGTTTATTAATTTGAAAGTTATATATTGCGGGATTTGTTCATATGATGAAATAAAGTTTGCTCTTTGCATTTTATTTTATTTTATATTTCCATTTTATGATATATAATTTATTAATTATGATCTATTTCATAGTTATCTTTATATACTTTTTCACTTAATTTCAATTGTGTGGAAGAAAGAGACGTGAATCTATATTTTGGAGAAAAATATACCTATAAGTGTTGAATCGCATACATCTGTATAGTAATAAACAAAATATACATTGTTAGAACTTGGTCTAATAGTTCTCACATAATAAATTTTTTTTTTTTATATAAGAAAATTATTGCATTGTATTTTCATACATTTCACTATATATAATACCCAACTACAAAATATATTTAATTTGTTAGTTGTTACACCACAAAAAAAAAAAAAAAAAAAAAAAAAAAAAAAAAAAAATTCTAATATAAACATAATTTCAAATAACACATTAACTTTTAAAAATATACAATCTAATATATTAATTCAATAATTATCCAATAAAACATATTCATATCAAATTTTCCCACACATCGTGTGGGACTGTGACTAGTTTATGTGAAAGTGATTGTCCATCGCTCCAAATTGATTACTTTAAATAATTGTGGTAAAAGTTCTGTCCCTAAAAATAACCATATAAAATTACTTCCACTCTCCAAATCTGCTGGTTTCTAAAGGCAACATCGATGCTAGGCTTTAATGAAGTCATTTTGGAGGTTTTCTTCAAGTCAAATTGACCATCAGTAAAGGAATGGTGGAACCCCAAGTAACAGAAAGCAATTACACCAGGGTTGCTTTTATCTCTAAGATCAGTTCAGTTGTCTTAGAAGGCAGAAGGAAAACCAATCATAGTTTCAACCATTCAATAAAACCGCATCCTTGATCTGTGATTCTTCCTCTCCTCTATTGAGTGGGCCAACAAACCACTAATCTGTTCAGACAGAAAGTCTAGTACTTCTACACCAAAATTGATTGATGTCTTGATTTGATAATAAAAAACAATTATCATAGAGCTAATGTCATAGGTTTAATTCTATCCTATCTATCACTTTGAGCCTCTTTTGAACACATTTGCCCCTTTCTTCATAGCAAGCCAAGTTTTGGGGTAAGACCCAAAATTAAATCGATTGATTAAAGCTCTATTGTGAGTAAGATACATTTTAGATAGTCCATGCCCATAGGCCATAATGCATCATTCTATGGGGTGTAGTTTGGTAGTAAGAGTTCTTGTATCACTTTACATGCTACTTGACATAAGTTTGGCGGTTTCAAGTAGTGGCATTTCAACGAATGTGTTGTCCCCATGATGATAATCTCATCAAGACATAGATGGTAAATGTGATTTTTACCCATTGCTGTCACGTGGCGTGAGATTGATGAGTTCACACTAAAAACTCCTTTTATTATTCAAAAAAAAAAAAAAAAAAAACTTCAATTTAACTTAGCAAATAAGGAAATATTCTTGGATTTAGCCGCATATAATCCCCATGCATCATCGTTCCCAAACATTTCTATAATCTGGTTCAGTAGGTTCTTTTGCCCAACATAAAGAGACTCCATAGTCTTATATATCTATCTATCTTCTCCACTCTTTGGTCCGTTGCAAGGCTCTGATAGTTGATACCACTGCACCGATGAAGGAATACAATCTGATTTTATGGTTACTCGGAAAAAACCACCTCCTCCAAATACTCAAGAATTTGTACCCTAAAGAGGGCAAGTTCTTATATATATATATATATATATATATTCCTATAACCTCCTAAATACTTTGAATCTCTGTTTACAACGTTATATTCCTACAAAGTAGGAAGTAGGAACGCGCCCAATCTAAACCGCTAAGAGACTCTGCACCTTAAATCCAAGAGAAAAACTCTCAGAACACATAATAAATAGTAACATAAATCAAATAACAAGCCTATTATAGTATTATGTCGTAACAGTAAACTAAAAATAACAAAACATCAACGTTTAACGGATACTTACACGTGATAAAAACTTGTACAATAAAGGGATTCAAGGTTAAATTAAGTTAGTTTGGGTGTTAGAGTTCGAATTTACATGCTTAAAACAAACTAAGGAAACCCTGACAGAAAATTAAATCAAATCATTAGAATCTAGAAGTTAAAGAAAATATAAAGATGGTAAAGATTTGTTGAAAAAATGGGGTATTTTTAGAGGCTAAAATCAAATTATAAATTAAGCATTTTTCATTCCTCTTCCCTCGGCCCTCTTGCCGCTGCTCGCGGATTTTTGAGAGCAGCCAAAAAATCAAAAGCAAGAACCTCAAAATCAGAAAATAAATCTAAAAAAGAAAAATAGAAAAAAAATGGGGCAAGTTCAAATCTTCCTCGCTATAATTCTCTCAATTCTCCTCCTCATTCTTGGCGTCTCGGCGCAACAACAAATAGGAAATACCCAACAAATTGATTCCATTGCAGCGAACAAGGAACTCCGTGTGCATGGCTCTGCTGAAAATATTCATTCAATAACAAAGCACCACGACAATGGCAATGACCATCATGCAAGGAAGAAAAAACACCACTCGTTTTCGAAGCAATTTCTCAGTGCCCACAACAAGATAAGGAAGATGTATGATGAGCCTCCATTGAAGTGGAACAAGAAACTTGCCCGCTATGCTCGCCGCTGGGCCGTGAAGCGTGCCTTTGATTGCAGGATGGTCCATTCGTACGGTCCTTACGGCGAAAACCTTTTCTGGGCTAAGCATGATCACTGGACACCATCTGAGGCGGTGAAATCGTGGGTGGAAGAGAAAAAGTACTATGATCCATGGAAAAAAGCGTGCGCTCAAGGACATATGTGTGGACATTACACACAGGTTGTGTGGAGAGAGACAAAGCGTCTGGGGTGTGCACGCATCAAATGTAAGAATGGAGGTTTGTATGTGATTTGCGTGTATGATCCACCAGGGAATTACGTTAACGAGAGCCCCTTTGGCAATCCTCCGAGAATTCCCGAGTTTGCACATATACCTTTTCCATGAAATTACTCATACTTTAAGCACTGCTACCCTATTGGATTCAAGGTATCCCTTGAGGAAGATTAGTGGTTTTATTTTATTTTATTGAGTTAAAAAAGGAAAGTATATGCATAGGTTGGCTGTGCATCTTATCATACGATTTGCCATTTTTTTTTTTTACTTCCATGTTGATTGAATTTTCATACGTAATGTAATATAATAACAATGCGGCAGCACAGAAATTTCTTAAGTTGAGTCTATCTAATGAGGCTTATGTGACTTTATTGTTGCTATCAAAAGAAAAAAACTATATATGTGTATATATATATATATATATGGCTAGTGTGACTTGTTTATTTATACGAAATTTCATATGTTCTTGTGTAAAATCCAAGTTTTGTGCCTTTTTTGGCCCACCTTTTTCTCTCTCTCATTTACTAAACTGTTGATTATTGAATTTAGTAAGATTCCTTAAGCGAGAGGAATTTTGACCATGATGAGATTTAATGGTCGGTTTGTGTCATGTTTTACAAATATTCTCTTCTTTCTACTATTGATGTGCTTACTGCTTAAGAGTTATGATTGATGTAGGTTGAGGTTTGAGTTAGAGTAACATAGCAGTCTTGAATTTTTTATTTTTTCCACAAACTTGCTTAGGTAACAAGTTGTGATTTGTGAATTATTATTTCCATATACGGAAACTCCGTCATTGATGTCATTTCAATAGTTTATGGCATCAAAGAATCACAATATGTCATTTCAATAGTTTATGAAAAAATTGAAAATTTTTGTTCTTAGAGTTTCTTGAAAGCATGAAGGTTGTATTAGAAATTGAGTAAAAATCTTCAAGGTTAGGGCGGGTTACGCCTGTACGTAAGGTCCAGGTTGAATCTAGGTGTGCATATGCTTATCCAGGTTAAATAAACCGATGACATGTAGTTGTCTAGGTTGGATACAGGTATCTCATTTGGTTGTCCAGGTTGAATCAGGGGGGAAAGTAATTAGTGGTTCCACCAATCACTATTTAGTCTTGTTTTAGTGTCATTTGATATAGAGGGTATGATTGTGAAGGCAACTGGGGAAAGAGAAAATAATAAAATCTTTTTAGAAGTTTCATCCGTGATAGATTATCTGATTATAATTCTCTGCCCATTGACTGACGCTTCATGTGGCCCAACAACCATTGTAGCATCAACTGTGTACCATTAATTACCACTTGAAATCTTTGCCTCTTTGGTAAGATGGCCTTATGTTGAGAATGAAGTAATAGAAAGTTAGAAACAGAACAAGATTCCAAATACCATGTTAGAGATTTAATTGAGTCAGTTCACTACCCCAATTATTCAATTAAAGTGGGAAAATGCCAAAGAATTTCCAAGAGTTTGTCTGCTCTTTTTTCCCCTTTGTAGATAATGGAATCAACCAAAAAGCATAATTGAAATAGAAAGATGGCCTTTCGGTCCAGGCGTACAGCTCTAGGTTGTTCACCTCTCTCTTTTTGCAATAGAAAATGCATCTCACCTATACCAAAACAATAGGTATGAAAGGATTAATGTCGGGTCCACGAAGAAAAAAATATTGCTTTACCCATTCAAAGCAATTTACGTGAAAGGATGGTTTATGACTTTTTTTTTTTTTTTTTTTTTTTGAGAAGGAAACTGAATGATTTTATTAATGTAAATCAACTACATCCAACTGTAAAATCGAAAAATTATGCGAGACATCTTCCATTCAAAACAATCTGCAATGCCCAGCTGTATTATAATTTTTTTTTTCTTCTTAGATCAGTGTGTGTATATATATATATATTAGATACGATAGAATTTCAAGTATCCACTCCATAATACTAAGACGCCACCATCCACTCCAAAATACTAAACACAAGTCGGTAATGCTAAATCGAATAATTCTAACTTAACATTTTAAAAAATAAAAAGGCAAGTTTGACATTAAATTTTTTATTTCACCAAAACGAATAAGACTTTCAGCATGCCACTCAGCACTAGGGGAGCCAACCTTTATACAATTTTGGCATATTTTTGTACATATATACCCTGAAGTTTTTTAGGGTATCTTCTTGGGAATAAATTCTCCTCATTTAGGAGAGGGGGATGGGGATTTTAGCCTAGGAAAAAGGCTAATTTCTCATCTAAACATTCTCGAGTGGAAAATTAACCATCACAAAAACCGATACATTTATACATATAACCGAGTAGAGAGGCCTCAGATGTGGAAGCTGCTTCTCCCACAACTCATGCATCAGCTCCATTTTTGGTTAACCGGGGCTGAGCATTGGGAGCAAAACTACATGCGAAACTCATTCGGCAGTGAAGACCTTTGTTTCTAACTGGAAAGTTTTGGTGAAGAAGGAAGGCCAGCACAGGTAAGTAGACATGATGCTGCTAACTGTTGATGCACCTACAAGCATGTTCATTACCACGATCTGTAGCTGAATGGCTTCCAGAGGGGAAGCTCCTCCCATTATAAGTCCAGTCATTGCACCAGGAAGTGAGATAAGACCAACAGTTTTGGCATTGTCCAACACTGGAGACAGTGCAATAACCAGAGCCCTTTTCACTTGCTGAAGTGTTGCTTGACGCGGAGTTGCACCAAGAGCCAACGCAGTCTCCACCTGCAAACGAAAACAATAAATTTAATCATATGGATGATGTAGCAAAAAAGTTTTAGACTTTTGAAGTATTCAACTTTGTAAATTACTCCAACTTGAGTAGTAAACAAAAATTTATTAGTGAGAATATCATTTTATAAAAGATGATGGCAAAAACAACATAGGCATATTTGTTCTCATTCAAAGATTTGTATGAAATAATCATGATCCACTTACAATGATGACTATGAATAATAAAATATTATTTACAGCTCATTGGGAATTCTTGATATATTACTAGGTATTCCAAAAGTTTAATAAGTTAGGAAATTGTGAATTTTTTACTCTCTCCTTCTTGTGCACACAAACTCTTATTAATAAGTGGGACTCAACATTTGGGATTGTCAACTTTTAAAAAAGAAATAGGGCGGAGACAGGTTCAAACTCTTAATTACCTACTTTATACTATAATAAAGGGTGGGTTTGTATAAGATCTAGCTCACGAAACAGCATTTTGGGTTTAAAATAAATGTTTGTTAAAAAAATTTATTAAAAAAAAAAAAAAGGAAGAAGAAGACTATGAGAAGTTGTTGCGAAACAAGTGTTTTGGGTTTTAAAAACGTGCTTTTAGGCTGCCAAATCGCCTGACCAAACAGACTCAAATTCTTCATTTCTTAACCGCTTAAACTCCTAAGATAAGTGATTGTTTAACAAATCTGAATGAAAAAATCATGTGATATACATTTGGAGCCTCACACAACAACAACAACAACAACAGAAATCTTTAATCCAGTAATGTTTGTTGCATTGGACATACCAGGTTCATTTGTGTTCTGATGTCATCTCTGAGTCTCTTCATGGTTACCCCAGTCACTGTCATTGCATTCCCAACCATCATACCAGCAACAGGGATAATGTATCGTGGAGTGAAAGGAAATACATTCAGAACAAGCAGCAGGAACATGGTCACTGCAGTTCCAGCCAGGATGGAAGCTCCTGCAACATACTTCCCTCGAGGGACATGTTTAGCCCGTTGACCAGCCGTATAACCCGCAACAGAGACCTGCAGGGGAACAATGTTTTAGCATCAATCACAAAGACTTATGAGTAGGTCAAACCAGTACTCAGACCAGTTATGGCAATACAGAAAGTAACAATGGAAATCCTTCTCTTACATTATATTTATCTATTACAGTTTTTGTTAGTAGTATACTTACTAGTATCAATCAATTTTACAAGTATAACAAGAAATAAATTGTATTCAATAAAGTTTGCCCCTTTATGAAATAGTTGAATTAAAATTTTGCTGCCTCCCTAGAATTTGATCTGCCATTCTGATTGCATTTGTCTATATTCTCTTCTTGTCTGTCCAGGCAACTGTAATTCATTGGGATTCAATTATCAGGATACTTGGCAGTATTATTTATACAAGGGAGTCTTGGGGGAAAAATGCCAGGAAGCATGAACAATTTATTTGAGGTGTCATACATGTATTGTACCGTTCTCGTACTTTCTAGGGAAGAGCTAATAAGGGTTAATTTTTCTAAAATTATTGTCACCATTTTTCTAGAAAGCAGGTACCGGTAGGAGTATGAGTACGGGTATATGAATCAATTGGTGAACTTGTGGAAATTGTACAAAGAGCAAAAACAAAACAGAACAACCAAAAAAAAATCTGAGCTGTCCATATTCCGACAAAAACTAGGCAAAATTTCAGTAGATTTGGCTGAAAAAACCGAGGCTACGAACTTATTTATAGAAAAACCATTGAATGAAACAAATTTTGATTTGAACCAATCGCCCCTGCCAAAAATAAACTATAAGATGATTTCAGAATTAACAGAAAACCTCCTTCTAGTTCTTCGAAATAAACAAAAAAACTCTCATTTATAGATAGAAAGCAATCAATCATTCATATATATAGCGGAGATCCTTAATTCTCTAGAAAATCACACCCAAAATAACAGCTAAAGAAAGCATCAGCCAAACAGAGTCTGTTCTCTTCCAAAGAGATGGAAAATAAAAATGAAGAAAAACAATGGATAACCAAATATTTCATAATATATCAATCACAAAACAGCTGAGCCTAATGCAACTCTCTTAGCCAAATTAAACCAATACTTTTTTTTTCTATTTTTATGAAAACAAAACAGCCATAAAGTGCGATTCTTAGAACATGTTTCAATTCCTGTTCCTCAAATTTTCTCAAAAACCAAACTCAGTTTTATAAGAAAGAAAAACGTGGGGAGAAGAAAGACGAACCATGAAGAGGTAAGCCAGAATGATCCACAAACTATTTTCCCGACTGAAAATGAATTGCAGAACAAACCCAATGATAGAAAGCTGAAGAAATGCCCTGGCAATTGAATAAATCATCTCTCTTTCCAAACCCAACTTTTGCAAATAAGACAACAGCACAGCCATGACCACCACCATGGTCGCAGCCAAAGGTTTCAACATGCCCTCAAGAAAGTCCCTCATCCATTCAAAATCCATTGTCAACAACAAAAAACAAAAGCAAAAGCTTCCCAGAAGAATGTGAGTTGGCTAGTCTAGGATGACTCGGTTCAGTGCACACAGTTTAGTATTATGCGAATGGAAATGAAACAAGCTTTGTGTGTGACTGTGTGGTTGTGTTTATTTTTTGTGTTGGCTAAAACATAAGAGGTGTGTGTTGGCTTAAGAAGAGAAAGAAAGGTACCATAAGATTTAAGGTGGTTCTGAGACTGAACTATCTCGTGGAGATACTATATGAGGTATGGAAGAATTTTGTCTAGTTCAGGCGCATGAGATATTGTAACAGTAAAAATTATTTAATTATCAAAAAATATTTTTAATCTTATATATATATATATAGCTATCATGGTACAATTTAGGACTGGCACGCCATCATGATTCATGGGTTTTGCGTATGAGCTCTCCCCTATATTGACATCTATAAAGAATCTCAATCTACCGTATGAGTAAGTACATCTGATATTGCTAATTTAGTTGCAGAGAATTGGGGGGCCATTCACGTGGTCCAATTATGAGATAAAAATGGGTTTGGTGTTGAATGGTTGTAGCGTATATGTTAGTGCGGTGCATATGCACCACGTCAGGGATGATTACATTTATTTTAATTGATACACTTCATAATATCATCAATCACCTTTGATTCTAATTACTGCAATACTTTTCTATTCTCAACCCAATTTTTTTTTTTTAATATTTTTCTTTTTTGTAAGTTGGAGGCCAGGATTTAAGCTTATTTAAAAAAAAAATAAAAATAAAAGATTTCAATAATCACTCTATTATTTTAAGGTGGCAAAAATTTTTTTAAAAAATAACTCTAACTTTTTTTTTATGAATATACATATATATATATATATATATGATGATACCGAGTTCTTCTTAGCCGTGGGTTTGGTGCTGGATGAAATTAGAATTATGTTTAATTTGTTTAATGAATTACACTACTCTCATGTAAAGAGAGAAGGTAATATTGTTGCTCATAATTAAGTTAACTCGTCATGCTATTTGTGTTTCAGATGTTGTAGTGTGGATGGAGAATGTTCCACCCCTTTTGTTTCTTGTTGTTTTGGCTGACATAGCCGGTTTTACTTAATAAAATAAGCTACATTCTTCCTCAAAAAAAAAAAAAAAAATTGCCAATGAAAGTTTAGTCCAACGCGGCAACTTAGCTTTATTATTGACTGTGTAGCTAAATATTCAATTCCAATTGTGTTTTAGGTGAGTAAATTATTTTAGTTGTGGAATTGTTCAATACCTATGGTATAATAATTCTTTCTTAAAAAAAAAAAAAAAAATCTTTCTTTAAAAAGGTGGAATCTATCTATAGGACTTAGAATAGAGTATACATCATTATCCAAAAAAATAGAGTAGACATGTATGTATGCATATGAGAAAAAGTTAATTTCTCACTTCACATTGACACATTTTCTCTTCAAACGTTTCCTCTTTTTCCTTTTTATTAAGTAGTTTTAATGAGTACTGTAAAGCATCTGCTAATAAATTGTTTATTATCAAATCTTTTTGCTTCATGCCAATTTTTTACCAATTTTATAAGCATTATAGCCAATAAATTTTGCTTTTTGAGTTATACTTATTACTTTAGTACTAATATTTTTAGTATTTTTATCAAATCATACTATTTTTTTTTTTTTATGAGTTGAACCTCACAATAATTCATACTTAACACATTTTCTTATTTCTTTTTCTTTTTTACATCCCAAACAAATTTAATAACTGATGCCCCTCGAGTCAAAGTCAATAGAAACAAACAAGATTTTATATTAAACTAGTAAATGAAATTTTCCTATTGCAAAATGTGCTGCTCTAAAAAAGAGGCCATCATGATATCAGTTTTATTTCCCCAACATATATTCGAATCAGTGAAAACACGAAATCACTCAGAAAATAAAATCACAAATTAACCAGTATTATTATTTATTCTATCCTGACCGACAATATCGGTAAAATTAACCCAGATTAGCAGCTGGATTAATGATTAGTTAGTGGAAATAATAATAATAATAATAATAGGCATTTGGGAAACGAAAGTAACGGGACGTACGTACGACCGATACGAACTCAACTGCGAACTGGGGAAGGCTTCATTGCCTAAAAAGGGGGACCGAGTAGAAACCGTGTCATTTGATTTGTGTTGTTATTTTTATTCAAAGTAATATCACGGAACTGATCCTAATTCCAACGCGTTTATTTATATGTATTTATATATGTCTGTGACGTGATATGACTTGTGGGCCCGCTTATAAGGATAGTAGTACCGTACCTCTGCACTCTGCACTCTTTTAAAGTCTTTATTATGTCATCTTTCAAACTTTCTTTAAGACGCCTTTTAACTTTATCTCAATCTGGTGGTGGACATCGGACTCAGTAGTCAGTACATGTTTATGGGAGTGGAGGGGTGTTTTATGTGGGTCTGGCGCATGAGAGGCAGCTCGTTTTATGGATAGGGATGACCATTTGCACCTGTTAGGTTCACATTGGGTCGAGCAGTGTCTAGTTTATATTGGGTTGAGTTGTGAGTATTACGCTGTAAGGTCCACCTGAATATGATCTGTTTAGTACACAAGTTAAGATTTTTCAAACTTAACATGATTGATTTATTAAATAGATAATTTGACACGATACGTTTATTTTGTTTAATTAGCAGCTCATGTTAAGGTCGAAAAAAATTACTCGTTTAATAACCTATTTGATTAATCGATTATAACTGACTCAAATAACTTGTTTGGTTAATAAGTCATACTTGACCCGAATAATTTGTTATCAATTTTCATGTATTTAAAATTAAATTAGAACTTTAAATCAAGTAGTAAGCAGTGAAAATAGCTAAATATCACATTTTGGTAAAATTTATGGTAAACTAGCACTGTTTCAAAAATATTTAGTAATGTATCATTTTTTTAATACTCGAGTTCAGTGAACTCGAATTTCTAGACGAGTCGCCAGCGTGACACTGCTAATTTGAAATTTATATAACTAAAAAAGTTAATATGTTACTCGATATTGTAGAAACTGAGTACTTATTTATAGTACTCGAGCTTAACAAAGTCGAGTATCTTGTTTTTCTTTTTCTTTTTCTTTTTTTCTACTTTTTGTTTGTACAAAATTTTACTTATTTCATGATTTTCCTCTTAAGTGCTTGTGTTGGGTGCATTGCACCATGGTCCAGAACACTTTGTCTTTATTTGACTTGGTGATCAGGTATGGGTCTCACAAAATTGTTGAAATATTTGAGTTATGTGAAGTGAAAATAGTGTCCAAACGGTGGGTAGTGAAAATTATGATATTTTGAGTGATAAATGATGACTGACAAAAACTGAGTGATGAAAAAAACACTAACCAAACAAGCCCTAAATGAGCTTGTTGAAAAATTGGCAAGAAGTAAGCAAATTGAGCTTGCTGGAGGTGAAGCTTTCCAATGAGAAGAATCGAAGTCATTTTTATGTACAAAAGTCAAGAAAAGTTGGCTTGCATTTATTGTGACTTGACGTGAAGTGTGGAGGGAAGAAAAGAAGAAAAAGGTGAAAAAATAAAAGAAGGAAGAAAATAAGAAAAATGTGAAAAAATAAAAGGTGAAAAAATAAAAGAAGGAAGAAAAGAAGAAAAATGTGAAAAAATAAAAAGAAAGGTCATTCGGCTATTTGGTGGACTCATCAATCACAAGCAGTTGAAGATGAAATAATTAGAAATTTTGTATAAAACCAAAAGTAGAAAAAAAAAAAAAAAAAACAAAACAAAAAAACAAGATACTCGACTTTGGTAACCTTAAGTATTATAAAGAAGTACTCGATTTCTGTAATATCGAGTATCATATTACTTTTTTATTGGAGGAGGAAGGGAGAAACCAAAATGTAGATAAGGGGAATAAAAAAGAAGAGATTTTTTTTTTTTTTGGAGGGAACCAAACGTGAGATTAGGGGAATAAAAGATCCCAAACAAAAAAAAAAAAGAAAAAAAAAGAAGAAAGAAAAGTGAAAATGGGAGTGATTAAAGGAATATAGTGAGTTGGAGCAATTTAAATATTTGAAAACTTAAATTTGAAAATAACAGAAGAGTAATCTTATTATTTTGTAGGTAATATTTTTAGGTAATAGTTAAAAATATTTTTATTAGATTGTCCTTCAATTTTGTTTTTGCTTAAACTTAGGATGTAGAGGTATTTTTGAACCACTGAAAAGTCCATCCTAGACAAGGAAAGTCTTTTAAATAGTAGTATAGACTAAATATATGTTAGATATTTATTTAATTAATATATTAAATTAAATATAAAATATAAATGTATATATTAATAGGCTTGGTGCAACGTGTTTTTTTTTTTTTTTTTTTTTTTTAAATTTGCAAACTGCACCGCACTTGGTTTTTGCACCTCCACCATGGTTAGTAACATAGTGACAACATTTCACGGTGATTTAGATGTGATTGTGAGGTCAAAAGGGTTTTTGGTACAACCCTAAGTAGTTAGACTAGACATAACTAGGTAGCTAGGGGTTAAATCCTCGCTACACTAAAAACTGATTGGTGCCTTAATTTGATGATAAAGAACTATTATAAAAAACGAATGCCATATATTGAAATCTCTTAAAAAAAAAATTAGAATAGATCGATTTTATAAGATTAGTGGGTGAATGCATGCCCCTAGCTACCTAGTTAGGTCCAATCTAACTATTTAGGGTTGTACCAAAAAGGTTTTGGTAATCACTTTTTGCTTTATCAACATTCTAAATATAACAGTTAACTGTAAAAGACCTTTTAAAATATTTTAATATATAAAGATGATTTAAAATAAAGTTTCAAAGGTTTTTTTTTTTTTGTGGGGGGNTATCGAGTATTATATTACTTTTTTAATTTTTCAAATTTCAAGTCAGCAGTGTCATGCTGGCGACTGACCTAAGAACTCGAGTTCACTAAACTCGATTTTGTGAAACTTGAGTACTAAAAAAGTTATACATTGTTAAATATTTCTGAAACAATACTATTTTACCACAAATTTTGCCAAAATATGATATTTTGCTATTTTAACCATAAACATTCAGTTACAACCATAAATCTAGTAGTAATAATAATTATTATTTCCTTGGTTCAAAATAAAATTACTATTCCAAAATGTTTCAACCTCCACATCACCAAATTCAATAATATGTCAAAGTATCATATCAAAAAGTTATTATAAGTTAATTGGGTCAAACGGGGTCATACGTTGAACACGAACACAATCTATTTATTAAACAGGTCAGCTATATTAACTTGAATATAACTCGAATCTTTTTAGCTTCAACCTACGACATGTTTATAAACAAGTGGGTCATGTTGAGTTCGCAGATTGTGTTGGATTTTGCCACCCCTATTCCTGGTGCAACCTAGTCTAGTTTTGGTTATATTTACCATCGTATTGTAATTTGTCCAAAAGTCTTATCACACCTCACTTGATTAATTTTTACATCTATGAAAGAGTTATATTATATATCTGTTAAATATATATATATATATAAATAAATAATAAATAGCCTCATCACACACACACTAAGTGCGTGTGATGAGACTATTTTTTTTTTCTTTTTGGTTTGGTGTCAAATTGTTTATGTATTAAAGAAAATAGTAAGTATTTGTTGAGCCAAATTGAAAAAAATGCATTATTTTTTAAAAGAAAATTAATAAAAGTTCAAGCTAGAATTTTGTACCTATAGGACTATTTTCTTTTTCTCTCTCTCATGTTGGTGCTTCTATTTTAACACAAACGCATTTATGATACTTGAAAAACCAAAATGCAATATCAATTATCAAAAAAAAAAAAAAAAAAAGGAAAGGGGGATGAGAAATCCCCAGAGCACTTGGCATGAGTGAAGGATAGAAATTTAAAAAATAATAATAATAAAAAAGAAGAGATTTTTTTTTTTTTTTTGGGAGGGGGGAACCAAACGTGAGATTAGGGGAATAAAAGGAAACGGCAAAATTCCAAACAAAAAAAAAAAAAAAAAAAAAAAAAGAAGAAAGAAAAGTGAAAATGGGAGTGATTAAAGGAATATAGTGAGTTGGAGCAATTTAAATATTTGAAAACTTAAATTGGGGGGGGATACATTTTCAAAGTTGAAAGCCAAAATTTGCAATTTAATTAAAAAATATATAAATACAACAGGATTGAACTAATGAAGACCACTTTACAATAATTGTTCTTTATCATGTCATATATATGATTATAGACATAATAACATTTGGACCTATGGCCTCCATTCCATAACGACTACTATTTATCACCAAAATTAGATACTAATTAGTTTGTTTTTAGTAGTAATATTAAACTTTATCTATTGAACTAATTGAAACTAACGTTCTAAATATTATTTCAATTTTGTCTAATAAAACGGAATATTTTAGTATTTACCTATTACCATTTCAAGATGAGCACAAATATATATTATTAGTGCTATTGTACTCTTTTTTTGGGCTGAGAATTAGTGCTATTGTACTAATAACTATAATAATAACGAGCTTAAATATTCAAATAGTTAATCTAATGCACAGTTTAAACTTTAAACTTTAAAAAATACTTTTTAAAAGTGATTTGATTTGTTATGACTTAAAAAAAATAAAAAATAAAAAAAGAAAAAGAAAAAGAAAAATGGGAAAGCAAATTTGGTATTTTTGTAAATAAGCACGTATGTAATGGGGTTTATAAATCATGCACCTTCCACGAACCTTCCTCTTTATTATTTGCAAAAGTCTATCCCACGTGTTTATCTCTTCCTTGTAGCTCTACCTTTTATATTTTATTTTATTAGTTTTCTCCCACTCTACTAATTCCTACCTGACTATCTCTCCTTTGACACACCTTCTCATCTTTTTAAATCAAATCATATCCATTCCTTTTCTTCCTCAGCCGCAGAAATTTTTTGAAATTTTTTTTATCAGAATAAAATTTAGTTACAAAAATTAATTATAGTTTAAATCTATAATTTTATAGTTAAATTTTAAAAAATAAAAATAAAAATCCAAAAAATTTCAAGATGAAGCTAGAGACTACCTTTCCAATTTGCATATTAGTACGAGATTTTTCAATCACAAGGAGAGAGCATTGAAAACATTGGTCAAAAAATCATAATAAGTCATGATGATAATTGTGGAAAAAAAAGAACCTAGACTTACCGTTAGTACTTAGTAGTGGGGGCTTTGTATTGCACCAATGCATGAAGAGCCATCTATTCTAAGGTCTTGGGACGTGTTGAGATTTGACTCCACGTACTAAATGAGCACAATTCCTTCTATCTAGTCAATTTAGTCACCCTGCATAGATTGTGTTAAATTTTAATGATTGGTTTTACTAATACGGGTCCTGGATATACATTAGTATTATATAATAGTGTGTGTAACAAAATTATATAATAGTGTGTGTAACAAATATTATCCAATTGATGTTTTATTCATGTTAAATTTTAATAAAACTTATTTATGTAATTAAGTGTGTTGGATTGTGCATAATGCATATTGATGGAGTATGAAAAATAATACATTCGTTAACATTTTCCAAATAAAAATAGGTTATTTCACTTTGTTCGTTTTTTTTTTTTTTTTTTTACTTATAGAGTAATTAAAATTTATAATGGAAAAAAAAAAAATTAGACCCAAGTAAAAAAAAGGTTAGAAGATTTTTTTTTTTTTCCCTAAGTATGAGTCCATCATATTAATTCATTACACAGGTTGATTCTGTTTTTCGATTAGTTAAGTTTGACCTTTTTTGATCATCTATCGGATCAAACTTTGATGTTGTTGTATCATTCACAATCATATTAATCGCATCCCCATCTGGTGCCCCTTTCTTTATTATTTTTCTTGAGGGAAAATAACGAGAAATAAGCCAAAAAAAGAAAAAAGAAAAGAGTTGAACCTTGTTCTTATTCTTTACAATTCAGTATAATAAAGACTAGACTACAACATTTAAGGTGTCAAACCCAAGTGAACCTTTCAGGCTTTTTCTTGAAAATCTAAAAGCAACCGAGGGGGTGAATAATTGAATATTGAGAATTGAAATTCTCTGATCCCATTTCTCGAGTAGCTAGTTACCAAAATGCTGTATAAAACCAAAGTGCCCTGGTATACCCACAACCTCATTAAATTAAGTTTCAAATGCCATGTGTCGAAAGTGTCATCTAACATATACCAAAAGCAATGTTTTTTTAATCTTTATTCTGGATTTCTGATCTAGAATAGTAGATTTTATCTATGTCTTTTAGGTAACAAATGAACGAGAGACAATCTGGACCGGCCTGGACACACCTACCTTATGCACTACGTACCCAAATGACCTATAACTTTAATTTTTATAACCAAAATGGGGTTTTAATTAATGTGAGACAAACACGAATCAGGAAAAGAAACGGAAAGCATTTTCCCAGATCCATTCCAGACACTTGTCTTAATTTAGTATAAACTCTTAAAAGTCTAAAATATTAAGAACACGTTATAAAGTTGATTTACTAAATTGGATACCACAAGAATTGGTGTACCTGTCAGACCTACCAACCAGACGGTTGTAACTGCTAGAAGTTATTACCGCCCCTGATTAAGAACTTTTCTTTGTTTTTTCAATTCTTTGGAGTTTGACCCAGGTTGGCTCTCGGTTACCTTCCAAAATATTAGCAAAGAGAATCATTACCTAGCTAGGTCTTGGACTTGGGACTGATAACACATGTTTAGTGGAAATAATGTTAAAATCAGGCTGATCCGACGGAGGTCATGAATGGATTTCGAAGATTGTTTTTGTTTTTCCTAAAGCACTAGAAAATATAATTCAACCCCATACAAAAATTATACTTATTTATCCTTATAATGTTTTTTTTTTTTTTTTTTTTTTTTTTTTAGCTTTGGTAGTGAAGGGAGGTGGGAAATTGTTGGATAAATAATTTCCTCCGACTAAGGACGGAGTCAAGATTTTGAGTGAAGGGAGGCCGAGGTATGCTCAAACTCCAATGTTTAAAAAACTTATTGCAATCTAAACCCTTTGTAGCTATAGATTAACCTAAACATATGTGAATTTTTGGTCCAATATTTCTTTAGGGAACTTTCTCAAACAATTAAGCTGCACTTATCCTGTGCTACTACTTTGAGATAAATTTCCATAACCCATCAAGAACAGAGATAGAAACCCGCAAAAAGAATCAAAATTTAATTATAATATTGAAATAAGAAGTGTATTTTCAGTAAAAGAATGGAATTATTGAACAAAATTGATGTATAGATGAGTGCACGAGAAGGAATACCAATTACAGAGAAATAGTTGGAGAAGGAATACCAATTACATTGTAGTAGTACGTACTAGGAGGATCGATCTCATTAGGATTTTGTAATTTATTCAAACACTGAACCCTGGGATTTGTTGTTGTCGTTACCACCGCTTCCAAACTTTAGAGCAACAATGGTGCCATGTCTCTCTTTAACTCATACACTTTCTCTTTGACTCAAACATGTAGTTGAGTTTTTTTTTTTTTTTTTTTTTTTTTTTTTTTTTTTTTGTGTGTGTGTGTGTGTGTGTGTGTGTGTGTGGGAATTACGGATGAGATTGAGATTATAATATGATAAAATAGGTCTTAAAAAAAAATTTCTGAGGTTGATTTTGTGTTATTGTTTGAGCTTATTTTTGGATTGATTATTCAAGCAGAATATTTTGATATCAATATATTTGTGTATTTTTTTAGGATTATTGCTATATATATGATTAATGTTATTATTGTATTATTAGTAAGCCTTTTTTTAGAAGATTATTATTATTAAGCTAAATGTGAGAGAAATGTATGTAAAAGCAATTAAGTAGTTTATTACGTCCTCCGTTCCAATTTATTTGTCTTGTTTGAAAAGTTAAACTTTTTAAAGAAATATTATTTATTGTCTTGTATGCTTTATAAAAATGTATAAGTTTACAAAACTATCCTTAAATAAATTTATCAATTTTTTTTTTAAAAAAGTTATTCTTAATGGGACAATTAAAAATATGGCCCAATTAGATTGATTTTTTAAATATTTGTTAGTTTTCTTTTCAAATAGTTTTGAAAATAAAATAAGAGTACAATAAAAATATTAATAAATTAATTAATTTTATTTTTAAAAATATGAGAATATTTTAAAATATTTTAAAATAAAATAGAAGACAAATAAACTAAGAGATAAGAAGTACTTTATTAATGGGTCAAGTGCTGAATAAAAAAAAAAAAAAAAGTCCTTTGCGGCATTCATGGCATTCTCTTGTTACTAGAAAAGCATCTAGGACTTTTCCTTTTTTTGGCAACGAAATTTCCCGGACGTTTCCTCCGCTACTTGACTACTTCCGTACTTCTTCTTTTGACTTTAATATTTTTAAACTCTTTACAACTATTTTTGCCTTATTCTTCTTCCTTCTCAGATCTCTCTCCTTCTTTGGTCCTTAACATCACAAGCAATTTCTCTACTCTTGCTTTTTAGTTTTAATAACAAAGTATCAAAACTTTTTGTATTTGGGTTTGCAAGTCTCCTTTGGTCTTTATTTTGCTGGTGTGAAGTGTAAACTGCAATTTCTTAGTATCAAATTCAAGCATAATATTAAAAAAAAAAAAAAAAAAAAAAAAACACAACCAGAGAGATCGGCTGCGCACAAACCCACATCCACCGAACCCACCACCGGCGCATAAACCCACATCCACCGAACCCACCACCAGCGCACAAACCCACATCCACCGAACCCACATCCACCAAATTAAACAAACCCACATCCCAAATCCACCAAATCAGTGGCGAGACGGCGATGATCAGTGGCGAGCCTCGGCGTGGCGAGCCTAGGCGTGGCGAGACGGCGATGAGCCTGGGCGAGGCGAGACGGCGAGATGGCGTGGGCGTGGCGATGAGCTTGGGCGAGGCGAGACGGAGATGAGAGTGCCCCAGAGAGAGAGAGAGTGAGAGAGTGAGAGAGATGGTTTCAGAATGCCCGAGAAAGAGAGAGAACTGAAAGGAGGAGAGAGAAAAAAGAATTAAATAATGCAAACAGTAAAATGACATTGTTGACCGTACGCTCTCATATTTGAGAGCGTACTGTAGCATGTCTCATATTTTTGAGACATTTAGCACACCTCATGGGAGGTTGTTTTTGTATTTGGTGTGCTAAATGTGCTAAATATTTGACATTTGACACATTTAGCACACTTGATGGTAATGCTCTAAGGAGTACTTTATTACGGGGTCAAGTGCTGAATAAAATTTAAAAAAAAAAAAAAAAAAAATCCTTTGCGGCATTCATGGCATTCTTTTGTTACTAGAAAAGCATCTAGGACTTTCCTTTTTTTGGCTACGAAATTTCCTGGAGGTTTCCTCCGCTACTTGACTACTTCCGTACTTCTTCTTTTGACTTTAATATTTTTAAACTCTTTACAACTATTTTTGCCTTATTCTTCTTCCTTCTCAGATCTCTCTCCTTCTTTGGTCCTTAACATCACAAGCAATTTCTCTACTCTTGCTTTTTAGTTTTAATAACAAAGTATCAAAACTTTTTGTATTTGGGTTTGCAAGTCTCCTTTGGTCTTTATTTTGCTCGTGTGAAGTGTAAACTGCAATTTCTTAGTATCAAATTCAAGCATAATATATGCACTGTTTTTTTCTTCGTTAAGCCCCGAAAAAAAAAAAAAAAACTAGAAGATCGATAAATAACATATAAAAACATCATTTACCCAAAAGTATAGTTTTATATGATTTCAAACTAGGGTTGTGGAGAAGCTAGTTGTTGTCGGTAAAGATTAGACGGATGATCAAGAATAGGAAGTTTGCGTTGCAACTAGGTCAAGACAATGCAAAAAGGCCAGCTCTCTTTTTTCTGTAATTATTATTTATTTATTTCTGATTTAAATTTTGCTGGCCCTGCTTTTGCCAGAGAGTGTATGGCTATTGAAGAAATGGAAGCCATGGGAACAACACTGAGCCTTCGTCACTCTTGTGTTCTGCTTTTCAATAAATAATGAATTTTGGCTGACCAGTTAAGAAATGAGACTAATTTTTATTTACTGGGCCTTCCCTACTCAAAGCACTGTAACCACATGCCTTCCAGGTCCAGGCTCATGATTGAGGGTTCAGCCTTTGACCTCGTTTGTTAAATCTGGAATCAAAACGCAAATCAAGGTTTTGTTTTGTCCATAGCTCTTTATCATATCAAAAGATAAAGTTTATGAGGACTGAGCCAAAAATTAGTTCTAGTTAAATGGCGTCAAACAATTCATGAGTAAAAAAGAAAACTTATTGTCTGCATAGATCTAAATATCAATTCCATAGCTCTTTATCATATCAAAAGATAAAGTTTATGAGGACTGAGCCAAAAATTAGTTCTAGTTAAATGGCGTCAAACAATTCATGAGTAAAAAAGAAAACTTATTGTCTGCATAGATCTAAATATCAATATATTTTCACTACTTGAGGCCTCTTGCATGTGCAAGTGCAAAATGCCAAACCTAGTGGGGGAGATGTAATTTCAGGGATCATGGCGATATATGATTAAGAAGAAGACAACTATATATTCATCAAAAAATGATAAAGAAGAAAACTTATCAGTCAATAATAGGACAACTAATATTCCTCGAGATTCCAAAATAATGCCCTAGCAGTAGAGCTTATGATTATGCTTGGTCCGATCCTACTCCAAATTTGTGTTGTGGGTTGTGATTTGTGACCCACTGTATTCATTCTGCTAATTTAAGTTTTAATGGCTTAAATGGAGTACAAAAAATACCATAATTTTTAAGCATTAAATTTATAGATGATTTGAATCCTTAGTACAGTAAAGAATTAATGGTAACTAAATCAAGAAACAATGTGCGTCAAACGAAAATCAAGGTCTAAGTTTTGTCCTTAATTAGCTCTTTACCATATCAAAAGCTAAAGTTTATGAGGACTGAGCCAAATTAGTTCTAGTTATTTTTTGGCGCCAAACAATTCAGTTCTCCTGTTTTTTCAGATCATTGGGCTGGTACTTTCATCTCATGAGTAAAAGACGTACTGACCCACCAAAATAGAAGAAAAACAAATTTGAATAAAAAAGAAAAAAAAAAGAAAAAAAAAAAAGAGAGATCTTTTTTGGAGAGTTGTATTCATTATACACACACAGAGTTAAATAAATAAAAAACTCAATAAATCCTAAACCATATAGGAGGAGGAGGACACAAAACATTAAATAAGACGCATGGGTCTTTGGTATAGACAAGGATAGTCTATTCCAGAATTTTTCAAACGGACCAAATTGCCCTTATTCTAGTAAGTTTATTTAAAATTGATCCAACAACTTCCCAACCTAAAAGACTCAATAATAGCTAAAGTAACCTGCCAAAGGTGCTAAGAAGATCCGATATCAAAACTAGACCACAATTCTTGAATCTTTGTATATTTAATCTTCTTTTTCCTTGAGTTGTTTCTTGTCCTCATCAATTGTCTTCCTGCTCTCTTGAAGAAAATGCTTGAGAATCTGCTTACTAAAAATCTTTTTAAACAAGCTACATACTAAATTTGCTGTGTAGTAAACACATTGATAAATTTGTTGGTACAAATGACGCAGTACCCCTAGGATTAGGATTGGGCATAAATTAATCATGAAGAGCCATAAGGGAGAGATGATTATTGCGAAGAGTAGCTCAATAGCAATAATTCCAAAAACCAAACAAATGAACCTCAATATGGGAAGGAACCCAGCATCTTGAGGTTGTAGTTTAATCTCCATATATGCAATGCGATGGACGATTGTAGCCATGAAGAAAAGCAAGATGATAGCAAAATGTGTATGAAGTGGCGAAACGCCCAAGACTTGAAAGTGTATACCAATTAAGGCAGTCGGAAACACGACGAGGTCATAAAGAAGCGCGCAAAATGCTTCAATGAAAGGGAGTGCTTCATTACTGGCACATACACAAACAAGAAATCCTTCAGCTTTAATATTAATTTTTCTTCCAAACATAGGAAAATCGAAATCCACTTAACTTCCACCAAAAAAGAAAAAGAAAAAGAAAAAAGTAAATCCCTTCAATAAATTAACTGCCGAATTTAAGTTGAAACTTGTAGAAAACTAAAAGGCAAATAACAATCAAGTTTAAAAAATTGAAAAACGAAGGATAAACCAAACCTATTCAGTACGTAAACAAGTGCTTCATAAATTAGTTTCGCCACTACGATCGCAGCAGTTTTTAAGCTGAAAATTGTGGAAAACAAAAGTTAAAAAATCAATTATTAAACAAAAATTGATCCAATCATCTTTTAAAAAAAATGAAAAACAAAGGAATATATAGAGAGATAAAACCAAGAACCCAAACCTGCTCAATAGGCCATAAAAAGCAGCTTTCAATCCGATCGTTGTGATGAAGCTGGTTAAGAATGAAAAAAAAAAATCAATTATTAAATAATAATAATAATAAAATCCAATTAACAATCAAATTTGTAAACTGGAAAAAAATAAAAAAAAAATAAAGAAAATCAATGTGAATGTGAGCTATTTAATATTTATGCCCAAACGGCGATTTTTTAACACTCTGGGGTATTTTACATGGCACCAGAGTGTTTAAAAAAAAAAACCATGATATTGAAGAAGAAAGTGAAAACACTACCTGTATGTTTCAGACATTGTGGCTGTTTTTTGAGGGATCTGTTTTTTGAGGGAAACTATATATAAGTTGTAAAATGTTGAAATGCTTGTAATAAGTTTGTAAATGTCTGCTGATGTTAAATGCGCACGTGATGACGTGTCAAAATTTGACTGAAGTGATGCGATATTATAAATGTCGTACTTGATGTTGTTGAGAACGTCCGTTGACTCAACTGAAATGCGATATTATAAATGTCGTACTGATGTTGTTGAGAAGGTCTGTTGACTCAAGTGAAATGCAATATTATAAATATCGTATTTGCAGTGGCAGCTTTAGGATTTTTTTTAAAGGGTCAGTATTAGCAAAGCTAAAAATTTATCGTGGATAAGGAAGTAAAAAATAAAATAACTAATTTTTTTTTCTTTACATACGACTTCCATACAGTTTAGCATACAATATAATTATATTTTACAATAGTCTAAAAAATTATTTATAATTTAAAG
Source organism: Quercus suber (assembly GCF_002906115.3). Taxonomy (NCBI): domain Eukaryota; kingdom Viridiplantae; phylum Streptophyta; class Magnoliopsida; order Fagales; family Fagaceae; genus Quercus; species Quercus suber. The sequence continues at coordinate 1,354,501 of NW_027069479.1, forward strand.
ATTAATAAGACAACAACTATTGAATACATAAACAAATAGAATTAAATAACTAATCATACATTCTTTTAAAACAACTAATCATACATTTAATAAAATACAAATGTAGAAGAAAAGTGCAGGAAAAAATAATTTCATTCTGTTGTAAATGCTAAAGTAAGCCAAAGTCTGAGAGGGAAAGTTTTTTTTTTTTTTTTTTAATGAATAAGTTAAGTTTTGAATTTTTTCTTCCTGCTCTCTTGAAGAAAATGCTTGAGAATCTGCTTACTAAAAATCTTTTTAAACAAGCTACATACTAAATTTGCTGTGTAGTAAACACATTGATAAATTTGTTGGTACAAATGACGCAGTACCCCTAGGATTAGGATTGGGCATAAATTAATCATGAAGAGCCAGAAGGGAGAGATGATTATTGCGAAGAGTAGCTCAATAGCAATAATTCCAAAAACCAAACAAATGAACCTCAATATGGGAAGGAACCCAGCATCTTGAGGTTGTAGTTTAATCTCCATATATGCAATGCGATGGACGATTGTAGCCATGAAGAAAAGCAAGATGATAGCAAAATGTGTATGAAGTGGCGAAATGTCCAAGACTTGAAAGTGTATACCAATTAAGGCAGTCGGAAACACGACGAGGTCATAAAGAAGCGTGCAAAATGCTTCAATGAAAGGGAGTGCTTCATTACTGGCACATACACAAACAAGAAACCCTTCAGCTTTAATATTAATTTTTCTTCCAAACATGGGAAAATCGAAATCCACTTAACTTCCACCAAAAAAAAAGGAAAAAAAAAAAAGTAAATCCCTTCAATAGATTAACTGCCGAATTTAAGTTGAAACTTGTAGAACACTAAAAGGCAAATAACAATCAAGTTTAAAAAATTGAAAAACGAAGGATAAACCAAACCTATTCAGTACGTAAACAAGTGCTTCATAAATTAGTTTCGCCACTACGATCGCAGCAGTTTTTAAGCTAAAAATCGTGGAAAACAAAAGTTAAAAAATCAATTATTAAACAAAAATTGATCCAATCATCTTTAACAAAAAAAATGAAAAACAAAGGAATATATAGAGAGATAAAACCAAGAACCCAAACCTGCTCAATAGGCCATAAAAAGCAGCTTTCAATCCGATCGTTGTGATGAAGCTGGTTAAGAATGAAAAAAGAATATCAATTATTAAATAATAACAATAATAAAATCCAATTAACAATCAAATTTGTAAACTGGAAAAAAATAAAAAAATAAAGAAAGTCAATGTGAATGTGAGCTATTTAATATTTATGCCCAAACGGCGATTTTTTAACACTCGGGTATTTTACGATGGCACCAGAGTGTTTAAAAAAAAAAAAACTATGATATTGAAGAAGAAAGTGAAAACACTACCTGTATGTTTCAGACATTGTGGCTGTTTTTTGAGGGAAACTATATATAAGTTGTAAATGTTGAAATGCTTGTAATAAGTTTGTAAATGTCTGTTGATGTTAAATGTGCACGTGATGACGTGTCCAAATTTGACTAAAGTGATGCGATATTATAAATGTCGTACTTGCGTTTGGGCAGCCCGTTTCAACTGTGAATGCGTTTCAACTGTGAATGCACTGTTCACGGGGTTACTGTGCGGATACTGTTCAATGAACAGTAGCCGCACGACTTTTGTCAATGAACAGTGCATATGTGCACTGTTCACAGATCCACAATTTTCACTTTTCAGTAACTTTTTCATTAAAAATGGATCTCACGATACTATTCACATATTTAAAAATTATTTTACTACAGTGTTTTCAGTTTTTAGTTTTCAATTCTCAGCTACATTCGAACGGACCATTGATGTTGTTGAGAACGTCCATTGACTCAAGTGAAATGCGACATTATAAATGTCGTACTGATGTTGTTGAGAAGGTCTGTTGACTCAAGTGAAATGCAATATTATAAATATTGTACTTGCAGTGGCGGTTTTAGGGTTTTTTTTTTTAGGGGTTCAGTATTAGCAAAGCTAAAAATTTATCGTGGGTAAGGAAGTAAAAACTAAAATAACTAATTTTTTTTTTCTTTACATACGACTTCCATACAGTTTAGCATACAATATAACTATATTTTACAATAGTCTAAAAAATTATTTATAATTTAAAGATTAGTAAGACAACAACTATTGAATACATAAATAAATAGAATTAAATAACTAATCATACATTCTTTTAAAATAACTAATCATACATTTAATAAAATACAAATGTAGAAGAAAAGTGTAGGAAAAAATAATTTCATTCTGTTGTAAATGGGTTTCATTCGGTTTCAGACTCTCCCTTTCAAAAAAAAAAAAAAAAAATTTAATGAATAAGTTAAATTTTGAATTTTCTTTTATTTCTTATAGAATTAAATATTTTAAGAGTGTTGCTATTGATACAACACTTTCACAAAAATTTTACAACAAAATCTAGATGGTAGATAAAAAAAAGTTATGTTAGTTATAGGTCTAAATAAAAGCCAATTACAACTTACTACTTAATTTTCGTTGTGAAATTATTGTGAAATTATTGAGAAAATAGTACTAAGATGATCATATTTAAGTTAATTTCAGTTGGATTTTAAGAAAAAAAAATTAGGGTCAGGGTATTTAAAATTTTATTTTAGAAGGGTAAAAACAAAAAAAAATTAAATTTTTTTATATAAAATTGCTTTTGTTGGGGGCAGGTCAGGGGGTTCATTTGAACCCCCTAAGCTGTGTTTAATGCCGCCCCTGCTTACTTGATGTTGTTGAGAAGGTCTGTTGACTCAAGTGTGTCATGTTACTGTATAAGTTGCAATGCCTGTCTGTTGTTTGTTTTAGAATTCATCTCTTTCAGATTTTTATTCATCTCCGTGAACATTTTACTCTTCTACACTTTGAAGGAAGATTGCTCCTTATAAACACATTTCTATGTGCTTTCCTAGGCGATATAGGACTCCAGAATTGCTTCTCTCTTTGGTCCTTCACACAATGTTTTATTAATAATGATAACAATTCCTTGATCTTGAATAGATTGTTAAATTGTTTCATTTCGTTTTAATTTTGCACAATTCTTGATCTAGATTAGGGAAAGGAAAGGGAATAAAATGTTTTTTTATATATTTCTTCTGTAGTTTGAGGATATGATGCTATTGTAATTTTTCTAAGGCCTCGTTGCTTAAAATTTCCATTTATAGAACCCTTGATCAGATTTATAATATTGAAGCAATTATACATCTTATTTGATCCAATCCAAGGGGGCTAGAAATTGGAGCAACATAACCTAACTCCTAAAAAAATTGATGTTTTTGAACAAACTTTTGTGTCATACTTATTTCTAGTATCATGTTTACTATAACTTCTTGTGAAATCCTTAAGGGGTTTACTTATTTGCACTCTGTTTGAAACTACTATTGTTTATAACTAGTTGAGTTTTCGTACAATGTGCGGTGCAACTTATTATTAGTTTTCTTCAATATTTCAATAAATTTTACCAAAAATCTTGTAACTTAATTGATTGTCACCTCAATTTCCAATAGAAATATTCAAGATTCAGATCTCCACCCCCAACTATTGATGTATAAAAAAGATATTTCAATAAATATCATTGTAAAAAATTGTAACCTTTAGTTATTTTATATATAGACAAAATAGAAATACACTAAGAGTAGTACAGTGATTTGATTATACTATATATGTGTGTATACAAATTGAAAATTGCATGATATAGTAGCTAATATAGATAGATATGTTTCATGCCTACTAAAAAATGCATATATCCTTCAATTATTATTATTTTTTTTTTTACACTTTTTCTTTTTGAGAGAGTTTTTGTTTTTGTTTTTTTTTTTGTTTTGTGTGTGTTACTAAATTTTTTCCCCTTTTTGTTGGACATGGTTTCAATTGTTGCAAAAACAACTAAATTTGAGTAAAAATGCCATATTTCAAATTAGTTATTTCTCACATAAGAAAACCAATTGTTTCTCATATAAATCTTAGAAAAATGATATTAAAATTTCATTATGCTTAAAATAATTAATATAACAAAATAAACATATTTATTATATTAGTAATCTTTCTAATTACATAGAATACATACTACAGTGTTAGTTCATCGTGCACACACACACACACACAAAGGAGTTAGGAAATATAAAGAATTAAGATTAATTTTAGTGAATTCACAAATATTTAATTTTTTTATGGCTTTTGTGACAATTTTGTCAAAGCAACTAAACATAAGTAAGAATGTTATATTCTAAATTTATTATTGTTATATAGATTTATTTAATATAAATAATTAATGCACAACAATAGATAATTAATATATACATTTACTCTATTTGCTAATTCAATGAACTAATAATTCAATATAAATGCAAACTTTGTTGAAATAGAAAACTAAATAAAGAGAACTTCAAGGAATGCTCCACATGGCACGACCCCATACTCTCCAACATGAGGTCTCTACTTTTATATATACTAGCGTTTAACCTGCGCAATGTGCGGGATTATTTTATGTAATAGAAAACAATCAACTTAACATAACAATACATTAAAATTCATCAAGTGCATGTTGTACAACTCCTCATTTGTCCTATACTTGCAAAAATTCTATCTATAAAATACAATACAAAATATCACTCCCTTCATCTGTTACAATAGTTTTCATCTAGAAACAAAACATCAAGCACATGATATATATATCAAGCAAAATAACCACAAACTAAAGGTCTTTTTTTTTTTTTCTTTTAATAAGCCTTGGGTTTATAGAGACAAAACATAACCTTAATTCACAGCACATATTTTGAAAACATTTTGTTTTTTTACTCTTCATACTCCAATGACAATTTCTCTTTTGGTTTCCATGTTAATATGTCAAGCTTATCACACCAATACTTGTGTGATTCAAGCTCATTTAAGTAAAACAACTTCAAATTGTTAATTATAGTGGATGGAGTTAGAATCAATCAATCAATAAATAAACAAAGCCACTAATAAGATTTTAGATGAAAAATATGAATTAGTTCTCACAAAATCTAGAGTTATATATTACAATGTCCTTAAAAAAAAAAATTATAAAAAAAAAATCCACAAACATACACCAAAAAAAAAAAAAAAAAAAAAAATAGATGCAAGAAACCATTGTTTGCAAGGGACTAAACTTAATTTTGTGGTGGGTATATAGCACAAAGCAATTTGTTGGGAATTTTCTTGCATTCAACTATATATACCTGCAAATAAAAATATAGCCTAAATAAAATCAGATATTTTGATGCAACAATAATTGCACAGTTCCAAAACTACTTATCTATATATATATATATATAAGAAAACACACACACACAAACAAATAGAAAGGAGCAAACCAAAAAATTAAAACAATAATAAATAAATAAAAGAAATAGACATTCCCTCACTTCCCCACTATTTGTTTGTATTGAATCTAATATAAGGAGGTGACAGATATCATCAACTAATTTGCCACCAACAACAACAGTTTCAAAGGGGAACCCACTCTGGAATTCTTTGAAATTATTTTTAGCATTGCCACAAATCAGCTAATATCAATCATTTACTTTCAAACTAACTAAATTCATACATGCACTAAAGAATTGAACCTAGTATGTAAACATTTTAAACTAAAAAATCAATGTGTATATAAATAATCTCAAGGAAAATACTTGTGAACTAAATTATCTCTTAATTAGGACACAGACACAATTCAAAGAACTCAAAATTCCATTTATACATTTCTCTGATTATGGGATTAAACCTAAAGCATGAATGAAAGGAAAAAAAAAAAAAAGAAAAGAAAAGACACACACTCTTGTTTTGAAAATGACCACCTGGCATCCATACATGATTTTAGAAAAAATGATAATTGAAATCTTATAAGTTATAACTAATGCAAATTTGGTTCAAGGTTTTTCTGAAGGTTGTGGGTTTGAGAGGATATAGTTATTGATCCTTAAGAAGCTTACATGATAGTAACAATTATATTGTCCTTATTAGCTTTAATATGAATATCAAGATCAACATACTCTTGTAAAAGCTCAAGCTCATCAACATTGAGAAACAACATCTTGTCTAAAGGCATTGCTTGCATTGTTGTGACATAATAAACCACATTTTGGAATAATCAAAATCATCTAACTTAAAATGAACTTTAATATTCTAGATTATTGATTTTATCCCCTCAATTTATGACAACGTCCAATGCTAGGGATAATCACAATCATACTTCACTACACAATATATTTCACATTTGAAAACCAAAGCCAAAAAAATCAATTTCAGAGTTGAAAATAAACTTCCAACCGAGACTCCATATGGCCACCAATGTTTATTATGTGTGAGACACTATGAGTCTGAGAGATGATGTTGACAATTTTTTAATAATGCCTGGCCCTTGTTCTACCAGTTGCACTATTTGGACTTAAACCACAATAGCCAAGTATCAAAATAATCTGGAAAAATACATCTAGGCAAATATCATTCATCTACCAATCTTAGAAAAAACTGACAGATATACATGTGCCTAGTAAGCTCTGGAATAAATAGCTCGTCCTTTGTTTTTGCACAAATAAATAACCCAGTTTCTATTATATGAAGCGATAAATTTTGTTTTGCAATCAACCATTGTATAATCTTGGCCTATGCTACGTAAAAATTAGAAAAAGACAACTATAATATAAGCAGCATGTTTCAACATATAGTAATATACTATAAGAGCTTGTACTTTTTAAAATAGGCAAACAATGTCTCAAAAAAGGGCAAATGAAATGCAATACCATAACCTTTTTTTTCCTAGAATAACATCCACCTTTATTTGTGTGATATATGTTACATAATTATCAATTGTGAATAAACAAAAAAAAAAAAATATATATATATATATATCAATAAATTTGAACTATGATTATATTAACACAAACATATTATTCTTTGAGTAAAACATTTGAATTTTAACCTTTGAACTATTCATAGTCGTTTTGATTTTCACTAATCACAATCTTGTGTTAGTGATATGGCTCACTGCTTCATTAAATTTTTCTCCAAAAAAAAAAAAAAATATCAACCAAATAAACCTAAATCATAACCAATTGAACCAAATACCCAAATGTAAAACATAATTAACAAGTAAATTTCAAAAATAAAAAATAGAACATGACTCTATCTCTACCTTTCAACAACAACCATCATATAAGGATTGAAGAAAAAAGAAAGAAGGAAGAGAAGAACAGAAAAATAAATAGAATTCAGAGAATGAAATTGAAAGGCTTGATGTTTTAAAATCACAAATTTTCGTGTTCTTTTCTGGAAACATGGCAAAATTTTAAGTAGGGTTTTTCCTACATGTAGCAACATCCTTAATTGTAGAGCCTTATTTTTTTCTTACCTTCTGCTTTTATATATAGTATTAGATATTGATTTGAAATCACATGTCTATAAGACATTTGAAACATAAAACCATGTTAATAATTAGTCTGGCATTGTACACTATAAATAACCTGTAAAAATTAGCAAGTGGGAGAATCTTTCCAAACTTAAAATTTAAAAGTTTAGGGGATTGGAGATAGAAAGCTCTAGTATGGATTTAGGAACTAATTTATGTGGAAAAACAAATCATGCCATATGGACACATTTATGAATTCTATCAAACTCTGCTTGATTTGCCTTTATCTAAAACAACCTTTCTAACAAAGAATGCCTAAGATCACTAAAATGAGTAGCACCATAGACAAAATAGGCAATGTGTTTGTTTGGCAAGATTATTTTTGCCAACTTATTTTACTATTTAGTTTATTTTTGCCACTATTCATGGGTCCCACTGCACTTTTTCATACTATTTATAGGTCTCACTGTACTATTTCAGCTAACTTTTACTTTACAATACTTTCAACAAAAATGTTTCAGTTTCAGCAAAATAAGCGGATCCCAAATAGACCCTAATTTTTTTTTAAACCACTTACATAATTACATATCTATAGAATCCTTTTTTTTTTTTTTTTTTAAGAGAGATTCAACCTATAAGTTTATGACATCCGCTCTTGATGACAGCTCTTTATTATCAGACCAAGACATCAATCAGTTTTTTGGTGTAGGCCGGGATTGAACCCCAGATCTCTTATACAACCATCAGAGACTTTACCAGTTGAGCTAATTGGAACTCACACATCTATAGAATCTAGTACTGTATTTTTTTGAAATGTACCAACTGCAAGGTTGCACACTTTATAGCAAGAGCAAAGACTTTGATTTCAAAAAAATAATAATATGTTTACCAAAAACAAAGGAAAAATAATAGTAATAACATAAAGCTAAGACTTTGTACGGTCCAAGTGCCCATCTTAAAGTGCAATAACCTTATTACCCCCAAAAGCCAACAAGTTTTTTTTTTTTTTTTTTTTTTTTTTTGAGAATCACACTGAATCAACTATCTTTGAACGAAAAAATTAGCCATAATCAACTAAAAGTACAGAGATAATGTGGGGAGAAACCTCCTCCATCCAAACCACTAAACCATTAACATTTCTAGCATGCCTAGCTAGGTTATGAGCTATGAAATTCCCTTTTCTTTTAACATAAGAAACTCTAAAATTGAGAAAATAGTCTGCATAAAATCTGATCTCCTCGATGAGATTGCCATAAGAGGCTAGGGACTAATCCTCAGCTTGTAAGGCTTGAGTGATGATCTCCGAATCTCCCTCCAGTATAATGGAGTTGAGATTGAGTTCTTTAGCAAACATAATAGCTCGTCTCGCTGTTGCTGCCTCCACGTCTACCACAGTCTGAGGAAGAGGAATCTTCTCTACTAGGGAGGATAGCACTCTTCCCTCATTATCTCGGACAACAACCCCTATGCCTGCTTCATTAGAATCTCAGAAAATAGCCCCATCATAATTAACCTTTAGAGAAGGAGCGTGTGGAGGATTCCGAGTTGCTGCTGAATGATGATTGGGATTCACAGATGTTGCCTTCACTGGTTGCACCCGATAGAAATCTTGCAATTGTTGCTGAGCTCAAGTAACAATCTGACCGAGAGGAGTGGTTGGGGTGCCTACTCTAACCTAGTTTCTTCGTTGCCATAGGAGCCAGACTATCATGGAAAACAATTCCAAACTGAGCCCGCTTCCTCTACGTGTAGGACTAGCTTTTGAAAATCAGTCAAGCTCTTTGTACTTTTGAACCTTCAAACAATATCAAACTCCCATACCTTAGTCAAGCAAAGACACAGCCACAATGCATGCAACACATCTTCTGGATGTGACTGGCAGTGGTCACATGTTGCTTCAGAGAGCACATGCCGTTTGACTAAATTGATTTTAATTGGAATAGCATTCTTGGCAATCCTCCACATAAATTTAGGACTTTTGGAGGGACTGCAAGATTCCAAATGGTCTTCCAAAGCTTATGAGATGGGGCAGGAGTATTGATATCACAGCTTGATTGCTCTTTCTCTTTAGACAAAAAATAATACCTAAATTTTATTGTATAGGAACTTGATTAAGTGTAAGGCCAGACCACTTTGTCACGGGCTGAAGCATCACCTAATGAGATGCCTCGAATCAACTTCACCTCTTCAGGTTTGAACAAAGCCTGCAACAAGTCCACATCCTAACTTCACGTGTGAGGATTGAGTAAGGAATTAACCTTCACTTCTGGAAAGTTAATTCCCATCGGGTAATTGACCTGTGGAGCAGAAATAGAGGGCAGCCAAGCATCGCTCCAAATGCTAATATCCTTCTCATTACCCACCCGCCATCATGCTCCTTTTTTAAAGACCTCCCTACCATTTAATATGTTAGCCAAGCATATAAACCCTAGGCAGAATCTGGAGCCTCCAAAATAGAGCAATCCAAGAAGAACTTTGCTTTGAAAACCCGATAGAAATGTGAATTTTCATTGTGAAGAAGATGCCAAGCCTATTTTTCTAGGAGAGCATCATTAAACATAACCAAGTCTTTGAATCCCATACCTCCTTCCCCTTTTGGTTTACACATGGTACTCCACTTGACCTAATGGATATTTCGCCTATCTCTTCTTTGTCCCCACCAAAATTTTAGAATGAGGCTTCAATCTCGTTGCATAATCCCACCGGAAGTTTAAAGCAACTCATTGTGTAGGTAGGGATGGCTTGGACAATGGCTTTAATAAGGACTTCCCTCCTGGCCTGTGAGAGCAACTTCTCCTTCCAACCTTGAAACTTCCTCCACACTTTTTCCTTTATATATTCAAAACTAACTTTCATCCTTCTACCAATTAAAGAGGGCAGCCCCAAATACTTTTCATAGCTTCGAATTTAGGAACTTTTATGGCATTCTGGATGTATTGCTTTCTTGCTGATATGGTGGACTTACTAAAGAAAATGGTGGTTTTGTTTCTATTGATGTACTGCCCTAAGTACTTTCTATAAGAATCCAGAATTTCCAAAACTTTCTCACATTCCTGTGGAGTAGAACTGCAAAATAACAAGCTATCATCTGCAAAGAAAAGATGGGTTAGTTTGGGACCATTTTTGCATAGTGAATAGCCATGTAATTCTCCTTATCTGGCTGCTTGTGAGATAAGGCCATGCAGGCCTTCAATGCACAACAAAAACAGGAAAAGAGAGAGAGAATCTCCTTGTCTAATTCCTTAGGTTGGCTTGATCATGCCATTGGGCTCGCCATTCACCAATATGGAATAGGATACCATTTTGACACCCACCATCATCAATTGGATCCACCTTTCCGTAAAGCTCATCTGTCTCATAACTGCTTCCAAGAAAGGCCATTCCTCCCTGTTTTATGCTTTGCTCATATCTAACTTCACTACTATATAGCCCTCTTTATTAGATCTGTGATTCTGCATGCTATGGAGACTCTCAAAAGCAACCAAAATGTTATCAGAAATAGGCGACTTTTTGTGAAGGCAATTTGGTGTTTCGTAATTAGTGCAGGTAAAACTTTCTTCAACTTATTAGCTAATACTTTAGAACAAATCTTATACAAGACGTTACAAAGGCTTATTGGTCTAAATTCAGAAACTAACTCCGGATTTTTTACTTTGGGGATTAGGAAGATGAATGTATGGTTCAAATGAGATGAAAAAGTGGCTGTATTAAGGAATTGTAAGATAGAAGCTGTTACCTTAGCACTAACCAGCAGCCAAAGTTTTGAAAAAAGATTGGTGGCATTCCATTCGGGCCAGGTGCCTTGAAAGGGGCCATTTGTTTCACTGCTTCATGGACTTCCCATGCCTTAAAGTCTGCTAAGAGCTTATTGTTCATTTGTGCATTGACCCGAGTATGAATGGACAGCAAAACTTCTTCAAGAAACTTGGGATTTGCTAAGGTAAATAGTTCCTTATAATATTGGATAAGGATGTCTGCCACTACCTCATTATTTGCGCTCCACTGCCCATCCAATTTTCTAAGCTTGTGGATAAAATTTTTTCGATACCTGTTGGTTGCTTTACTATGAAAAAACCATGTATTATGATTCCTTTGTGCTGCCCATAGAGTTTTAAAGCGTTGCAACCACATCCGGTTGTGATCGTGTATTTCCCCCATGCTTTTCATTGCTCCTCAAAATCTCATTAAAATCTCTTGCACAAAGGCAAGGTAGGTTAAAACGAGAATTTAATTGTCTTAGCTTCGACCAAGATTCGTGCCTCAAATGTGTGACAAGCTCCCCATAAAAACCTGTGAATCTTCATGCATCCTTCTTTCCTTTGTTTATAATTGAGTCAATGTTATTTTTAGAGAAAGTCTCCATAGTGACATCAATAAATTTTTTCCAAAATAAAGCTGGTCCTCCTCCCCGATTGACACAGGGCACCACAAACACATGATCAAGTTCCAGATTTCGCTTAATATCTTTTAGCCTTGCTTCATCTATCCATGTCTCGGCTAAAAACATGACAGAGGGATCTTTTGCCTGGACTAAAACACCAAGCCCATTTTCTGTTCGTAGATTCCTAAGCCCATGACAGTTCCACACTAAGCAACTCATTGGTCTTAGCGGGGTTGTCTTGCAGCCTCCGCCATTGAATCAAAGGAGTACATCTTTGTCAAAAGTTGTATTTTCTTGCATGGTTCTTCGGATTGCCCCCAACCACACTCATCACCAATCCATTTTCTAACTACTGTGTATCGCATGGAAGAGTCTCCTAAATGGACCAGACATGCAAGCTGTTTCCACTTCCTTGAAGTAGGGTTATTTTGAGCTGTTGTGGGAGAAGTTAAGGTAAGGTTTGCCACGGCCAAGAGTCCTAAAGTTTCCTGATCAATCTCTCCATAATTTTTGCCTAATGTTAGACTTTTATGGGCGGTTTTGGGATGGGAATCAACCTCCTGATTTGTAGTGTCCTGATTTGCACCTATCACTCCATCAAACTTATTTATTGCCATATCAATCTCATGAATTTGAAATTCAAAAGATGTGTTTTTCGCATGGGGAGTGGGAGATACGGCCTCATTATGTTTTCTTGGTTTAGGGCAGAGATTTGAGGAAGGCCAGCTAGGCAAAGGATTTTCCACCAAATCCGTTCTTTCCAAATTTAGGATCGTATCCATTGGAGTGTTTTCCTTGTAAGTAATGGAGAAGGGTGGTGGCAGAGGTGGTGTGGAACTAGGTCCTTATTCACGGTGCTCCTAGTATGGACCCTTTACTGGAAAGACTTCCAATCTTGGGACTGAACAAAAAGTTTTCTTGCCTAAATTAAATGGACTTGCTCGCAGCCAAGCCCCAAAATCCTGTGACTCAATCGAGAGCGACCCTTTGCTTGATAACCAAATGTCACAGTCATTGTCATCGTGGCAGACCATACCACACCAGTAACAAAAATTTGGCAATTTCTCATAGCTAAATGACACCCAAACTTCCTTATCATCGTCCAATACCACTCGTCTTCCTCTACAGAGCGGCTTTGAAACATCGACTGCCACCCTAACCCTTAAAAAATCCCCTACTATCATCTCTACCTCACGACCATTACATGAGACTGCCCCAATAGTCTTACCAATTTGAATGGCCATGGGAATGTCTAATTTGTTCACTTGCAACCCATGCAACTGCACCAAAAATTTGATCGTGGTGAAATTCATGCTTTGCACAAAACGTGACCCTTCCAGACAACGAAATAACACTAAGTGTTTGTCAAAGCTCCACGGTTCGTTGGAGAGCACCCTCTCTACATCATTGGCCAGTTCAAAATAAAAAAGAACAAGTGGTCTCCAACTTGTCAAATATCGAAACTTTTGCGAGTCTTCCACACTACTCTAAAAGTTCGACCAATCGCATCCACATTGAGTACCCTTCAATTTAGGAACTTCGCCGCCAACACCACCTCGTTACTGCCAGAAGGTTGTTATTTCTTATCTAGCCTAACCTAGTCCCCTTCCTTCTCTAATAGGGAGAATTTGCTCCAGCCTTCTAGGATACGCTCCATTGTAAACTATTTAGAACCACACAAAGAGAAAGAAAGACAAAGCATGAAGAGAAAAAAGAAAAGAAAACTGTTTCCCCACCCCTGAAAAAGAAAACCACTAGCCCTACTAGTAATTGTGTTACCAGAGGGAAGAAGATATCACTCCAAAGGAAGATAAGAAAATTCCACTGTCCAGGCTCTGCACTAAGTGGTAGCGGCTAGGGTAGAGGAAAAAAAAAAAATCTTTGAGTTCTTTAACGACAAGTAAGTGACGACAAGTTTTTACCACTTAACTAAGTTCTAACAATACACTTTAAAGACTTATATATGCTCAAAAACTTCAATGTACATCTTAAAGTGCAATTCATCCAAAAAAAATTATCTTAAAGTGCAATGACCCTATTACCCCAAAAGCCGACAAGTTCTTACCATTCAACCAAGTTCTAACAATACACTTTTCAGACTTTTACATATGTTCAAAACTCCAACGTAACTTAGATTTTATAATTTTATGTGATACTCAAATACATTTTTTAAAAAAATATATTTTATAATATTTTTTTGATCTTTAAGAAATAAATGAGTGCAAAATCACATTGATTTCAATTGAAAAGAAATTCAAGTTTTTAAAGGTTTATCAAAATAATAGTTTCTTAAAATGATTACTAATTGGAGTATTGTATTGTTATATGTGGATCAAAAGATTGTTGTGTATGACAGGAATCAGTATATTTCACAATTTTGTTAAGTATTGTAAGTAGGAATAGAATTTTTTTTTTTTCAAAAATAAAGAAAAATTTAACACATAAAAAATATATTGTATATATAAATGCTCCATATTTATAGTTAACATCCTTTAAAAAAATTATTTTCACATACCTTAACATATACTACAATATAAGATAAACAATAAATAGTGATAACAAAAACTAAATGAGAAACTATTTTTTTATCTAAAAAAAATAAAACCATTTTTATGACTTTAATCATAAAAATCATAAAATATTTATTTTAGGTAAATTTTTTGCTATTATTCCTATATCCCTGATCCAAAAAAATGCAAATGAAAAAGAGGTTCTTTTAAAAAAAAAAAAAATTTAATTACAAGGAGATTTACTTATATTATATGAACATATACTTTAAATATTCATGAAATTGTTTTCAAAAAAGAAATTCTTAAAATGAATGAGTTATAAATGACAAAAAAAAAGTAAAAATTAGGAAGAAAAAAAAAACTTTAAAATGAGCATTTGTATTTATTAGAGGAATAGGAAGCATGTAAGAGTGGAAGGTTTATTAGAACAAGAAGTAGAACCTTCTACATACTTCCTCTTGCTTTAATATAAATCTTCTACTCTACAGGTTTCCTATTCTCTAGACCCATCCGCTCTAATAGAAGCCGAACTCGCCCAATTATTTCTTAGGTCAAAGCACTAACCCAATTAGACCCAGTAAACTTATATAATAACTGGGCTTTTAACTAAAAACCTAATAAACCCAATTAACCCAAAAATAATAAGCCCAATCTCTCTGAGCCTCTCAACTCTCTCTACCTCTTCGTTTCTATCTTCATGAATTTGGGGATTGGGGTTTCCAAACTCAAATCGAGCATTTCTCACCGATTTCATAAGTGATTTTCACCCAAAATCACCAATTCTCACAATTTGTTGCACCAACTATTATATATATATATATATATTTGCTTTTGTATCATTGTGAATGGCATTTTCATTTCCCATTTGTTTCGTCCTTTACTATTCGTCTTTGGTCTCTCTATCACAATGTGCTGTTTGGTTGGTGAGAATTTTTAGTCTCTCTTTTCAGGAGGTTATAAAAATTCATGCAATTGGATCTAGTATGTAGATACAAGTTGATGTTATGATAATTTTGGTTTTTGAATCTTTCTTGTTAGAACATTATAAATTTGTTGCGCTTGTGTGACAATTTTTAACTGCTTTTTAGAGCTTATAAATTGCTTTATAGTTTTTTTATCCAATACTATGTATTGTTTAATTTATACTATGGTGTTGCATTGGTGCTTAATATATATGTTGATGCAAAGAAACAAGGCTAGGACTTGAGACAGTAATCGTACCTTACAACGACGTACTTTATTAGTGGGACTGACATTGGGCAATTGCATTATGCTTAAGGATAGAAGAAATTTTTCTTTGCATTCTTTTTTGAGATATTAGATGAACTTTTGACAATCTAAAAAAACACTGTAATTTCAATCGTTGAAAAAGAGAAACGCATACATTGTATATGTTCCTTTATCTCTCAGTCAATATTTCATGGCATATCTTGAAATAATTATTTTAACTCATGAAACAATAAATTTCAAAGTTAATGTCTTGTTTTTATGTTAATGTTTTGTTTTTTGTGACATAAATCCACCAACAAAATTGCTGGTGGTTTTAGAGAAATTCACAACATACACCTTTTGATAAGTTCAAGATTCTAAAGCTTTCCTAGGTAATCCCTATTACATGTTTGAATATCTCAACTCTAAAGGAGGTCTAAGCATAGCATAAAGATGTGGAGTTGTTAAACTCCATTGGTCAACACCATGATTATACCAAGGAGTGTTTAGGAAGTTTCGTAAGGTCCTCTTAGGCACCTAGGCAGTGCACCATCAGAAATAGAGAGAGCTGAACTAATCAACATGTGAACACCTTGATTTCCATTAAGCCAAATTCCTTATGTCTTCTTTGCACTGAATCAGAAACAGAATAATGCAAAAACTTTTTCTTTAATGAGCATTTATTTTGCAGTAATGCATTTCTTTTCAGTGTATATGTATCATGTTGGTTGGTTTATATGTAAATTTGTTATTCTTGAAGTTGGCGATTTTAAATATTTGATGCATTTAAGTTCGTTATAATGTCGCTATGTCAGGTTTACATGCTCAAGGAGAGGAATAAGTGCTATGGTACAATCAAGTTTGTTGATATAAGTTCTGATGATTATTCTCTGGAGGAGAATCAAGGCCTAAACTACAAATCTGTATGTTCTAAATAGTGTTGAAATTTTCAGTAGACACAATTTGCTGGTAAGAGGGTTCGGTTAGGGCTGTAAGATAAGAAGTAGAAAATGAAGTATGTGTGAAAGTAACACTACCTGGTAGTCATTTCAATATGATTTCAGAGACTAATATGTTACTGTCACAATTTGCTAGTTTAAGAGGTTTTGGTAGGAGCTGTAAGATAAGAAGCAGAAAATGAATTATATGTGACAGTAACACTACCTGTTGGTCATATCCAATATGACTTCACTGACTAATATTACTTTTTTTGGTGGCTTTTATGGATCATAAGAAATTTTCTGAAAAATCCAGCATGAAACCTTGTAGCTGCATGGTTTAGCCATAGGAAAGTAAATGATAAACGTTGTAGAATACAAAGTAGAGCATATTAACTTTGTGGTATGTATACATAGATTTTAGAGCACCTCTTTTGTCAGATTTATTACAATACAATGACGAAGTCTGTTTGTTGTTTAGGTTATGGGAAGGATTCGCTCAATCCTCTGATGGAACTGTTGTCACTGGTGTTGAAGTTCACCCCATTTCCTACCCTTTTCCCCCCTGTAATTGTACATTAACTGTGCTAGCACTTCTTATTTTACTTTTCTTTCCAAATTTCCACCAAGTCCAAGTCCACTATCTTAAATTAATCAAGTCTAATTTCTTTGTGTTGAGAGCATTATCAAATCTAATTTCCATCATGTGTGCATGTCACCTATGCTATGTGAATATGCACAAATTTGTGTTTCGGTGGTCCAAGCAAGCCGTGGAAGTTATAGGATAAATGGGGGAAAGAAAACCCCACCAATAGAATTGTGGCTATTCCATGATTGGAATCAATTAGTACAAGTTCAAGATTGTAAACCTTGAACTTTAATGTGTTCTAGACAATCACTAATTGTTCGAATATCTAAACTCTCAAGGAGGCCTAAGTGCAGCATAAGGATGTGGAACTGTGAAGTGCCAATGATCACCACCATGATTCTATCATTCTATTATTCTAATTTCCATCATGTGTGCATGTCACCTATGCTATGTGAATATGCACAAATTTGTGTTTCGGTGGTCCAAGCAAGCCGTGGAAGTTATAGGATAAATGGGGGAAAGAAAACCCCACCAATAGAATTGTGGCTATTCCATGATTGGAATCAATTAGTACAAGTTCAAGATTGTAAACCTTGAACTTTAATGTGTTCTAGACAATCACTAATTGTTCGAATATCTAAACTCTCAAGGAGGCCTAAGTGCAGCATAAGGATGTGGAACTGTGAAGTGCCAATGATCACCACCATGATTCTATCATTCTATTAATGCTTGCAAAGGAAGCTTACTGAGGTCCTCTTATAGGCACATGGGGAAAGATATTTCTCACTAAGCCAATTTCCTTATCCGTCGCCTTTCCAGTGATTAAATAGCTTTGTCAATAGTAAATACAATGGTGTGGGACACATTTGGATTCTTTAGATGTAGAATCTATTTGAAGAAGCTGGCTAAAGAACTCTGATAAGACTTTACTTTCAGTTGTATTATCTGAGATTCATTTTAACCAAGAAAAAAGAATTTAAATGACAACTTTTGCAGGCAGTTAGAAGACTACATGAACAAGTTTGTCTTGGATGGGTTTATGCCATTTCCAAATATGAACCTGAAAGTTTCTTTGTTCTTCCAAATTTTATTCGTAGTTCAATCAAAATGCTACCATCTTGCAGACGAATAGTGTTTTGGATAATGCTCCCTTGTCCTTTTCTCATTATTTGTACTTAATATAACAATATGCATTTAACAGATTGCAACAATAGCAGATGTCATATATGGTGTTTGGGCTAAATACCATCTTTAATCACAAGTAAATTCATATTGCTTAAACAATTTTGTGTTACAACTCCTTCAAAGTTCTGTTGCAGTCATGCCTTCTTTGCTTCAGTGACCAAAAAGTAATGCTATAGCTGAATTGTTTTCTTGGATTTACATAATAACAAAGTGGCACCAGCCTTGTGCTGTTTTAACTTGTCTCTATGCAAATTTTCAATATCAAACCTAGCCCACAACATACTTAACAGGAAGATCATGAGACTTTCTTTGAAAACAAATTTCGTTAATCATTAATGTGATTCTACTCAATGAATCAAATTATTAAACTATAAAAATTTGATGCAAAATTATCTGTTTTTGTCTAGGCTGACAACCTTTAGAAGAACACGGATTACCATATTTGAGGTATATGGTGCTGATTCATGTTGGACGTTCTGTTTTCATTGCAGGATGAAGTATGTAATGACAAAAATTCATGTAAGATGTGAACTTTCTCAATAATTACCAGAAGTCCTAGCTTGAAGTCCTAGCTTTCCAGGCTCGCTCTACATTTGCTTACATATATGATCTTCAAAACTGAGCTGGATCTGAGCTCATAGCTAGAACTCGTAACAAGATGAAGAGGTATGGCAGTTCACATACATTTTTCAATTAATTTTCATCATAATGCATAATAATGTGATAATTGACTTTTGTTGGATGGGAAAATGGAGATAACCAAGCAAGCTCACTTTAGAATTAGTTTATCAAAGCTTTTACTTATCATTCCAAGCCAATATCCACTTTGAAGTCCAACGGTTGATAAGGATTGAAGAGATGAGTCTAGGACTCTAGAGAGGTCTAGACGTTCATGGGAATTAGTTTCTGTTTGTATATAAGGTTTGACAATTTGATTGATTCTCAAACTTGATAAGAGTTTCTCAAAGAGGCATGTCTTAATTTTAGTTTTTTATCAGTTTTGCTTTGATAAAAATTAGCACCAAAATTTGACTTCATATATAACCACGATTTCATATAACCACTATAAATTGTATTCTTTTTCTGGATGAATAACTCTTTTGCGATTCTTCTTTCTTAATTCCTTTTCTTTGGTCCTATAGTCCTGGAGGTTTTTTTGACACCTCATGTAACTGCTAGACTCATGCAATTGCTAATATTGTATCTTAGTATCTCCAAAGAACATTATGGTCAACTTTTTTCTTTTTGGAATTATAGTTGGACATTGGTCCTAGGCCTTTAATCCTACGTTATGTAGTTACTGCACAATTATACCACATTCTTTTATTTATTTATTTTTTCTTCCTCCTGATATAAGAAAACGATGATCCAACTTTTTGCCAAACTAAAACCTTGTAGACTGGTGGTGTGGTGGATCGAATGTGGGACTTCCAGGCTTGCGTCACACCCCAAACTAGTGAGTCCACCACCCGGGTACCCAATGGGGGTTATACTACAATCATTCATATCATAAGATATTAGTAGAACATTTAATTTCTAGAGTCTCTTTGAAGATAATGATAAATGTGCGACTATATGAAGAAACTCTATTGGTTCTAGAAATTCACCCAAATAAAATGCCTAGGGAAACACATTTATTTTCTTTTTGATAATTAGGGGATTATTGAATTATGGATGCCTCCGTTAAAACTATCAGGAGGTGTCAATTAAGTTACAAGGCTTTTGGAAGTTTTCTATAACATAAACACACGTAAAAGTTTAAAACCAATTGCTATAAGAAGGAGATTATAGAGGGAGATTTTGTAAAAGCTTATAAAAAGGATATGATTCCAAATCCTAGAAATATCTAAAATGTTCATTATTATTTCAAGTCATCTTCCCAGTGGTGTACTGGTGTTATTGTAGCAGTTGGACAGATGTACAGGATATTTGTTTGCTTTCCAAACGAAAAATGCAAGCTAATTATTTTGGATGTGAGAGCTACTGTGATTGAGTTCAGTTCTGACAACACAAACAACATGATATACTGACCCATATTGGAAAGTCAATATTGAGAGAGATTATAAAAAGACGGGAAAACTTTGCCCGTAATTTTGCAGACTCAATAGCTCAAATCTAAGAGATATTTGTCGTCTCGGAAACAGCAATTTTCACGTTTGACAAATTATTAAGGTTAGTTTGCACTTCCCTATAAACATGGTGCACTTTGTCCCAAGCCATTAGGATCAAGGAAGTCGATACCGTATCGGTACCGACCGTACCGGCCGGTATGTATCGTACTAGTTGCATACCTATATCAAAACATTAACATTTCGTACCGGTTTAAATACTAGCCGTACCAGCCATACCGACCAATTTCGAGCAATACCGGCCGGTACCGGGCATATCGGCCAGTACAGAAAATTTTTTTTTTTTTTTTTTTAAGTTTTGTAATTTTTGAATTTTTATTATGGTAGAATGATAACTTATTTGCATTAGCTTATTAGTATTATTTGTTTTCTTAATATGCAATGGTAACTTTTAAACTTTCTATTTTTTATATTGTGTGTTTTTTTTTTCTTTTAATTGATACTAAAGTCTAAAATTATGAATAATTAGTTTTGAATTGAGGAAATGTTTTATGGTAAACTTTTATATTTATTATAATATATACACACACACATACATATATATATTTATTTAAAAATATAAAAAATAACGGTAAACCCGAAACAGTACACCGGTATTAACCGGTTTCCAAAATATACCGTACCGCTGGGCAAACCGGTACAACCTCCGGTACGGTATTGACTCCCTTGATTAGGATTTTCTTCAAATTAATAGAAACTTCAAATTCCTACTAGACATTTTTCTCAAGAAATTTTGGGAAGGAAAAACAGAAACAGCGGCCATCAAAGGAATTTTTTGGCACACATCTCACTGTTGCAGTGATACAGAGCATGCAAAGATTAGAAGAGGCAGCTCCACCTAGGGGTCAATGTCTTGATGTAATTCTTTCACCTTGGTGTTTTCTACATAGGATAAATATCTTACTCATCCAAAAGGACAGATCTGCAAAATGAAGAATTCTGCAGCATTCCATTTGGAAATCTCCGAAATACTAGAAAGGGAGCAAATTATTTGGACTCAAAAAGCTTGACCAGATTGGTGGTTGATGTGAGAGAAATACCAAGAATCTTCATATGTTGGTAGTGAACAAAGGAAAACTGGATAATAAAATCTTAAGGCTCAAATGGCAGATGATCAATGGATCGACTCACTACAAGACAGAACAAGGAATAGTGGATCATTTTAGTGTATTTTATATCAATTCTCTGTAGAACATATTTGAGTCAACTTCAAGCAATAGGCATGCAATTCCTAGGCACTAATCAATAGCAGAAGTACTGTATGCCCTCTCAAATGGGTGTTTTAAAGACCCTTGGTCCAAATGGATTCGAAACATTGCTTTATCAGAAAAACTGGAGAATCAGGACAAAATATGGTGAGGGTATGCAGTCACAATGTAATGCTGGTGTTAGCTGAAAAAGCATCCAAAATTGGCAAGCTGCAAGTGTTATAGTGGCAAGTCATTTTGATGCGAGAAAGAGCAGGATCCAGAAGAAACAAATGGAGGGCAACAGCTTATGTGTGCAAAGACAGATGAAGGCATTTAAGTATTGCCAGGATGCCACTATAGGGATTTCACACAAAAGGATACTGCAACCAGTTTAACTCTTACACCAGCTGACTCTACTACCAAGGAAAGTAATCGCAAGCATTGATCTTATCAAGGAACTACAAGGTGTGCAAACATGAGTTAGAAGAGTCCATTCCCAGATTTTGAGAGACAATCAATTTGGCTAAAGTGGCACAATGATTGTATATGCATGTTTTTCAGTCTAAGCTTTGGCAATTGTTTTGTCACTTTGTAGTATTGTCATATGGCTGCCGTAGTTGGGGCAAACATGGTGTCCTAATATCCTTCTGTCTGGTTTTGTTTCCCCTACTAATAAATTTTTGGTGTTGTCACAAAAATAAAATAAAATAGACGTCTCACTTTCCATTAAACCTTTTAACGTTATAAATCTAATTGCTGAAAATTTGCAAATTGCATTGCAAATTATATCATCTAAGCAGTTGGATGTAAGATGTTTAGCAAAGTTTTTTAAAAAAAAAATGCTGAATTAAATGTAAAAAAGTTCAAACTTCCACAAACAAAAAATTGCATTATTGAAAATTTTTACCTACTTCAGGTCTAATTAACAATAACAGGTCACTTAAACAATCTCTTCCCTCTGTATACAATTATCTTCCTGTTCCCTTAAAGAAAATGCTTGAGAAGCTGCATATTGGAATTTCTGTAGGAGCCAGTCATGTCTTACAACCTAATTCATAAATCTTATGAACTGTGTTGTAAAGACACTCAGAAATATGTCGGTATGAATGACTCAGTACCCCCACGAGCAGGATTGGACAAAAATTAACCATGAATAGCCAAAAGGGAGAAATGATTATGGCAACAAGTAGCTCAATGGCAATAATTCCAGAAACCAGACAAATGTACCTGAATATGGGAATGTCAGCGTCTTGAGGTTGCAGTTTTATCTCCATGATGACTGTAGCCATGATGAAAAGCAAGACTAAAGTAAAATGTGTTTCAAGTGGAGAGACGCCCAAAACTTGAAAGTGGACGCCAATTAAGCCAGCCAGATACGAGTGAAGGAAGGCAAGAAGCCTATGAAATGCTTCAAAGACACCACGGGCTTCATCACTGGCAGATACACAAACAAGAAATTCTTCAGCTTTAATATTACTTTTTCTTCCAAACATAAGAATATCAAAATCTGGTTTAAATAAAAAAAAAACTTTATAATCCCGCAAAATCCACTCAACTTAATAATAATAATAACAATAATAATAATAAAAGGAAATCCCTTCAGCTCTATAGCCTACCACAATGAGTTTAATTCATTACAAAGAGATGAACAAGCCACTAACAATGTTATTTTATTCACCCTTACTACAAGAAATAATCTCTGACAATTTGTCTTATCAAGAACTCTAGAAATTCACTCATTATAATTGATAAAAGACTTATTGTACCACAACAACAACAATTTGGAATTGTTGGGGATCCTCAACAAACTATAATCAGAGTTGGTCATCTCCTTAATTGATGTCCTTTTTTAAAGTTATTGTAGATGTTCCTTTCCCTTTCTCCGTTCACTCAACTTGAACCAACTAATGTTCCTCATTGGTGGATTAATCAATCTCCTCTACACGTGATCAAATTGTCTCAAGCAACTCTTACCCATCTTTTCATCAATAAGATACTCCTATAGTTAAGCGTATTTCTTCATTTCGAATCTTAACATTGTACTTTTACTCATCCATCTTAATATTTTCATTCTAGTAAACTCTTTCAAGGTTAGGTCCACCATATAGACCACTAAGGGAAATGTTTTAGGCCCCCTAGTGTAGAAAGATCCCATAATGATGGTCACAATATCATACTTATATATATAGCAACTTAAAAATCAATTATCGCCTCCTACTTTTTTCTTTCTTGTGGTCAATATCTAACTAAAAAATGGAATAAGCTCATCTATTCTTTTTTGCTCTCTCTCAAGAAGTATCTTTTGGTAAACTGGTTGCCATCAAACACCACTCCCCCCCCCCCCCTTTTTTTTTTTTTCTTTTTTTTTTTTTTTTTGTTGTTGTTGAGAGGATTATCAAGTCTAATTTCCATCATGTGTGCATGTCATCTATGTGAATATGTACTAATTTGTGTTTCAGTGGTCCAACCTGTGGAAGTTATAAGAAAAATGGGAAAAGAAAACTCCACCAATAGAATTGTGGCTATTCCGTGACTGGAATCAATTAGTACAAGTTCAAGATTGTAAACCTTTAACTTTAATTTTTTGTAGATAATTGCTAATTGTTCAAATATCTAAACTCTCAAGGAAGCCTAAGTGCAGAATAAGGATGTGGAACTGTGACATCACGTAGTATTAATCTCACAAGCCATCATCTATGTTGGTGTGCAGTGGGCTCCTCTTTGTATAATCTGGTACCATGCCAAAAAGAAACAATTTTTAGTCACCCTCGATAACATTTGTGATTCTCCTTTTTCTTTTCTTTCATCTTTATTGAGGACAAAAGAAACATAGTTTCCAACACTTTGTAATGAGACAATCAGGTAGCAGCTAGCAGAAGCAAAATATTTACATGAAAATGTAATTTGAAGAGATTAGGATGTTATAACCAAACAATTAGAAACCAAAACCCAAAGAAAGAGACTCGTCGATGTAACATATGATAAGCTTGAGCAATTCTAACTACTAATAATCTTTCAAAGTTCAAATTAGACTAAACTTTTGAAGATTAACCTCTCATTACGATACTCTTTATGGCAGGATGTCCTAGTCTAAATAATGATTAAATTCCATTTGGACTTCTTTAGCATAGATCCACCGTGACTTTAATTTCACGCTTGCGAACAAGCGCATGTTATTATGTTAGTAAGCTTATTGCAGCTTAAGAAGAAAATAGCCACAGACCAAGTTTGGGTCGGGTATACCTGACCCAATACATTTACCCATGGATACCTGGATCCCAATTTCCGTCAAAACCATGGTTATAATTTCGACTTTTTTTTTTTTTTTTGGGGTTACATTTAATTTCTCTTTGTTGTGATGGATTGATGGTGTTGTTGAAAGCGTGGGAGAGCATGTAGAAGAATAGATAGTTGGGGGATATAATAGTGTTGCCAGTGTTCCAACTGCACGATGCAAACTATTTTTTATTATTATTTTAAATAAGATCATATTCGGGGTACCCAACCCAAAAATTTAGGATTTTTATCCAAAACCGGCCCGGCCCAATTCTCCTTAATTACCCAATGACATATCGGGTAACATCTGGAAGTTTTGGATTGGGTCGAGTTGGGTACTCGTTACCCATTGGATTTGGCCATCCCTACTTGAGTCTCTTCCAAACAAGGTACTTAGGCTTTTTCCAAACAAGGAAGTTGACTCTCTTAAAGCCCTCAGCTGCATTAATAACAGATTTAATAAAAATAAAATTCAAAAGTGACCAAAAGAGCAGAAGGTTGGGTTCGGGTGTTTGTTTGGATTTGGCGCTTGCGTTTTTGGCCTGGTGCACTGTTCATGAGACATAAACAGTGTATCAAGACAAATGCACAGTATTTTCATTAATGAACAGTAACCAAAAAATATTTTTTAATTGTTTACAGTTTTCAGCAAAATAAATGATGAAACACCGCTTATTTAACCCAGACCCAAAAAAAAAAAAAAAACCAAGGCAAATGACGAAAGGTCTAACATCATGGCCAAACAATCTTACATTCCCTCCCCAACTCACACCCCCACTCCCCTTTCCTTTTTATTCCCCCTTATTCTTCTCTTTTCTTTTTTTACTTTTTTCTTGGAAAGGAAGTCGTGGAGTTAACACGCTTTCATTATGCACTTCCACCTGCAGCCCCTGCTTTTTTACGAGCTTCTTCTCGCATTACTGCTCTAACATATATTTCATAGCAGCAACCTGAAACATATATACATCACAAATAAGAATGAAAGCTTTAGAAACAGGTAATAAGAATACAATTACTTATAACAATTAGTATATGCAGATATCCTCTTATCATTCCCAATATAAACAACCATATTGATAGTTTATCTCAAACAAACAAAATTGATTCAAAATAACAATAAAAAGGCAGTCCCTTTATATTGAGCATCGTGTAAGTAACTCCTGTCAACCTATTCCATAGGTAGAGAATGATGTAGTTCAAATTGAAGAAGCTATAAAGGGCAATGCCATAAGAAAGACAATTACAACTAGTGAGAGAAGACAGCCTAAGCCTAGCCAGATAACATGGCCATGCTTGATGCTAACAGGAAAAAAGACTTAGAGTAGCCAAGTAAAATCAATTTTTTCCAATGATGAAGGTTGGCTGTTGATTTGTCATGACTGAATTCACAGACATAATAGGTCAAGATTTTCTGCATTAACTGACACACAACAGGTTCTATAACCATTCAGCACAATAAAAGGCAGGGATGGTGTTGTGTGCATGCACATGCAAGTGTGTGGACGCTAGGAACTGCACAAGAGAAGAGCAAATATTTAAGAAAACCACAGCAAAAAAATCTCAAGTTTTAGCAAAACCCGACTTGGACAGCTTCCCAACATAGTGCTGCCTATCACTCATCCTTCAGGGGATTACACCTTCCAAAATAGAGGGCCCTAGAAGAAGCTCTATCAGTCAAGTCACCAAATGAAATTGTGAAAGAAGCAATTTCCCCAATGCAAAAGATGCTAAAAGTTTCTTTTACCATTTTTTTTTCTTTAAAATGATGCAAGTCAACAGGGCCTTCTCACTTAAGATTGGCCACTTCACACAATAATTTGTAAGGTCATTCAGGCCCTTTTTTTTTTCTTGAGTTAAGGTCACTCAGACCATAACATAAACTTTTCTGCTGAAAATTTGACATGAAAGAAATAGAACATTTCCTATGGTCTTGAATTTAAATTCGAGCTGCTTGCTCTAACTCTACTGTTCAATAAGATAAATATAATCCTAAAAACTCTCAAGCTTCCCCACCCAAGAAAATAAATCAAGTTTACAAAAGTTGATTCTTATGGCTTTATTAGCAGTTTAATCCCTTCTTCAGGAAGCATGCCAAAAAAGTTTGTCAAATCCAAAGGTTCTAAACATCACATGCACACACATCGTGGCAAAAATGCAAACAAGTAACAACCTTGAAACCATCAACTCATTAGCAAAAGGTTTAAAGTCAAACAAATAAGAGTAATGATTTTTGTAAAGTACAAATGGCCGGCTGTGATTAAAGCAAAATCACTTTCAATTGGGTATACCACTGGTAACACTTTTATTATCCACCAGTCACAATAGGCCATATCAACAGTTGTGAAAAAAGTTGTAGAACCAGCTGGTACACTTCCTACGTCCTTCAAATGTTTGGAGTTATTAGGAGAAAATGTTACCTTCCACTACTACCACTTTATGCTTCTAGTGTTTGATAAATTAAAAAATTTTGGGCAACTAAAATAGGGCAACTAAAATAGACTAAGACTAGGATGCACAGACACAAGCAATTTTAAAAAAATTATAATATGATGCAGCATATGGGACACCATTATGTTTACGGCATCCCAAATAAAGTGTCCGTGCTTCCTAGGACTAAGATAATTTGAACTTTTTATTTTTATTTTTATTGGTGAGTTGCACATGCATACGGTTGATCTAGATCACTTCACCCTCTACCCTATTATGTTAGGAGCAGGCCATTGGCATTTGAACATTTGATAACGCCTTAAAATGTGTACTTGTTATATATTTATGTGGGCGTTATCTCCTTATTACTATGCTTAATTTGTATAATTAAGCCATGATTTGTATTAGTCCCTATTATTTATCTTTACATAATTTCTTGAATAAGATGCTATTCATTGTGTGTAATTTTCTATTTTCAGGAAATCATGTGAGAAAGATGAGTTTACAGAAATTTGTGAGAGAATGGAGGCCAAACTAGAATTAAAGTGGAGCTAAAGGACCATGCCTAAATGTTTAAGGAGGTGCAGCTGGAGTGCTTGGATCATCTAACATGATTGGAAGCTTCAAATAAAGAAAGAAATCAAAGAGGCAGAATTTGAAAAGGAAAAATCTGATTTGAGCACTGATCAGTATTTTGGGCATATCTCTCTCCTAAAAAATCCAATTGACACAAGACTAGATGGGTTAGAACTGTGACTTAAATATCTACAACTTTCCAGTTTTGAGTTTTTCGAAATTCTCAATTTTTGAAGGCCGAAATTAACTCACAAGTTACTGCTGTAAACTTGGACGGAAATTTAAATAGTGAAAAGTTTTATTTTCTTTGGACACTTAGACATTAGGGTTTTAGAAGGGAGGCGGTGAGAACGAATTTTGGCAAAGAAAACCTTGTATTTTTCTTTCTCTAATGGCAGCCTAAACTCTTTGCTAGGGCTAGGGGTTATGTTTCTTCTCTACGGTATGAATATTCAATGTGATTCTTTCTAGGATTTTATCAATGACATATTTGATTGTTCAATTATATTTCTTTTGATGTATTAGTTCTTCCATGCTTTCAATAAGTTCAATCATGTTTTTCTTAGTGTTTAGAGGAATTTCTAATAGTTTCAAATAGAAATCATGTTTTAAAGTGAATGGGTTTTTCTGAAAACTTTTCTAACCGCATTATTAATCGAGGTTATCATGCGTTCTTGAATTGTCTCAGTTCAACCGAATCATAAGTTTTTAATTGTATAAGAACAATCAATTATGAAATATATATTTTCTTAGATCACAAAAAATTTCATATCGATATAGGGAAACACCCCGATGCCCTAGTATTTACATTATTGATTTAAATCAGTTTTTATTATTATTCTTGTTAACAATCACCAAGCAAAAGTATTTTTCTTCTTCACCCAAATTACTGTTTAATTATATTGTCTTTGAATTTACCCTGCTCTTTGTGGTTCGACCTCGGTACTCCGAGAATTATATTGCTACGATCTCCTGCACTTGGGAGTGAGCAAGCAACATTTAAAATAATTTTTTTAAAAAACTTAAAAAAGAACAAATGACATATACAGTGGAAATAAATCACAAGCTATAATTCAGAGTACCAATTATAAATAACTTGCACATAACATATAATGATTTGTCAAAACATAAAATGGTTATGGATAATTTCAAAAACCCTTGTAATTCATTTAACGATTTGAGGAAAGTTCTTAAAACATGAAAGCTTTTTAGATAACTTGAACAAATTACTTTTGTTCCAATATGTCCATTTTGCATTACTCTTCATGTCTAACATATACTCTTCAAAAATACTTAAAATTTTGAATCGCTTACCTGCGACGACAACAAGAGTGAGAACATCTCCCATTCTTTTAACTGCATTCACACTCTTCTTATGGGATTTGAATCGCTTCAGAGCCGGGTCCTCTGCCAAGAGCTGCAAAGTTTAAGCAGCTTAGTACCAACACCACACACAAAAAAGTTTAAGCAAGAACGCCATTTTGGTTACGCTGAAGCTTCAAAGCTCAGAGAGAGAGAGAGAGAGAGAGAGAGAGAGAGAGATTGAAAATGAAAATGCTGAAGAATTTTTGTTTTACTTTGGTGTCCTGTACTTTCTTGGTCTTTCACCTCTAAGGTACCAACTGCTTAGGTGGCATTCTCCTAATTAGACATGTGTCCGGGTTATAGTATCTCCCGTCACTTTCTTTAATCCATTTAGCCGAAAAATGTGTAAATTTGCCTAGAGTAAATAAGTGTGACATGTAGAGCATTTTTCTAACAAATCATAAATGATAAGTTGTTATTGGTTTTAATTTAAATTTATTACTGAAATTACTCTTTTTTCATCAAAAATAACTGATAACCACCTGCCACTTAAGACTTGTTGTAAAAGTATTGAGATTCGAGAATATAATTTTTTTCCACATACACGCTATATACTAGCACTCTAAAAACATTGCTATATACTGGCACTTTATAAAATGTCGCAATACCTAGGTCTAGGAGAGCTTGGGCTCACTTGGATTTTTTGGTGGTGGCAAGCTGGTTGTCGAGTAAGGATTAGTGCAAGTTTGTTTCAAGTCGGGTCAAAGATGGTTTTCTTTTGATGGGTTTTGGAGGCTTGGTTGAGATCCATTGATAGTTGGATTTTGCGACGGGGGCTAATTGATTTTCTGGTTGGGGTTGATAGGTGGTAGGATGGCTAATTTTGTGTTGTCACTTCATAGCGGTGGGGATGGGTTTGACAATGTGGGTTTCTCTTTGCTTGGTGGGTTGCATGTTTATGGGTATGAATTTTCCGAGTTGCTACGATTTTCTGGATTTATGGGTATGAAATTTTAATTGTTGTGACAATAAATTTTTTTATTTATAAAACTTTAAATTTTCTATTAACAGAAAACCTTATCATTTGGATTTAGTTGCACCATGAACAATTATCTTTGCTTTTTTTTTTTAACTGCTCTTTATGCACATTTTCATAATCAAACTTCTAGCCCACAAAATTTTTTAACAGGAAGCTCATGAGACTTGCTTTCAAAACTAACCGCATTAATGACTAATATACTTCTACTGCTCTATATAATTATTAGTTATAAATATGTGATGGAAACTTATAATTTGTTTTTGTCCAAGCCGACTTCCTTTAGAAGAGATTTTGGAATCATGAAAAAAGAACAAAATTTGGTAGTGTTATTTTGTAGGGATTACCATAATTGCGGTATATGGTGCTGGAATTTGGTAGTGTTTTTTTCTCATTTTTACAAAGTAGAAATATACTTTTAGTACACTTTTAGCAAAATGTTTTCAATAAAAATCTCAATAAGCTATTCCCAAATGGATAAGTATGTAATGATATAAATGCTTAAGATGTGAACTTGTGCTCCATAATTGCAAGAGGTCAGAGCTTCCCAAGCTTGTTCTTCATTTGATTCCATATGTGATGTTCAATAAAAAACTAAATAAGTTGTTCCCAAATGAATAAGTATGTAGTGATATAAATTATAAATGCTTAAGATGTGAACTTGTGCTTCATAATTGCAAGAGGTCAAAGCTTCCCAGGCTTGTTCTTCATTTGATTTCATATGTGATGTTCAAAAATGAGCTTGATCTGAGCTCGTAGCCAGAACTTGTAACAAGAGAAAGAGGTGTGGCAGTTCTCTTTAAATAATTAGCCCCTTTACCTCAAGAAAGAATATAATTTTGTAACCCTTTTTCAATCTCGCTGCAATATCATTTGTACAGCAACACGTGTAAATTTTAACTTCAATTATATTCTTCAATTAATTTTAGTCATAAAAAATTCTATTCAGTTGACACGCTTATAATATGCACAAGGAAGTGGTAATTTTCTTTTGTTGGACAAGAAAAAGGAGGAAGAAACCTCACTTTGGAATTTCTAAGTTAGAGCCATTTGGTTGTTCTAATCATTCGAAGCCACTATCCAGTATGAACTTCCAACACTTGATCTGGATTATTTAGAAAAGTTGAGTTTAGAGAGTTCTAGATGTTCATGGCATTTAGTTTCTGTTTGTAATATGACCTCCCATTCGTGAAGTGTTCATATTTTCCTTGAATTTTGGATTTGTTATTTGATATTTTGGATTTGTTCATGGCAATTAGTCAGTACTACTTAGTTTGCTTCCACCTTTTGTTCCTCTCAACTCTCTTTATAAATGAGCATGAATTTAATTATTATTTTAAAACTTCATTACACAAACTCAAAAAAAAAAAAAAAACTCTTATTTTGTGTGGACATAAACTTCCCATCAATGAGTGAGATCCAACACATATAATTTCTTAAAATTTTAAACTGAAAATAAAGTGGAACATAGTTTGAACATTGAATTATTTACTTTGACATTATTATAAATTACTACTTATCTTAATAAAATGAAAAGTGTTACGTCCACAATATTTTTACAACACTTTCACAATAAATCATGTGGGGGGAAAAGCCTAGCCATACGTAGTGGGCCTAGAGCCCAATGTGAAGGTTATTGTATGATCGAAGAGACTAAAATTATCGAGGGGTACTTCACACGAAAAAATGATATATGAGGACGAAAAAACTCCTTCCGAAGAGAGCATCAGTGTTCCGAAGAGATCATTATCCTCGAATGTAAAGATTCTGGGTTATATAAATATCTGGGGGGTTCGAATGAGTTTACTAGTGACTTCAGCAGTCTAGATAAGTTTTGGACACCCCTGGAGATAAGAGGAGTGGAGAAATATCTAAAAGGAAAAGCTGCTACCACCGTATTAAATGTACTACAGCAACTTTCTGATCGCATTTATGTGGAGAAGACCTCTGAACAGTTAACTTCAGCTACCGCCACTCACAAAAAGTTGAGGGAGATACATGACATGACATGCACTCAAGTAGGGAGTTGGATGAAGAACAAGTGGATGATGGGGCAAGATACTATATAAAGAAGAAGGGCTTCTAATAGAAGAGGGAGGAGGAAACAAAAAGGGAGGTCTTACTGTAACCCTAAGAATTGTAACCTGTATTCAATTTATCATAAGTCTCTTCGGACTTGAACTTATTTGATCTTTACGTGAATTTTTATGCTGGTTTATACTTGGATGTTGTGATCAACCGTTGTGAGCTCCACAGTCAACCTAGCTCTATCATCCACACTCTACAAATTTATTGTTTTGGAATTGGGTCACAAATCCTAACCCTACAAATCATAAGTGGTAAGTTGTTATTAGTTCTAATTTGAATTTACAACTTAAATTATTTTTTATCTGCCCATAACATTTAATAACAACCAACTACTTATATCTTATTAAAAAAAAAAAAAAACCAACTACTTATAATTAATTTTGAAAAAATTGTAAAAATATTGTTGATATAGCATTTTTCTAATAAAATTATCAATTTGATCAAAATAATAAATATTATTTGCATTTTGGATTAACCAAGAGAATTCAGTATGGACACATAGTTTGGAGTAGCTGTCAATTAAATATGAAGACACTTAGGCTCGGACGAAATGGGTAACTAAACATAAAATTCTAACTATATAATTAGTTGTCAACGTTTTCAAACTATATTTTTTACTAGCATCTCGAGTTTAAAAGAATCGATTTTGGCCTATAAATCGAGTCTCAAAGACTCGATTTTCATGGCCTAATCATATCCGACGTGGCATATTTTTCCACGTGGCGATCACATGAAAATCGAGTTTCTAAGACTCGATTTCTAACACAAAAAAAATAATTTTAAAAAGTTCTAAGTCCATGTACCGAAATATCTAAAAACAAATTTCAAAAATCCCAAACACATCAATCTCAATCCAGATCAGAGGGAGAGAAAGAGCTCAGACGGAGAGAAGAGCTCACCTCACCAGCCAGGCGCGGCCGGAGCTGGCACGTGGCCTGGGTTGCACGCTGCTTGGGCTCGCGCGCGGCCTGGGCTGGCGCCCGGCTTGGGTCGCGCGCTGCTTGGGTTGACGTGCGGCCTGGTTTTTTTTTTTTTTTTTTTTTTTTAAACTTCTCTTTATAAGCATTTTCATAATCAAACTTCTAGCCCACAAAATTTCTACAGGAAGCTCATGAGGCTTGCTTTCAAAACTAACCATATTAATGACTAATATACTTCTGCTGCTCAATATAATTATTAGTTATAAATATGTGATGGAAACTTATAATATGTTTTTGTCCAAGCCGACCGCCTTTGGAAGAGATTTTGGAATCACGAAAGAAGAACAAAAGTTGGTAGTGTTATTTTGTAGGGATTACCATAATTGAGGTATATGGTGCAGAAATATGTTAGGTATTCTGTTTTGATCACAAGATGTTTATTTGGCTGGAGCTTATAAGTTCAACTCTTTTTTTTTTTCCTCACTTTTTAAAAATACAAATATACTTCTAGCACACTTTCAACAAAATGTTTTCAACAAAAAACTAAATAAGTTATTCTCAAATAGATAAGTATGTAATGATATGAATGCTTAAGATGTGAACTTGTGCTCCATAATTGCAAGAGGTCAGAGCTAGAGCTTGTAACAAGAGAAAAAGGTGTGACGTAAGAGGTGTGACGTAAGGGCACATGATATAACTGTTGCATTTACAATTAAATGACGAGGAAAGCTCTGTATTGTAGGGAATTCAACCGAAATTCCCAACCTATGAGAAACAAAAAAAAAATACAGAAAACACACACCAAAAGAAAACAATCACACGCACAAGATAGTATTTACGTGGTTCAACAATTTGCTTACGTCCACAGAGTTGCAAGGATTTCACTATTATTAAGAAAAAATACAAATTGCGGCTACAGTGTTTTTCTCTCTCAAAAAACAACAAGAAGACCAAAACCTTAATAACCAAAAAACGGTTTCTATATCCTACGTACAGGATTCACAATGCGCTACAAAACAGGCCAAAAAATTGCGTGCTCCCTGGACTAAGCCTCAGAAAATCTTCCATTAAAAACCACACAACATTATTCAGGTCGGGTCTGGTTGTCAACCGGATCAAACATAACTAAGCTTCACAAAGTCCAACATGTATCAAAAGCTAAAGTTTACGAGGACTAAGCCAAAATTAGTTCTAGTTTTTTTTGGCATCAAACAATTCAGTTCTCCTGTTTTTTCAGATCATTGGGCTGGTTCTTTCATCTCATGAGTAAAGGACGTAAGGGTACATGATATGACTGTTGCATTTACAATTACATGACGAGGAAAGCTCTGTCTACGATACATTATTGTCTGCATAGATATAAAAATCGATATATTTCCACTTGAGGCCTCTTGCATGTGCACAAGTGCAGAATGATAAAGAAAACAACTATTCATCAAAAAATGATAAAGAAGAAAACTTATCAATCGATAATAGGACAACTACCAGTCTACTATTCCTCAAGATTGCAAAATAATGCCCCAGTAAAGCTTATGATTATATATTCATGGTCCTACTCCAGATTTGTGTTGTGCTTGTGGGTTGTGATTTGTGACTCACTGTATCCAGGAACATGGGCCCAAAACCGAAAGCTCAACTGCTCAAGGTTGCATTTGGATTATATTTGAAACCGAGTGAAATAGCTAGAGAGGGAGAGAGCAGTAGTAGATTTCTAATTTAAGTTTTAATTGCTTAAATGGAATACAAAAAAAATACCCATAATTTTTAAGTATAAAATTTATAGATAATTTGAAACCTTAATATAAAGAAATGCTAACTAAATCGAAGGTGTTGTTTCCAGTTCCTAAGGTAGATGATTTTGTTGGACTAAAAACCACTTCTCTTTTTCTTTTTTCTTTTTACAAATTACAAGCTTCATTAGCTAGTTTAAAACTTAAATCAAGAAACAATGTGCGTCAAATTTTATGATCCAGTACCATTTTAGGAAAGGTGAAAAGAAAAGCCAATACGCATGCATGCAACAATCACAATCCGTTGCATATACGTGTGTTACTTAAAAAAAACTATATAAAAGGAATAGACTAACAAAGGAAGGCTTTAGCTAGCTGAAATCCCTCCTAATTAAGTTGTTTGATGAGTGAGGGAGTGTCCACCACTCACGGGGTGGTTTATTGATAGGACACACTCATGGCCCATTACTTTGCGAGTTTGAGATTGTGAGTTCTAGTAGTAGGAAGCTCCACTATTGCATGGGTGGTCTCACGACATTTATGAGTAGAGTTTAAGTGAGTTAGGAGCACTCATGGCCCATCAATTTGCGAGTTTGAGATTTTAAGTTCTAGTAGTAGGAAGCTCTATGAGTAAAGTTTAAATTAGTTAGAAACAGTGATCACACCTACGAACTCTCTTTTTATTAAGAAGAAAAAAAAAAGTGTATGAGAAAGCACTTCATGCAACTACTCACAACATGTGAGAGAATGTATTTAAAGAAGCAGCTAGATATAGTGGCCCTATAAGATAATTTTTTCCATGAAGCACCAAAATTATGTGTGGGTATATATTTTGGGTGATGGAGAAGCATAAATAGAAAGTAACAAAAAAAGAAGAAGTAGAAAAATAGATAATAGAAAAGAATGATCTAACCCAACAACCCTTATAACCCCAAAAAAGAAAGAAAGGAAAAATGCTAAAGGTATTATAAGTTTTATTACATAAAACTTACAAACTAATATGATAATGAATATGATTAGTGAATTTCAATCACCTCATAACTAAGTATTTACTTCTTTCTAATTGGTGACATGTTGGTTAATAAGATCAATGTAGCAAAATTTTTGTATTACCTGTAGAACTACTAAATAATTTTTTTTTTTTTTAAAGGTAGAAAAAAAATGTTGAAACATGAAACCGCCTAACCGAGATGGATCTGGTTTGGGCCAATGAAAAACTACCTAACCGGGAGAGAGATTGAAAGGGATCAGTTAAACCCGGCCAGGTTTTTTATTTTGTAGATATGGGCTAAACAACCTAGCTGGGCCTTATGCGGGCCGAAAACTTAATCAAGCGGAGTTGTACTGTTTGACTGTACGCACCAATAAAAATTAAAAAAACCTAAATTATAAATTATACACTATTTTTTATTTATTCAGCTCCAGAATTTTTTTTTTCAGGGGCATTAAGAAACTTCAATTAATTAGAAATTAATAAAAAGAGAACTTAAATATATCAAGTTATCAACCAAATAAAAAATTAGAAAAAAAATCTAAATATATGAAATTTTACAATTCCCTTCTACGAGTTTTTATATTTTGAAATATTTATATAATAGTTCGTTATACGTTTTCATTATCTATTGTTAATGTGAGTAAATGTGACCATTTTATTTTATTAATTTTGTATAATATTTTTAATTTATGCAGTTGTCTTTGTTCTTGTTTTTATAAAAATATTTTAAACTAAATGACAATACTTAACCCATTGGTACTTTATTAATTATTGACCTACACACTAATATTCATTCATACTTAACTAATCAAATGCTTCTCATAATTTTTTTTTAAATCAAATGCTTTAACATAAATAATACATTAACTTTATAACACGATAACAATACATGCACATGTAATAAACCTTTTGTATTTCTTAAATTAAATTATATAAAATTATGTTATATTTATACTATATACACACACATTCAAACAAATACACATATAATATAAATTTATAATAAAGAGAGAGGCACCACAACTCATAAACATTCACTTTTTACTCGTAGAGTCAAAGATACATAGATACTCAGAGGAAAGATGAGATTAGATTCATAAGAATGAGATTAGAGATTAGATTAGAGAGAGAAAGTAAGAGTGATCTGTGATTTGTGTTATTTTTTGGTTTTGAATTAGGTTGATATATGATTAGAGAGTCAAAAATACTTTTAAGTGTAAATTAAACTAATAATTTATATATATAGTTTTTTTTTTCTTTTCAAGTTAGGGGTTCATTTGAACCCTTGAAAATAATATACAACTGCCCTTGACAAAACTCACGAAAGAAATTACATTCAAGAAGAATGAAAGTTATAAAACTGAAATAAATATATAAAAAATTACATAATTGAATTGAATTTTGAATTAAGTTAGAGAAAATAATTTATAATTTAGTCAGAAGACTCAAAATAAAAACGAGTAACGTTAAGTTCACAAGGTTTTCACAAAAAATTTTAAGTGGCAAGCAGTTGCTAGTTTTAATATGAGTCTATTATTGAAATTATTGTGCAAATATTGTGGCAAAGTACAATTTTCCAAAAGTTAAGGAGCCTATATCGATATATGGATAAACATTAGAGGAAGCTAGCTCTTACAGTAGATTAGTAGAGTATAGTGAGTTATTTTAGTCACAGTGAGTCCCAAACGCTTAGCCGAGAAAAATGTCGAAGCTGGGTTATCTCGGAACCGCATTGAGATCCAACTTTTCGGCTAAGGCAAGCCAGGGCATTCCTGCCTCGTGGCTTCTTCGCGAATCGCCGAGAAGGTTCTCGACCGAGGCAGAGCAGCCGCCTCAGAATTCACCGATCGATCCATTTCTTCAAAACGCCACAGACACAGGTTCGGGACATTTCCTGCTTTGATTTCGTCATTTTCGTAATTTTCAGTGATAATCAAAGGCTTGGGCTAAGGTTTTATTAGTTATCCAGTCTGGGTTTTTTTGGGGTTATCGAACAGTAGGGTTTAGGAGAGAGGTTTTAGGTTACGTTGTCCTTTTGATTCTGTTTGGTTGCTGAGAAACTGTTGGGAAGGTTATAAAGAAAATAATAATAATTATAAAAATGATACACGTAGCGTTTCACTGAAATGGGCAAATGGGTTTTGGGTTTTAAGTTATAAATATTTTTGGCTCTGTTTGGTTGCTGAGAAAATGTATGAAATGAGCATAATTTAAAATAATAATAAAAAAGCCTTTTAAGTACACAAAATATATCATTGTAATAGGCATATAGTTTGTACTCTCTCTCTCTTGAATGATATCGGGTCTGGTCTATGGGAGGTTACTTGGAATTACAAGGCATATATTTTTGGCTCTGTATGGTTGCTGAGAAAATGTAGGAAATGAGTATAATTTAAAGTACTGATAATTTTAAAAAATAACCTTTAAATGCACAAAACATATCACTGAAATGGGCATATATTTTGTACTCTCTCTTGAATGATATCAGGTCCGGTCTATGGGAAGATATTTGGAATTACAAGGCATACACTGAAGACAGACATTATCAACATGCTTAAAGGGTGCAATTTGACCATGGATGATGTGAAAGTTAACTACAACTGGAGCTTTATGCCAATTGGAGTGTAATCTTCCCTTGATTTCACTTTGCTTTTTAGAATTTTATGCATGTAATTCAGTATTCAATCATGCATATTGTCTGTTTTCTGTTACATTTTATTGATTTAAATAAGAAATGTGTTTGTATTATATCTCTCTAGAAGCTGATAGAGAATTCTGATTTATGCTTTCTGTTTGCAAGCAACACATTGTGCGTTTGCTGCTTCTATTCTTTGACCTTTTTTTTCTTTGTTTGCACTTAGTGGATTTTACATAGTATTGCTTTGATACCTGGAAGTTTTTCTTTTTTCTTTTTCAAATGGGATCTATCGCTACTATCAGGATGGTGCAATTTCCTTTTCGTAATGCCTTTGATCAAGCTTTCAGGAT
Organism: Quercus suber; assembly: GCF_002906115.3. Taxonomy (NCBI): domain Eukaryota; kingdom Viridiplantae; phylum Streptophyta; class Magnoliopsida; order Fagales; family Fagaceae; genus Quercus; species Quercus suber. Next base: position 1,393,358 of record NW_027069479.1, read on the forward strand.
GATTGGAAGGAAGGGTCGATTGTACAGATTGGAGAGGGTAATGTCACTATAAACACATTTGCTAAGATATAATTGATTAGGTTGTGTTATTATGCAAATATGTCTAGGGATGATTATGTTTGTTTTCTTGGATGTCAGGGTGATCGTTCGCAGTGGGACCTTCTTATGCCCTATAATGGAAAAACTGTAAGTCAAAATTCTTGATTATATGTGTGTGTGTTTTTTTTTTTAATCTTTAGTTGATGTAGCAGTTGTTCCAAAGCTCTATCTTGTTTTATGCAACAGAATTCACTTGTTGTCGAACTTAAGAAATTTAGGTTGTTAGAACCTAGGATGCTACTTCGTCCACATAGGGGCTAATTGTTCTCCTAATTTGTAGAATGTTGATTGACATTTTGAGAGTGGATCAAGAAATGGTACATTGATTCATGATATCTAAAGTGTGGGTTCTGATACTGAGCCATGTTTTAGATGAATAGTTTGACTGGGTTTTGTGATGAAGTTGTACGCACCTAATCCCTTTGTAACTTGAGAGCACAATTATGTTATCACCATGCTACGCCTCTTTCTGTCTCTAATTGAGTATATTCCAATTATTAACAAAGTCCCCATGAACATGAATCTTGGATTACCATGTCCAAACTACTACTCTCTTGAAGAACTGTTTTATTAGTTATGCAGATTCTCTTAACTATTTCAAAAATTATTTCATAAATTGTTCATACATATGGCATATATATCCATGCTGAAGAGCTTATGGACTATTTTATTTATTTTATCTTATCTGCACAATTTCATGATTATCCCTGCTGCCGTGTTGACATTGTTAGTTGGTATAGCTGCTTATGTCTGAGATTGAGGCATTCTCTGCAAAGATGTTTTGACTTTGCATATTGGGTTTTTTGTGATAAAAATATGCCACAAATTTGTGGCCTTAATTGTTGCAACAATATCCAAAACTCTTTGCAGTACATATGTTATCTGCATTTTATGGTAGATCTTTTTGAACTTGGAGACTGCTGGCTGAAGCATTGTGACTTTTTCTAGTATTTACATGAATTTTTTTTTTCTTACTGTACATCTAATGATGAATTTACCCTTGCCTATTTCTGTCAGGTTTTACTGCAAGGGCTCCCTCGAAATGCTCTTCCAGAAGACGTGGAACGCTTCCTGACCGGTTGTGTATATGAAGCATCCTCAATTGAGATGTTTATGAGGTTTATGTCAATTAGTTTTTAAAAATGTTAAATATTGTATACATTTCTTCTGATAATTTTCTCAAACTGAATCCTTTTCTGTACCATTGCAGAGGTGCATTCCCTGATGCCATTAGAATGGCAACAGTAAACTTTCCTTCAAAGAATGAAGCAATGAATGCATTCATCAAAAAAAACAGAGGCATCTGTCTTAATAATCAAATCTCTGTGCGCGTCCTCCAGTAATAGTTTGGTCCCTTTTGTCTCCTATATCTGGTGGTATTGGTTGGTGATTTAAAGCAAGGGTAGGAATTGTTATTCTAATTGCACTTGCTTTGATTTTGTGCCTTAACATAGATAGGAAATTTCCTATTTTATGAGAGGCATTTTTCTTGGGCATTTTGAAATCAATTTAAATGTTCTTGAAGCATGTTATCTCTTACGGTCTTATTTATGTTTTCGTTGATTAGAGAAATGAAAGACTGTTGTTTTTGTACAACTTAAAGAAGTCAATCGCTAAATGCAAATTGGTAAGTGTAGGCAACCTTTTTTGTTTTCTTGTTCACAATTTTGTTAGTTTTATCAAGTGAGTGCATTTCATTTTTGTCCTAAACTAATATTTGAGGATAAGAAATGATTCTTGAAAAGCTATTAAGGAGATAAGCAAAATTGTTCCTTCTTCCTACATGCTCTCTTTGTTTGTCAGTTGAAACGGACTTTTGAACTCATTGAAGCGAAGCATCTGAAATCAATATGTATGTATTTTTTTTTCAAATTCCATTTTGATAATCTGCAATGATTGAATATTACTTGGTAGAGGCCATTTAGACGTTACAGTTTTCAATGATTGGATAATCGTCAATGGTGGATGCTTCATAATCGAGCTTTTAAGTTAATGTTTGATCTAATTGCTCCTGTAGATACTGGGAATGAATTTTTCTATATGATTGGTGATAATGGAGGTGACAGAATTTTGATGTTGAGCCTAACTGATTCCCATCGTTTAATCAGGTGGATGCAACTGGGATTTTGAATGATCCCATTAGAATCTCTTTCTAAGAATTCAGAAAATTTTGCACAATCCTAATAATAAGCTGTCCATGTCATGCCTTGTGCAATTTAATTGATAAGATGGTGGAAATGCTTCTCAAAAAAAAAAAAAAAAAAAAACCAAGATGGTGGAATAAAATCATGTGAAGTCAAATTTCCTAAAATACCTTTATTAGTAAAATTATATTTACAATTTTTATGGGTTTAGCTTAACACCTGTTTATGTATAAATTGAAACAATTTTATATTAATCTACTTGTCTTTTGTTAAAATTAATAACTTCATATATTCTTAAAAAGAAAAAAAGATGATAACAACTTCTATAAATGATAAAGTCTTAATTCGACTATTTGAATAGCATGATGTCATATGAAATAAGTTTGGAATTAATGTGTGTGTGTGTGTGTGTATATAAAAGTTAATCTTACAACCCATATAATTGATGTAAGTTTAAAATTTCCAAATGTATAGAAGGCTAGAAAGCATCACAGTCATTTTCAAAAAAGAAGAAGAAAGCATCACAGTCATCTATAAGATTTGGGTTACTACTACACACCTTGGCACGATGATCACTCCACAAGTATAAGTATGAAGTAACCATCATCTATAAGATTTAGATTAATACCACGCACTCTTGACGCGATGATCACTCCACAAGTATAAGTGTTTATAGAACGTGGGGAATAATGACTGGAGTTCAAGATTTCAAGAAGAAATTTTATACATATATTCACTTATTAGATTAAATTAAAGTAGAATTTCTATCATGTATAAAAAAAAATAAAAAATAAAATTAGATTATCTAACTTTTATCAACTACTCAAAAGTCTTATTTCTCATACCCTTCCAAAATAATTTGAGGTTAGAGAGGAGAGATTTGAACCTTGAATATATCCATTAGAAACATTAGATGATGTCGATTAAGTCATAAGGCTATTGACCTAAAAAGTGTCTCTTAATAAGTCCCTTTGTGTAATATTCCTCTTATATGGCATGTTGAAAAAAAAATATATCAATTCATGTTAACAAGCAATCAATTTTGTTTCCTAGTGATGCTACTTAGTGGTAGGCCAAATGCCTTCAAGTTTCAGCAGCTCCCATTGATTCTTAACCTACATTCAAATGCTACTGCTCCGTTAACTGCTTTGTTAAGATTGCTTAATGCATCATTTAATTGAAAACCAAGCATGTTCGCAACTTCTTTCATTGCTCCCACCATATTATCTTTAGTTCTTTCGTACTTTGACTTCTTTTCATTTTTCAAGCAAAATGTCCAGAGGTGGGAATTTATGTGCAAGTCAGGTGCCAATAAATCTCATTCCCCAATCAACCACAGGATCACGTTTTCATGAATCTCTTGATGATAAGGAGGAATAGGTGAAAGGGCTTTGGTCAATTGGCGACTTTTCATCATTTAATTGAAAACCAAGCATGTTCGCAACTTCTTTCATTGCTCCCACCATATTATCTTTAGTTCTTTCGTACTTTGACTTCTTTTCATTTTTCAAGCAAAATGTCCAGAGGTGGGAATTTATGTGCAAGTCAGGTGCCAATAAATCTCATTCCCCAATCAACCACAGGATCACGTTTTCATGAATCTCTTGATGATAAGGAGGAATAGGTGAAAGGGCTTTGGTCAATTGGCGACTTTTGAGTTTTGAGTAGTTGAAGAAAGTTGGATAATGTAATTTGCATAAATAAATATATAAATCCAAACTTGTTTTATAAGATTGAATTTTGACTTTAATGTTCATAAAAAGACACTATCAATCTTTTTCCCTTTTAACTTTCATAGAGAAAATAATTTTGAAAAAAGGAAGTAATATTAATTTAAGAAATTTCAATTTATACATAATAAAGATCTTAAGCTTCCCTTCACTCTATATATAAATAAAGCTATTTTGGAAAATTTGACTTAAATATGATTTCATTCCACCATCTTATTATGTAGAGTGGAATACTATTTTGGGATTCTATCCCATTGTTATCATCACATAGATGAATAGCAGTTCTCATTCCAATTCAACTTCTTATACTAAATTCTATTCCCATGCAATCACCATTAGAATGCCCTAAGATTCAGTTGTGCCCCCAGATCTTGGGCTTTCCTTGCTGCAACTATTAACAAAACCAAGGGACCTCTCTTTTGTCTAGTACTCCACTGATTCTACGGCAGCAATGTACTCTGTCTCTAGGCATTATATCATCACTCATCAGGCAGTAGAAGGCAGGCACCTCGGTAATCTTGCTTCCAGACCCTTGCTAGTATGATGACCAACTTTCTCCAAAATGGTTCCTATAAGATTGAAGACTGTCAAAACTCTATCTCTGGAGGAAATAAACAAATTAGAACACATCTCTGGAACATAAATTCATAGTGTAAGTGGTTCCATCTCAATGCAGTGCACCAGACAGGTCTGAACTCCAGTGTTTCGTGTCATTTGCACTCTTGTTGAAAGTCCATTCAATGAATGCAACATCACACTGCTTAAAGGCAGGTACTAAATACCTATGAAGCTGGACTTTGACTGATGTAGACAGCCACATCATGGTGCCATTTTTTAACTTATCCTATCGAAAATAAAGTATTGTCAACTTCCTCATGCATTTCAGCCTCATAACCTAAAGTTTTCATATGGTCTACCAAAATGTCCAACACAAAAACAATTTCAGCCATTCTGGGGTTTGATCTGTCTTCTGCCATAAATTGGCACACGCTATCTTTTATTTCAACCCAACTATGCCCTGGTTTTGTTTTTACCCCTCTATCTTTCATCAATTTCCGCACTCCAGCTGCCCGATCCCAGTACCCCATGCTGGCATACAAATTTGCCAATTGCACAAGGGTAGCAGACCAACTTGGTTCCAGCAACAGCCTGTTCTCTGCAGCCCGGATGCCAATCCAAACACTCCTGTGAAGCCTAGAAGAAGATAGCAGGGAGCCCCATATAACAGCATTAGAATAGATAGGCATTTTTTCAATAAAATCTTTAGCTTCATCCAATAGCCCAGCCCGGCCAAGAAGATCAACGATGCACGAATAGTGATCTAGATCCAGCTGCACACCCAGTTCATCCATTGAATTGAAGTAGAACCATCCTTCTTTAACAAGACCTGCATGACGACATGAAGAGAGGACGCCAAGGAAAGTAATGGCATCAGGTTCAATGCTTTGCTTCTTCATTTCCTCATAAAGATCAATTGCCTGCAGTGCAAGCCCATGCTGGGCATACCCCGCAATCATTGAGTTCCACGATACAATATCTTTACCATCAATCTTTTCAAAAATGTAAAGCGCATCTTCAACAGCCCCACATTTGCAATACATTGAGACGAGAGCATTAGCAATGTGGATGTATGAATCGAAACCCATTTGAGTTGTTTGGCAATGAGCACTTCTCCCATGCCCAAGAGCTCCAGTACCAGTACAAGCACTCAGAAGACTAGTGAAAGTAAATTCATTCGGTCTCCACGTCGAATTCCTCATCTGATGGAAAAGGTCCAAACACACATCAACCTGCCACTCTTGTGCAAATGCAGCAATAATAGCCATCCACGACACCACATTTCTCACAGGCATTTCTTCAAACATCCTATAAGCATTTTCTAACTCCGCACATTTGCCATACAGACTGATCAAAGAGCTCCCCACGTAAACATTCTCCACAAACCCAGTTCTTATTGCAGAGCAATGATACTGAATACCGCCACGCAGATTACGCATAGACCCGCACGAACTCACAGCATGTGACAAAACACTCGCGTCAACAACACTCTTCCTAGAATACGATTCAAGCATTTCATCAAACACATCTGTGATTCCGAAATTTGCATTTGTAGCAGCAAAATCATCGGTTGGTAATATGTTTTGAACAAGACGAAGGTGGGTTTGTCGAGTTGAGGTGACAGTACTGGGTTTGGGTGTGAAAAGGTCGAGAACTCTCAGTGCTTTGTCTAGCCGCCTCTTGTTTTGCGGTGTATGTTTCCATTTGTGTGAAGTGAAAGGTTTAGGATGTTATAATGTTTGAAAACTAAGTGAAAGTTTCTTCCTGGAACAGCTTTGTCGAACAATTCCATTCATTCCAAACCAAAGCTCATCAAGATGTATTGCTTTTCTTGACCTTTCTATTCATGCTTTTCAACTTTCAGGTGAGCCATTTTAGGAAGTTGTCTCCTTATTAGGTACACCCTTTTCAAATAGCATTAATATTCTAACAATTTCCTTAGTTGCCCGGTTTTGGAAGAATGTGTGAAACTAGCATCTCGAATTTTTAAAACTCGAGTTCCATAGCAAATCGAGTTTTAAAAACTCGATTTCCAAACATCTGACTTACTGAGGTGGACGAAAATTCCACGTGAAACTCGAGTTTTTAAGACTCGAGTTCCAGACGAACAAATCCACGAATTAAAAGAAAAAACAGGAGAAGAAAACACGGAGAAGAAGAAAAAAAGAAGAAGACCAGCACCAGATCGCGTCCAATCGGAGCTCCAGTGTTCTTGCTCTGTTCTTCGTCTCTTCGTCCACCCAATCGCTGAAGATCAGATCGTCCACCAGCACCAAATCGCTCTGTTCTTCTCCCTTCTTCTCCAACCAAATCGTCTTTTTCGGTGCTGCGTTCTTCAGGTTTTGTTGTTCTTCAAGTCCGACAAAAATCGAGTTTGTAAGACTTGGTTTTGGTTTTTAGAACTCGAGTCTTATAGACTTGAGATCTATGTGGCTAAATTCGCACACGGCAGCAGTAGAACTCGAGTTTGAAAGCGTCGATCTTCGTCATCAATCTCGAGTTTTAAAAACTCGAGATGCTATTTTCCATAATCCTTTGAAACCTTAGTTAACTTACTATATACAACCCCTTCACACTACTAGTCTGCAAATTTCCCCCCTTATTAGTTGTCTATGTAGTTTTTCTAAATATAGCTATTCTATGGTATGCATGAAGGATGGTGTGTGTATTGTTTTAGGTATCAATAGAATCTCTCTCTCTTTTTTTCCTAGAGAATTCTTTTGTTTATTCTATTCAAGCGTGATGAAATTTCTATACTCTATATAAAAAAAGGAGAGTTGAGCTGCTTGTGTTTGACAAAACGACTTAAGAATGACTTAAACGACAACTATTTATAAAGTTAAAATTACTTTGTTAGACCTAAGTGTATAGGTGAACTAAAAATCTATGGAACCATTTTCGTCTATTTGTCATCAATTCTAGATGTTTCATGCCTATTATTCTCCTAACCACAGGTTTTTGTTTTTCTTGAAATTACTTTGTTACTCCCAAGTGCATGAGTGAGCTACAAAATCTGTGCGACTTTCTTAATCTTTTTTTCATATCAATTCTAGATGTTTTGTGCCCTTTATTCTCCTGGTCACACGCTTTTCTTTTTTCTTTTTTATCCTAAATTATAGTCACTCCTTTATATTATAAAGTATTTGGATCGGAATTGGAAAATATTTTTTTTAAGTGTTAAATTATTGTTCTTAGAAAACTTCCAATGACGAATCTCAACAGAAGGGATATACCTAAATCAAAACCACACACCTCCTCCGCAGTTGGCAAAATAGTTGCAATTTGTATGAACAATTTTCTGAAAATATAGCATTTTTAAAGCGACTTGTCAAAATATAATACTTTTAAAAATGGTGATTTCATTGATGCTGAGGTGACCAGCAATAACAAAGCAAAATTGTCAACATATGAAATCGTGAATTGAATCCATGATTTAAGCGTGGAGTCTAATCCTAACCACAATTTCATTTTAAGGCAAAATAATGGGTTGAACCCACGATATCAAGACCACACGGGACAACAATGATTCTCAACAACTTAAATAAGGACACCAAAATCCAGATTCAAAACTAATCTTCTTTTAAGGGATTAGGAAGTCTCTACAAGCGTGGTATTATTGAGCCAAGGTATCATCGAGCAGCATCACTAGTGAGTATGTTGGCAGTTAAGAACTCAACTTGAAATATTGATTTGAAGTCACATTTTCAATAAGTATTCAAAAAGTATAGTTTTAAAATGTTGTATTCTTTAAAATAGTTATTAAAAAAGAGTAATTTTCTACCAAATGGAACTGTTCGGTATTATATTTCATGGCAAAACTTTTTTATACCATTGAAGAAAGACAAGCAGTATACAAAGTTTACAAACCACAAGTCAGAATTAAAAGTTTACATAACTCTTACGGTACTACCATAGCAGTTGGAGGCTAACTTAGCCAAGGTGTGGGCTTCTACAAAGACAACTGCTGGAACCACAAAAACAATCACCTGTAAATCTAAAAGTCCCCTTGTCATCCTTTTTTTTGCTGAAAGTCCCCTTGTCATCTACTTGATGAATTCAATAGCAAGCCCACAAAATAGTTGGGCACAGCAGTATATGACAATTTTGCCCCTTTTTCTAAGGAACAAATTCTTAAGAAAAGTAGTTGCAGTACTCTTAACTGAATATAACAATTTTTTTTTCTTGTTCATCATTCAACATTTCAAGTTTCAACACAGGTTCCACACAAGTACTGAGTTTTGTTGATTCTACTACATATGTGCCGCATTTGACAAGATACAAACATAGAAAATACTATGAATGGCTACTACATATGTACTGCATTTGACAAGTCACAAACATACAAAATTAAGACACTATGAATGAGAAAATCATCGGATTCTCAGTTCCAAGATCACCATGAAACATTGGCTACTCAGATTTAGTGTTCTCCTCATGAGTCACATTATGTTCATCCATCTCACAAGGCCAAATTTCAAATTACCAGTTTTGACAAGTGAATCTGTCTTTTGAATTCTCTTCATCAAACTTTGAAATTGTGCCACAAGTTAAGCCCAATGAACAGTTGAACTTCGTCTATGATGCCTCTTGATACTCCACAATCTTCTTACCCCTACTTCCCACATGTTTTACCCGGCGAGCCTGAGATTGAGCCACATTTTTTCCAGATTTATGAAGAAGTTTTTGGATTTTCTTGTTAGTCTTCAGTGCTAATGATCTCAATGGAACTGTAATATCTAAAGGCTGAAGCACCTCTTCCAACTCATGCCAGTCAAGATCTTCAAAGTCACCATCTTCATACACCACCCTGTACCAGCCTGCTTCTTTGTCAAACTCGGTAACCACACCAGAAAAGTATCGATTCCCAAACAACTTCTGAACTACCCTTCCTTCTAACCAATCACCAAAAGCTGTATTTCTGTTTCTTTCTGCATCATTCACAGTATTACTGAGAACAGGAGTGCTGTCAATTGCAGATACATTAGGGACCCCATTAATGACAATAGCTGGTTCTCCTGGTAACTTGAAAATCCCTGTTGATGAAGACTCTGGTTCCTGCTCTGTGCTTGTGTTTTCCATTTCAAGCACTCTTTCTCACAAAGCTTGTGAAAAGAGAGAAACAGTATGTAAGAATAAAATATGATTATCAGGCCTTTTTGTAAGTACATAGATCAGATTGCCTAGAATAACAATTAAATACTAACAAAATTCATCCTAGAATGAACAATTGGAAAGCATGTGTCGTGCACCAGGAAAGCAGAAGGCATAAACACAGTCCCAAGCAAATCTATAACTAAATTACAATTCACATTCATTAGAATAAAATGTAGAAGTTGTGAAGACATATTATGATTTCACCCCAGTTCCAGCACATTCAAAACTAAGTCTTGCTCCTTCTGCTGTCATTTGTATAAAAAAAAAAAAACCTCTTGCTCCTTCACCACACGCAGAGGTGGGTAACAGGGCCGGCCCTTCCCTTAGGCGAGTTAGGCAATTGCCTAAGGTCCCCACCCAAAATTTTAAAAAAGAACCGGGTAGTTTCAAATGAATTACAAAAATAATCTGGCACATCCTTTTAACCAAAAAAACAAAAATTTTGGTAAATCCTATTAAACATTGGTTCTAAACAAAATCATTGACCAAAAATCAACCAGATAAACTACAAATCCGATCTAAGAGATTAACCACAAAACAATCACAAATCAAAACAAATAAATCCACTCAAAACCCTAAAAATTTTACCTTTCTCTCTACTCTCTGCTCTCCGCCCCTCTCTAGTCTCCAGTCTCCAGCTGGACCGCCTCAGCCTCTCTCTGATTCTCTGCTCTCCGCCTCTCTCAAGTCTCAACTGCTCACCTCACCGTATCAGGTTCTGAGGTTCAGGAATCAGGTATAATATTATAAATATTTGGGCACAGGGCACTCCATTTTATTTGTTAAGAACTTTTTTTTTTTTTTTGGAGAAAATTTGTTAAGAACTTAAGATAACTTTGTTTCCCTGACTGGTTTTGTAACTTTGTTTATCACTTATCAGTTTATCATTATGGCTGCCTGGACCCTCCCTGGACTGGGCGTTAAGTTTGGGCCTTCAATTTTGTTTTTTTTTTTTTTTTCTCAAAAGCCTGCATTTTTTTCTTTTTTTTTTTTGGTTTTAGATAGGATTTGTTTTGTGTTTTTATTTTGTGGGTACGTGGGTCATATTAATAAGTCTTGTGTCAGTGTTATGGCTATGCTTAAATTTTTGTTATGCTTGTGCTTAATTTTTTTTTTTAATTTATGCAGGTTGAGATTGCTAAAAACTTATTATTATTCAGTGAAACTGCAACAATATTTTTATATAAATCAGGTTCTATTTCTCATTTGCTCTATAGTTGAAAGTTATTTTTTATTTTAGTCTTTATAAATATATTATTTGATTAGAAATGTCTACTAGAAAATATACATCTGGATATGAAAAACTTAAAAAAGAAGAAAAATTAATTAAGTCTCAAAAAGGATCAATGGATAAATTTGTTGTTAGTAATAAACAAAATATAACACAAAATTTAGTTGAAAATATCACAAATGAGCAAGAAATTCACCAAAATAATTTAGAAGAAAATGATGTTCAATTTTGCAATACAATAAATCTTGATAATGAACTTCAAAATAATTTAGAAGAAAATGAAAATAATGATGAAAAATATAATATAAAAATATTAAATAAATATTAATTTAATTTATATATAAGTAAAAAAATGCCCCATTTTTAGTTCTCGTCTTAGGCCCCAAAATGTCTAGGGCCACCCCTATTTCCCTCTCATCCTCTCTCTGCCTCAACCCACGTCACACCATGCTCTATGGCTGACCACCAAGCTCTCTTTCTAAACCTCCATGGCTGGAGCTTTTCAAGCTCATCACCTCCAACCACACACCACTATCGAAACCCAGCCAAAATCAAATCACGACCACCACCACAGCCAAAACCAGCCAAAATCAAATCGCAACAAAAACCCAGAAGCCCACAAAATCACAAATCAAATCACACCCACAGAAATCAAAGCACAAAACCCACAAAACAACCAAAATCACAAAATGAAAACACTAAAAGTGAACCCACCGTTAAAAAAACATATATTGGTTTTGTTATTATATTTTAGAAGAAGAATCATCTTGTTAAATTAATTTTAGATCCAAATTAATCAAACACATACCATAAGCAAGAATGATAGACTGAAAGTAAAGCAAAAAAAAAAAAAAATGGTATTTCCCAAAAAAGTGTTTTCAGAAAATAGAAAAGGTAAGCAAAATATAAAACTATTTACTTCATAATCTCAAATAAATAAATAAATAACCAAAAATCACACACCATAATCCGGTGAAGCCTCGTGAGCCATAATTTCACTTAAGAGGATCGCCTAAGTTGAGAGGAAGATATTTTCATAGTCTTTGGCTCGGCAGCACAATCTTCGATTTCCTTTCTTAACGTGGCTTTCGCTCGCTTCTCTCCTTTCAGCCTAGGCAACGTATAAAGAGAAATAAAATGAAGAAGAACAAAGCATCGCATAAAGAAAAAGAAAAGAAAAATGGTGAGAGAAGAAAGACGGACTGAGATCAGGTGCACTGTCATAGGTATTTTTTTTACATTTTTACTTTTTAAAAAAAAAAACTTTTTATCTCTCCTTTAATATATTTTATTTAATGGCTAAGATTGAAAGTTGTTTTTTCAACTTTTAATCTCAGCCATTAATTACAATTGCATCAGGGTATTGCACCTGAATCTGAAAAAGACAAAGAGACCTACACATACACATACATATACATAAGCACGCATAAACACATACACATACATATAAACATACATAAATATAAGCACGTATAAACACATACATATACACATACATAAGCACACATACACATACACATACACATACACATATATAAGCACACATACACACATATACATAACACACAAATACGAATACACATAAACATACATACACATACACATAAATATACATATACATAAACATAAACACACATACACATAAACACATATAAACTCATATAAACGTAAACATACACACACATAAACTTAATATAAACATAAACAAACATAAATGCTCGATTTAGCACACCAAAGTAACTAATGAAATTGTTTGAGGATTGGTGTTAGTTTACAATTTTTTCTAGTCTATATGAGAGTTTAATTTTTCTCAGCCTGTATGTGTGTTTATGTCTATGTATGTTTATGTTTATGTGTGTGTGTTTATGTTTGTTGGTTTTGTTTATGTTTGTTTATGCGCGTTTATGTGTATGTGTGTTTATATTTGTTTGTTTTTGTGTATGTTTATTGTGTTTGTGTTCATGTATGTTTATGTGTATGTATGTTTATGTGTATGTATGTTTATGTTTATATTTATATTTATGTTTATAAAGGACATTTGGCATTTTACTCATCCTTTTTTTTGCATTATGCCCCTATTTTGAAACTATATAGGTGCGTGCCCTTATTTCGATACTCGATGACTCTAAAATCGAGTTATGCCCGATCAAACTTATAAAAAAAAAAAAAAAAAATTGCATGGAACTCGACTTCCTAGAAATCGAGTTCCATGCAAAAAAAATTTTAGTGTCATCGCCCCATATAATGTTCAGGAAGATCTATAGTGGCGTTTTTAACCTCTATAGTAACGTTTTAAAGCCCTATAGTGATGTTTTCCTGCAAAATTTTTTCGTAAGTGTCATGTCCCATGGCAGGTTCAAGGAGACCTATAATGGTGTTTTTAAACCCTATAGTGACGTTTTTGAGTCCTATAGCAGCATTTTCCTGCAAAAAAAATTTTAAGTGTTATTGTCCCAAGGTAGGTTCAAGGAGCCCTATAGTGGCGTTTTTAAGCCCTATAGTGACGTTTTTTAGCCCTATAGCGGTGTTTTACTGCAAATTTTTTTTCCCTAAGTGTTATTGTCCCATGGCAGGTTCAAGGAGCCCTATAGTAGCGTTTTTAAGCCCTACAGTGACGTTTTTGAGTCCTATAGTGGCGTTTTGGAATTCGATTTTCGTAAAATCGAGTTCTATGCAAATTTTTTTTTTTTTTAAAAATTTGATCGGGTATAACTCGATTTTAAACCAATCGAGTACTTTAAATAACTCGATTTTAGGGTCATCAAGTATCGAAACAGGGGCACGCATCTATATAGTTTCGAAACAGGAGTATAATACCAAATATTTTTGCCCAAAGGGGCAAAAGGCCAGAATGTCCTGTTTATAAATATAAACATACATAAACATACACATATGCATAGACATACATAAACATAAATGAACATAAACATAAACATACACATATAAACACATAAACATACACATATACACATACATAAACATAAATGAACATAAATATAAACATATACATACACATACACACTCATAAACATACACATACATAAACATAAATGAATATAAATATAAACATACACATATACATACACATACACACTCATGAACATACACATACATAAACACACATACACATACACATACATTTTTAGCTCTCGCCTTAAACCCCAAAATGTCTAGGGCCGCCCTTGGTGGGTAATTATGGAAAAGTTGATTACCAAATCTTACAAAAACCAAATGAAATCCTAAGTGACCAAACATGATTATAGTTATTTTTATGACAAAAGTTGCAACATACATATTTGCTGTTAAGTTTGTCCATCCCTGTACTCACTTTACCAACACACATGGGTCAAAATCACAAGATGCCTTTAACTGAGGCCTAATCCCATTTCTAACTCACTAAAAAGTTCACCAGATATTTCCCAATTACTAATTGACTTCATTTATCACAAACATAGTCTACAATCTCCAGCTAATTCAAGTTTGAACAAAAGAATGAGACTTAAGATATCGGGTAAACATTATATTCAAACTTACATAAAAAAATCCCACAAAACAACAATGGTGATAAATAAACAGATATCAAATCCTTAAACTGAACACTTAGAGGCTGTTTGGATGAATTTTTTTCATCACTCAATTTCCGTCACTCAATTTCCATCACTCATCACTCATCACTCATAACTCATAACTCATCACTCATTACTTAATTTTTCACACCCGTTTGGCACCATTACTCATTTTTCATCACTCAATATTTTTCACACTATTTGTGGGTCCCATGGCTTGTCACTCGAAACAGTTTTTTTTTTTTTTTTTTTAAGTACCCATACTCACTGAAGCCAGTGAAAAAAAGAAAAAAAAGAAAAAGAAAACCCAAAACAAACCGAACAAAAAAAAAAAAAAAAAAAAAAGAAGAACAGGCCGAACCAGTGAAAGAAAGAGAAAAAACCCAGAACAGACTGAACAAAAAAAAAAAAAAAAAAAAGAACAACCGAACCAGTGAAAGAAGAATAAGAAAGAAAAAAAAAAAAAAAAGAAGGAACCGAACAACCAACCAGGAGAAGAAAAAAAAAAAAAAAGAACAGACCCAGAAAAGAAGAAAAGAAGAATAGAAAAAAAAAAGAAGAAAAAAAAAAAAGAACCAAACCCAGAAAGTGCAGAAAAGAAAAGAAGAAAAAAGAAGAAGAAGAATAAGAGAAGGAGCAGATAGTCCCAAACCCGTGAAAGACAAAAAGAAAAAAATAAAAAAAAAAAAGAAAAAAAAGATAAAGAGGGAGCAAAAATCTGACTGTGGGACTGAATTTGTAATAGTATTTACAAGTTTGCCATTGAAAACTGAGAATTGAAAACTGAAAACAGCCAAAAGTTATTTTCAGTTTCCACAACTCATAACTCAAAAAGTAGAGAACTGAGTATTAGAAATAGAGTTATGGAAATAGAGTATTGGTACAGGCAAATGAGTATTTTGCTATGAGTCCTACCATTTTTGAGAATTGAATTATGGAAACTGAGAATTGAGTCATGAAAATTGTCAATCCAAACAGCCTCTTAATCACACAACATTTTATTAATCTAAACATGTTTTAATATTTTTCTCATAATAAGCAACTAAATTACTCATTCTATGCACAATCTTATACCAACAAAAGTATAACATCGTACCTAAATCTTTTATCATAATGTTTATTTTTCCACTCTCCTAATCCTATATTCTCTACACTCAAGTTTATACAATTATCAAAAACCCATCAAAAACAAATAACATAGAATACATTTTTCACATTTCCAAAATGAAAGAAAAAAAAAACAATAATACAATAAATTGTAGAAAGAACTAAAAAAACATTCTCTATAAGGTGCTTAGATGTGAGTACCGTGTCGAAGTTCCGACTATTCTTAACTGCCTCCGGCGATTTTGAAACTCCATAAATCTTTGCTCTTTTTCCTTTCTAGGAAACCCAGAAAAGAACCTAAACAGCTTTATGGTGCCAGAAAACATCCAAGTCCAAACACTCGTCGTATGGTCGTCCACCTCAATGTCAGCTGTGCTTAATACCTCGTCCCGTTACCACCAATGCCCGTAAGCTCGTCCAGTGTAGGACGAGCGGTGCATATCTCGTCCTTCAGTAATGACGGACGAGATGGATAATAGAGACTAGACCTCGTCCATCATTAATGACGGACAGGTCAATTCACAGACGGACTAAGCACCCTTTCAGCCAAAAGCTGCATCGCTTAAGTCTCACACAGTTTCTGAAGAGTAACCTGTGGCATTGAAGTTATACACTGAATTCTCCAAACTCTACAACGATGGTAAAGGTAACTGATTTCTACTGCTATATAAAGCCTGTCTCTGCAAGTAGGGATTTCTTCTTTTCTATTCTTTCTCCGGAAAGAACTTGAGAAACATAAAAACACAGTTTTCCTATCCTCCAGTTTTCTAACTTTACCATCGGAGAATCAAAGGCCGGCCACAACCGGTCTTCTCTGCTGACTTTCTTTGTTTTCTCAGGACTTATCTTACTAGATCAAGAACATCCGGAGACATTCCAGCCCACTGACTCTTAGAATTCCTTTAAATCTATCAGAATTTCTTGGAAGTATCAAGCTTTATTTTGAGTCTATAATTAGAAAGCAACAAAACCCTAATTGGGTTTCAGGTGGAAATTATTAAGATGCTGAAATGCAAAAGGCAACAATTTTGAAGCGGAAGAGTTTTTAAAGTTTTGGGTTTTAATGTCGTGTATCTCTTCACACCGTTACGTTGTAGTAATTTTCCAAAAATGCTAATAAAAAACTAAAAATCTAATAGCATTAATACGCATTTAAAAATAAAACTCAAGTATGATATTTATAATTTAATAATACAAAATACAATTTTATGTTTTTTTTTAAAGCTTCATTTGGTAGGAACCACATATAAATAAGAGGAAAGTGGGAGAAAAAATAAAGAGATTATTATTATTATTATGCACATACACATAAACATAAACATACACATACACACTGATACACATACATAAACATACACACATACACACATATACATACAAATACACATAAACATACATATACACATACACATACATAAGCACGATAACATACACATACATAACACATATATAAACACATAACACATACACATACACATACATAAGCACACATACACATATACATACACATACACATACATAAGCACAGACATACACATACACATACACATACAAATACACATAAACATACATACACATACACATAAATATACATATACGTACATAAACATAAACATAAACATACATACATATAAACACGTATAAACTCACATAAATGTAAACATAAACACACATAAAGGCTCAATTTAGCACATCAAAATAACTAACGAAATTGTTTGAAACTTGGTGTTAGTTTGCAATTTTTTCCAGTCTATATGAGGGTTTAATTTTTCTCAGCCTGTATGTGTGTTTATGCTATGTATGTTTATATTTATGTGTGTGTGTTTATGTTTGTTTGTGTTTGTGTTCATGTATGTTTATGTGCATGTGTGTTTATGTTTATATTTATGTTTATAAATATAAACATACATAAACATACACACATGCATAAACATACATAAATATAAATGAACATAAACATAAACATACACACACATAAATATACATATATACATACACACTCATACACATACACATACATAAACATACACACTTACATAAAGATAAATGAACATACACATACACATACACATACACACTCATAAACATATACATACATAAACACAGATACACATACACATACACATACATTTTTAGTTCTCGCCTTAAGCCCCAAAATGTCTAGGGCCGTCCTTGGTAGGTAATTATGGAAAAGTTGATTACCAAATCTAACAAAAACCAAATGAAATCCTAAGTAACCAAACATGATTGTAGTTATTTTTATGACAAAAGTTGCAACATACATATTTGTTGTTAAGTTTGTCCATCCATGTACTCACTTTACCAACACACATAGGTCAAAACCACAAGATGCCTTTAACTGAGGCCTAATCCCATTTCTAACTCACTAAAAAGTTCACCAGATATTTTCAATTACTAATTGACTTCATTTGTCACAAACATAGTCTACAATCTCAGCTAATTCAAGTTTGATCAGAAGAACGAGACTTAAGATATCGGGTAAACATTGTATTCAAACTTGCACAAAAAATTCCACAAAACAACAATTGTGATAAATAAACAGATATCAAATCCTTAAATTGAACACTTAATCACACAACATTCTATTAATCTAAACATGTTTTAATTTTTTCTCATAATAAGCAACTAAATTACTCATTCTATGCACAATATTATACCAACAAAAGTATAACATTGTATATAATCTTTTACCATAATATTTTTTTTTCCACTCTCCTAATCCTATATTCTCTACACTCAAGTTTATACAATTATCAAAAAAACCATAAAAAACAAAATAACATAGAATACATTTTTCACATTTCCAAAATGAAAGAAACAAAAAAAAAAAAAAAAAAAACCAATAACCTAGAACCAATAATACAATAATACAATAAATTGTAAAAAACTTTAAAAAAAAAAAAAAAATTCTCTATAAGGTGCTTAGATGTGAGTACCGTGTCGAAGTTCCAGCTATTCTCATCCGCCTTCGGCAATTTTGAAACGCTAGAAACCTTTGCCCTTTTTTCCTTTTCTGGAAAACCCAAAAACCCAATAAATCCTAAAAAGCTTTATTTTGAGTCTAGAATTAGAAAGCAACAAAACCCTAATTGGGTTTCAGGTGGAAATTGTTAAGATGCTGAAATGCAAAAGGCAACAATTTTGAAGCGGAAGAGTTTTTAAAGTTTCTAGGTTTTGATGTCGTGTATCTCTTCTGTAAGGAACTTTGAAACTAAGAACAAGAACATAACAAGCTGGATTGAATGACTTAGTTTTATTAATAATAACTTTGGCTTAAATAGCCATTTAATACACGATCTCAATAGAAACGAAAAAGCAACCCACTTAGCGGAAATAAAGCTAAGTGGTAACAGAAACTTTGAACAAATCAAATACATGTAAATATCCCTAAAAACTAGGATTTTATTCTAACAGAAAAACAGCTGTAAACTCCTTCATTCCCTCCCTTAAACTAAGTGTTGTGAAGCAATTAGTTTATACCAGAAATTTCACATACGCCCAGCACCTTTCGAAGCTTCTGAAAAACTTCAAGCTTCAATGGTTTGGTCATTATGTCTGCCACCTGATCTTGACTCCCACAATGAACTAATTCAATTGTACCTTCCTTAGTAAGATTCCTTAAGAAATGAAACCTCACATCAATATGCTTGCTGCGACCATGCATAATTAGATTTTTAGACAGCTTAATGGTTGAACTGTTGTCACATATTACAGTAGTACAGCCTCCATCAGAATGTCCCAGCTCCTTTAAAATTCTCTTCATCCAGACTCCTTGACAAGCACAGATTGCAGCTACCACAAACTCAACTTCTGTGGTTGATAAAGTCACAATAGGCTGTTTTTTTGAACACCATGAAACAACACTTAAATTCATTAAAAACACGTAACCAGATGTACTCCTTCTTTCTTATAATGAATTCCATAGTTCACAGTTCCTTTTAAGTATCGAAGTGCTCTCTTAGCTGCCTGTAGATGAATCTCTATTGGTTTTGCCATATATCAACTTATGAGACAAGTAACAAACATCATGTCAGGTCTTGTGGCAGTGAGATACATTAAACTACCCACCAGCTGCTTGTAATACGTCTCATCAACAAAGTCTCCATTTCGGTCTTTGCTTATTTTGAAACCTGGAACTATTGGACTGCCCACCAAATTACTTTCCATCATACCAAACCTTCTCAAAACCTCCAATGCATATTTCCTTTGGCATATATAAATACCATCAGACTTTTGTAGCACCTCAATCCCAAGAAAAAACCTCATCTTCCCCAAGTCAGACATATCAAACTCTCTTAACATAGAGCTTTTAAATTTAGACATCATAACTTCATCATTACCAGTAAAAATTAAATCATTAATATAAACACTTACCATGATAATTTTTCCTTCTCTGCTTCTCTTTGTGAATAATGTCTGCTCGCTATTGCACCTCTGAAACCCTTCACTAATGAAATGTGCTTCTATTCGACTAAACCAAGCTCATGGAGCTTGTTTTAATCTATACAAGGCTTTGTGTAACTTGTAAACTAGATGCTCACTGCCCTTTTTTTCATATCCTCTTGGTTGCTCCACATAAACATCTTCACTCAGCTCACCATGGAGAAAAGCCGACTTGACATCTAGCTGAAAAATCATCCAATTCTTTTGTACAACTAGAGCAATAATCATCCTTACTGTATCCATCCTTGCCACTGGTGCAAAAACTTCTGTATAGTCCACTCCATACTTCTGAGAGTACCCTTTAGCAACCAAACGAGCCTTGTACTTATCGATCTTTCCATGCTCATTGTATTTGGTTTTGTAAACCCACTTCACTCTTATTCTTTTGGCCCTAGCTGGCAGCTCAGTGAGTGTCCATGTTTGGTTCTTTTTTATGGATTTGATTTCACTATTCATGGCCAATCTCCAATTTGCACTCTTCACTGCTTCCTCAAAATTCAGTGGATCAGTTGACACCACCAATGCCATATGAACTTCATCCTCAAATAGACCTTCACCACTAACATAATCACCCATCCACGTAGGAGGTTACCTCTCACAAGCTTGCCTCAACTCCCTCACTTTCTCTTCACCCTCACTAGAACCATCTTCCTCTTCTCTAACGCCCTCATCACGAGTCTTTCCTACGTCTCCATCAATATTTTCTCCATTCCCATTTTCACTCATCCCTTCTTCATTCTCATCATCATCATCACC
>NW_027069479.1:1416666-1469244 GCF_002906115.3 Quercus suber
AGAAACTTTGAACAAATCAAATACATGTAAATATCCCTAAAAACTAGGATTCTATTCTAACAGAAAAACAACTGTAAACTCCTTCATCTTCACACCGTTACGTTGTTGTAATTTTCCAAAAATGCTAATAAAAAACTAAAAATCTAATAGCATTAATATTCATTTAAAAAATAAAACTCAAGTATGATATTTATAATTTAATAATACAAAATACAATTTTATGTTTTTTTTAAAGCTTCATTTGGTAGGAACCATATATAAATAAGAGGAAAGTGGCTGAAGCATTGTGACTTTTTCTAGTATTTACATGAATATTTTTTTTCTTATTGTACATCTAATGATGTAACTTTCCCTTGCCTATTTCTGTCAGGTTACTGCAAGGGTTCCCTCGAAATGCTCTTCCAGAAGATGTGGAGCGCTTCCTGACCGGTTGCGTATATGAAGCATCCTCAATTGAGATGTTTATGAGGTTTATGTCAATTAGTTTTTAAAAATGTTAAATATTGTATACATTTCTTCTGATAATTTTCTCAAACTGAATCCTTTTCTGTACCATTGTAGAGGTGCATTCCCTGATGCCATTAGAATGGCAATAGTAAACTTTCCTTCAAAGAATGAAGCAATGAATGCATTCATCAAAAAGAACAGAGGCATCTGTCTTAATAATCAAATCTCTGTGCGCGTCCTCGAGTAATAGTTTGGTCCCTTTTGTCTCCTATATCTGGTGGTATTGGTCGGTGGTTTAAAGCAAGGGTAGGAATTGTTATTCTAATTGCACTTGCTTTGATTTTGTGCCTTAACATAGATAGGAAATTTCCTATTTTATGAGAGGCATGTTTCTTGGGCATTTTGAAATCAATTTAAATGTTCTGGAAGCATGTTATCTCTTACAGTCTTATTTATGTTTTCGTTGATTAGAAAAATGAAAGACTGTTGTTTTTGTACAACTTAAAGAAGTCAATCGCTAAATGCAAATTGGTAAGTGTAGGCAACCTTTTTTGTTTTCTTGTTCACAATTTTGTTAGTTTTATCAAGTGAGTGCATTTCATTTTTGTCCTAAACTAATATTTGAGGATAAGAAATGAGCCTTGAAAAGCTATTGAGGAGATAAGCAAAATTGTTCCTTCTTCCTACATGCTCTCTTTGTTTGTCAGTTGAAACGGACTTTTGAACTCATTGAAGCGAAGCATCTGAAATCAATATGTATGTATTTTTTTTTTTCAAATTCCATTTTGATAATCTGCAATGATTGAATATTACTTGGTATACTTGAAGCCATTTAGACGTTACAGTTTTCAATGATTGGATAATCTTCAATGGTGGATGCTTCATAATTGAGCTTTTAAGTTAATGTTTGATCTAATTGCTCCCGTAGCTACTGGGAATGAATTTTTCTATATGATTGGTGATAATGGAAGTGACAAAATTTTGATGTTGAGCCTAACTGATTCCCATCGTTTAATCAGGATGATGCAACTGGGATTTTGAATGATCCCATTAGAATCTCTTTTTAAGAATTTAGAAAATTTTGCACAATCCTAATAATAAGCTGTCCATGTCATGCCTTTTGCAATTTAAGTATTATCATAAATATCATTTGAGCATCCATAGCAGTGGAGCTAAAAATTTAGTTTTTTAGTTTCACCAAAAGTTGCTTTATCTAATTTACTTACACACATATTACAGCAGTGGATCTATTTTAGCTTTTAACACAATAAAATAATATAAACATCACAATAAAATAATATATCCCTACAATAAAATAATATATCTCACTCTCAAGAAAACATCCACAGCACAACCACAACCACCTCTACCATTAGCCATAGTCACAGCCACCACCACCACCACTACCACTAGTCCATAGTAGGGGGGAAAAAAAAAAAAAACCAATCACAGAGCTGGAGATGGAGGAGTGGGCGGAGGTGTGGGTTAGAGACATGTATTGATGGCTTGGGGCTTGGATCGGCTTGGGCTAGTGATGTTAAGGCCGGCGAAGCGTGGATCGAAGATGTGGATCGGAAGCTTGGGGCTTGGATCAGCATGGGCCAATGACGTTGAGGCCAGTGGAGTGTGGGTCGAAGATGTGGATCTATGGCTTGGGGCTTCGATCGGCGGCTAGGATAGCGTGGGTCTAAGGCGATCGGCGGCTGGGATGGCTGGTAGGTCGAGCTTCGGTGGGAGTTGAGAGAGATGGGCGGTTGGGACGACGTCGGTCCGAGAGAGATGAGCTTCAGAGTTAGATGAGATGAGAGTGAACGAGAGAGAAAAGAATGAAAAAGAAATGTGCAGTGGATTATTTTAATCAAAACGGTGGAATAAAATAATAGTTTTTTTAAGCTCTTATGAACAGTGTACGTCTATCTTTAGATGTGCACTGTAGCAGTGAAGCTAAAAAAAAATAGATTTAGCTCCACTGCTGGAGCATCATTTTAGTGTTAGTGTAGCTAAAATATAGCAATATAGCATTATAGCTACACTGCTGCAAATGCTCTAATGGAATCACTATTCCCATTTATGTTTGGTAACAATACAGGAGAAGAACCATAAATCTACAATTTGGCACTATTTGATAAGACGGTGGAAATGCTTCTCAAAAAAAAAAAAAAAAAAAAAAAAGAAGAAAAGATAAGATGGTGGAATAAAATCATGTGAAGTCAAATTTCCTAAAATACCTTTATCAATGAAATTATATTTACAATTTTTATGGGTTTAGCTTAACACTTGTTTATGTATAAATTGAAACAATTTTATATTAATCTACTTGTCTTTTGTTAAAATTAATAACTTCATATATTTTTAAAAAGAAAAAACGATGATAACAATTTCTATAAACGATAAAGTCTTAATTCGACTATTTGAATAGCAAGATGTCATATGAAATAAGTTTGGAATTAATATATATATATATATATAAAAGTTAATCTTGCAACCCATATAATTGATGTAAGTTTAAAATTTCCAAATATATAGAAGGCTAGAAAGCATCACAATCATTTATAAGATTTACTACCGCGCCCCCTTGACGTGATGATCACTCCACAAATATAAGTGTTTATGAGGTGTGGGAAATAAGGGTCGGGGTTCAAGTTTTCAAGAATGAGCTTTATACATATATTCACTTATTAGATTATATTAGAGTAGAATATTTATCATGTATTTAAAAAAAAAAAAGAAGATTATCTCCCCCCCCCTCCCCCCAAAAAAAAATTTGAAGGTTAGAAAGGAGAGATTTGAAACATTAGATGATGCCGATTAAGTTTTAAGGCTATTGACCTAAAAAGTGTGTTAATAAGTCCCTTTGTGCAATATTCCTCTTGTATGGCATGTTGAAAAAAAATATATCAATTCATGTTAACAAGCAATCAATTTTGTTTCCCAGTGATGCTCCTTAGTGGTAGGTCAAATACCTTCAAGTTTCAACAGCTCCCATTGACTCTTAACCTACATTCAAATGCTACTGCTCCATTGACTGCCTTGTTAAGATTGCTTAATGCATCATTTAATTGAAAACCAAGCATGTTTGCAACTTCTTTCATTGCTCCCACCATATTATCTTTAGTTCTTTCCTACTTTGACTTCTTTTCATTTTTCAAGCAAAATGTCCGGAGGTGGGAATTTATGTGCAAGTCAGGGTGCCAATAAATCTCATTCCCCAATCAACCACAGGATCACGTTTTCATGAATCTCTTGATGATAAGGAGGAATGGGTGAAAGGGCTTTGGTCAATTGGCGACTTTTTTTGAGTTTTGAGTAGTTGAAGAAAGTTGGATAATGTAATTTGCATAAATAAATATATAAATCCAAACTTGTTTTATAAGATTGAATTTTGACTTTATTGTTCATAAAAAGATACTATAAATATTTTTCCCTTTTAACTTTCATAGAGAAAATAATTTTGAACAAAGGAAGTAATATTAATTTAAGAATTTTCATTTTATACATAATAAAGATCTTAAGCTCCCTTCACTCTATATATAAATAAAGCTATTTTGGAATATTTGACTTAAATATGATATCATTCCATTTCCACCATCTTATTACGTAAGAGTGGAAATGTGGAATACTATTTTGGGATTCTATCCCATTGTTATCACCACATAGATGAATAGCAGTTCTCATTCCAATTCAGCTTCTTATACTAAATTCTATTCCCATGCAATCACCATTAGAATGCCCTAAGATTCAGTTGTGCCCCCAGATCTTGGGCTTCCTTGCTGCAACTATTAACAAAACCAAGGGACCTCTCTTTTGTCTAGTACTCCACTGATTCTACGGCAGCAATGTACTCTGTCTCTAGGCATTATATCATCACTCATCAGGCAGTAGAAGTCAGGCACCTCGGTAATCTTGCTTCCAGACCCTGATGACCAACTTTCTCCAAAATGGTTCCCATGAGATTGAGGACTGTAAAAACTCTATCTCTAGAGGAAATAAACAAATTAGAACACATCTCTGGAACATAAATTCATCGTGTAATTGGTTCCATCTCAATGCAGTGCACCAGACAGGTCTGAACTCCAGTGTTTTGTATCATCTACACTGTTGTTGAAAGTCCATTCAATGAATGCAACATCACACTGTTTAAAGGCAGGTACTAAATACCTATGAAGCTGGACTTTTGACTGATGTAGACAACCGCATCATGGTGCCATTTCTTAAGTTATCCTATCGAAAATAAAGCATTGTCAACTTCCTCATGCATTTCAGCCTCATAACCTAAAGGTTTCATATGGTCTACCAAAATGTCCAACACAAAAACAATTTCAGCCATTCTAGGGTTTGACCTGTCTTCTGCCCTAAATTGGCACATGCTATCTTTTATTTCAACCCAACTATACCCTGGTTTTGTTTTTAGCCCTCTATCTTTCATCAATTTCCGCACTCCGGCTGCCCTATCCCAGTACCCCACGCTGGCATACAAATTTGCCAATTGCACAAGGGTAGCAGAGCAACTTGGTTCCAGCAACAGCCTGTTCTCTGCAGCCTGGATGCCAATCCAAACACTCCCATGAAGCCTAGAAGAAGATAGCAGGGAGCCCCATATAACAGCATTAGGATAGATAGGCATTTTTTCAATAAAATCTTTAGCTTCATCCAATAGCCCAGCCCGGCCAAGAAGATCAACAACACACGAATAGTGATCTAGATCCGGCTGCACACCCAGTTCAACCATTGAATTGAAGTAGAACCATCCTTCTTTAACAAGACCTGCATGACGGCATGAAGAGAGGACACCAAGGAAAGTAATGGCATCAGGTTCAATGCTTTGCTTCTTCATTTCCTCATAAAGATCAATTGCCTGCAGTGCAAGCCCATGCTGGGCATACCCCGCAATCATTGAGTTCCACGATACAATATCTTTACCATCAATCTTTTCAAAAATGTAAAGCGCATCTTCAACAGCCCCACATTTGCAATACATTGAGACAAGAGCATTAGCAATGTGGATGTATGAATCGAAACCCATTTGAATTGTTTGGCAATGAGCACTTCTCCCATGCCCAAGAGCTCCACTACCAGTACAAGCACTCAGAAGACTTGTGAAAGTAAATTCATTCGGTTTCCACGTCGAATTCCTCATTTGATGGAAAAGGTCCAAACACACATCAACCTGCCACTCTTGCGCAAATGCGGCAATAATAGCCGTCCACGACACCACATTTCTCACAGGCATTTCTTCAAACATCCTATAAGCATTTTCTAACTCCGCACATTTGCCATACAGACTGATCAAAGAGCTCCCCAAGTAAACATTCTCAACAAAGCCAGTTCTTATTGCAGAGCAATGATACTGAATACCGCCACGCAGATTACGCATAGACCCGCACGAACTCACAGCATGTGACAAAACACTCGCGTCAACAACACTCTTCCTAGAATACGATTCAAGCATTTCATCAAACACATCTGTGATTCCGAACTTTGCATTTGTAGCAGCAAAATCATCGGTTGGTAATATGTTTTGAACGAGACGAAGGTGGGTTTGGCGAGTTGAGGTGACAGTACTGGGTTTGGGTGTGATAAGGTCAAGAACTCTCAGTGCTTTGTCTAGCCGCCTCTTGTTTTTTGGTGTGTGTTTCCATTTGTGTGAAGTAAAAGGTTTAGGCTGTGATAGTGTTCGAAAACTATGTGAAAGTTTCTTCCTGGAACAGCTTTGTCGAACAATTCCATTCATTCCAAACCAAAGCTCATCAAGATGTATTGCTTTTCTTGACCTTTCTATTCATGCTTTTCAAGTTTGAAGTGAGCCATTTTAGGAAGTCGTCTCCTTATTAGTTGTTGGTGGGTCATGCGTGTATTGTTTTAGGTATCAATAGAATCTCTCTTTTTTTTTTTTTTCCTAGAGAATTCTTTTGTTTATTTTACTCGAGTGTGAATGAAATTTCTATATAAAAAAGGAGAGTTGAGTTGTTTTTGTTTAACAAAATGACTTAAAAATCACTTAACCGACAGCTATTTATAAGGTTAAAATTACTTTGTTACTCCTAAATTCATGAATGAGCTAAAAATCTATGGGATCATTTTTGTCTTTTTGTTATCAATTCTAGATATTTTATGCCTTTTATTCTTCTCAAGGTTTTAAAAATGGACCGGACCGGTTGGTCTGATCGGTTCAATAAGGAACTGACCATTGATCCGGTCCGGTAAAACCGGTCAACAACTGGCCAAAATCGAGAACCAAGTGCCAAACTGGTTCATCGACTAGTTCGGTTTTTAAAACTATGCTCCTGACTACACATTTTTGTTTTTCTTGAAATTATTTGTTACTCCTAAGTGCATGAGTGAGCTACAAAATCTGTGGAGCCTTCTTGGTCTTTTTGTCATATCAATTCTAGATGTTTTATGCCCTTTATTCTTTGGTCACACACTTTTCTTTTTCCTTTCTTATCCTAAATTATAGTCACTCCTTTATATTATAAAGTATTTGGATCGGAATTGGAAAATATTTTCTTTTTTAGTGTGAAATTATTATTCTTAGAAAACTTCCAATGACGAATCTCAACAGAGGGGACATACCTAAATCAAAACCACACACCTCCTCTTGGAGACAATTGGCAAAAGAATTGAAATTTGTAAGAGCGATTTTCTGAAAATATAGCATTTATAGAGCTATTTGTCAAAATATAATACTTTTTGAAATGACGATTTCATCTTCAAGTCATGATTTTATGCTGAGGTGACAAGCAATAACAAAGCAAGACTGTCAACAGATGAAATCGTGAATTGAATCCATGATCTAAGCGTGGAGTCTAATACTAAATAACCAGAGTTTCATTTGAAGACAAATAATGGGTTGAACCCACGATATCAAAGACCACATGGGACAACAATGATTCTAACAAATTAAACAAGGACACCAAAATCCGATACAAAAATCATCATCTTTAAGGGATTTGGAAGTCTTTACAAGCGTGGTATTATTGAGCCAAGGTATCATCGAGCAGCATCACTAGTGAATATGTTGGCAGTTAAGAACTCAACTTGAAATATTGATTCGAAGTCACACTTTCAAAAAGTATAGTTTTAAAATGCTGTATTCTTTAAAATAGTTATTAAAAGAGAAATTTTCTACCAAATGGAACTGCTCGGTATTATATTTCATGGCAAAACTTTTTTATACCATTGAAGAAAGACAAGCAGAATACAAACCACAAGTCAGAATTAAAAGTTTACACAACTCTTATGGTACTACAATAGCAGTCGGAGGCTAACTTAGCCAAGGTGTGGGCTTCTGCCAAGAGAATTGCTGGAACCACAAAAACAATCATCTGTAAATCTAAGTCCCCTTGTCATCTACTTGATGAATTCAATAGCAAGCCCACAAAATAGTTGGGCACAGCAATATATGACAATTTTGCCCCTTTTTCTAAGGAACTAATTCTTCAGAAAAGGAGTTGCCGTACTCTAACTGAATATAACAAATTTTTTTTTCTTGTTCATCTTTCAACATTTCAAGTTTCAACACAGGTTCCACATAAGTACTCAGAGTTTTGTTGACACTACTACATATGTGCCGCATTTGACAAGTTACAAACACAGAAAATACTATGAATGGCTACTACATATGTACTGCATTTGACAAGTCACAAACATACAAAATTAAGACACTATGAATGAGAAAATCATCGGATTCTCAGATCCAAGATCACCATGAAACATTGGCTACTCAGATCTAGTGTTCTCCTCATGAGTCACATTATGTTCGTCCATCTCACAAGGCCAAATTTCAAATTACCAGTTTTGACAAGTGGATCTGTCTTTTGAATTCTCTTCATCAACCTTTGAAATTGTGTCACGAGTTAAGCCCAGTGAACAGTTGAACTTTGTCTATGATGCCTCTCGATACTCCACAATCTTCTTATTCCTACTTCCCACATGCTTTACCTGGCGAGCCCGAGATTGAGCCACATTTTTGCCAGATTTATGAAGAAGTTTTTGGATTTTCTTGTTAGTCTTCAGTGCTAATGATCTCAGCGGAACTGTTATATCTAAAGGCTGAAGCACCTCTTCCAACTCATGCCAGTCAAGATCTTCAAAGTCACCATCTTCATACACCACCCTGTACCAGCCCGCTTCTTTGTCAAACTCGGTAACCACACCAGAAAAGTATCGATTCCCAAACAACTTCTGAACTACCTGATTGAGCCACATTTTTGCCAGATTTATGAAGAAGTTTTTGGATTTTCTTGTTAGTCTTCAGTGCTAATGATCTCAGCGGAACTGTTATATCTAAAGGCTGAAGCACCTCTTCCAACTCATGCCAGTCAAGATCTTCAAAGTCACCATCTTCATACACCACCCTGTACCAGCCCGCTTCTTTGTCAAACTCGGTAACCACACCAGAAAAGTATCGATTCCCAAACAACTTCTGAACTACCCTTCCTTCTAACCAATCACCAAAAGCTGTATTTCTGTTGCTTTCTGCATCATTCACAGTATTACCGAGAACAGGAGTGCTGTCATTTGCAGATACATTAGGGACCCCATTAATGACAATAGCTGGTTCTCCTGGTAACTTGAAAATCCCTGTTGATGAAGACTCTGGTTCCTGCTCTGTGCTTGTGTTTTCCATTTCAAGCACTCTTTCTCACAAAACTTGTGAAAAGAGAGAAACAGTATGTAAGAATAAAATATGATTATCAGGTCTTTTTTTAAGTACATAGATCAGATTGCCTAGAATGTGAAAAATCATAACAATTAAATACTAACAAAATTCATCCTAGAATGAACAATTGGAAAGCATGTGTGGTGCACCAGGAAAGCAGAAGGCATAAACACAGTCCCAAGCAAATCTATAACTAAATTACAATTCACGTGCATTAGAATAAAATGGAGAAGTTGTGAAGAAATATTATTATTTCACCCCAGTTCCGCACATTCAAAAACTAAGTCTTGCTCCTTCTGCTGTCATTTATATATATATAAAATAAAATAAAAAAACCTTTGCTCCTTCACTACACGCAAAGGTGGGTAATTATGGAAAAATTGATTACCAAATCTTACAAAAACCAAATGAAATCCTAAGTGGCCAAACATGATTGTAGTTATTTTTATGACAAAAGTTGCAACATACATATTTGCTGTTAAGTTTGTCCATCCCTGTACTCATTTTACCAACACTCGGGTTAAAACCACAAGATACCTTTAACTGAGGCCTAATCCCATTTCTAACTCACTAAAAAGTTCACCAGATATTTCCCAATTGCTAATTGACTTCATTTGTCACAAACATAGTCTATAATCTCCAGCTAATTCAAGTTTGAACAGAACAACGAGACTTAAGAAATTGGGTAAACATTGTACTCAAACTTACACAAAAAATTCCCACAAAACAACAATGGTGATAAATAAACAGATATCAAATCCTTAAACCAAATACTTAATCACACAATATTCTATTAATCTAGACATTCATGTTTTAATTTTTTTCTCATAATAAGCAACCAAATTACTCATTCTATGTACAATCTTATTCTAACAAAAGTACAACATCATACCTAAATCTTTCACCATAATGTTTGTTTTTCCACTCTCCTAAACCTATATTCTCTACCCTTAAGTTTATATATAATTATCAAAAACTCATCAAAAACAAATAAAATTGGATACATTTTCACATTTCCAAAATGAAAGTAAAAAAAAAAAAAAAAAAACCCAATAATGCAATAAATTGTAGAAAAAACTAAAAAAACATTCTCTATAAGGTGCTTAGGTGTGAGTACCGTGTCGAAGTTCTGGCGACTTTGAAACCCTAGAAAGCTTTGCCCTTTTTTCCTTTTCTGGAAAACCCAGAAACCCAATAAACCCTAGAAAGCTTTATTTTGAGTCTAGAAGTAGAAAGCAACAAACCCTAATTTGGTTTCAAGTGGAAATTGTTAAAGATGCTGAAATGGAAAAAGCAAGAATTTTGAAGCGGAAGTGTTTTTAAACTTTCTGGGTTTTGATATCGGGTATCTCTTCACTCCGTTATTACATTGTTGTAATTTTCGAAAAATGCTAGTAAAAATCTAATTGCATTAATATTCATTTAAAAAATAAAACTCAAGTATGATATTTATAATTTGATAATACAAAATACAATTTTATGTTTGTTTTAAAGCTTCATTTGGTAGGAACCATGTATAAATAGAGGAAAGTGGGAGAAAAAATAAAGAGATTTTTATTATTTTTTTATTGTATATATTTTATAGAGAAAATAGAAAAAGTAAAAGGATAATAATGAATATCAATTTTTTTTTGTTTAAATTTTAATATAGAGGGATAAAAGAAGAGGAAATTTATTTAATAATGATTAATATTTTATATTGAAAAAAAAAATTATATTGATATATATGTTTCACATATTTTTTATTTTTTTATTTATTTGGAATATTAAATTTTAGTTATTAATTTTTTGTAAATATATATTATTTAAGCTCAATTATTTATCTGTTGTTACAAATTCATTTGAAATCTCCCATTAAAACTCTTCGTTTTTTTTTTTCATACAAAAATTTGTCTTATTCTGGGTCAACAACAGTTTTAAAAACAATTTAAGAAAAGGATGCAAAAAATATTAAAGAATATAATCAAAGAGAGGTAAAATCATATTTTTAAACATTCTTTTTCTACTGCATATTTTTCTCTTCACTTTTACGCTCCCTATTTTTGGGGAGGATGAATTCCTATGACCTAGTAGAAAAATAACATCCACTATTTCTTCTTTCCATCTTATTTTGGGATGACAATTTTATTTTGGATGACAATGAGATGGGGTGAGACGAAACTTTTTATGCTTCATCTATATCCTCATCTGTGTCTTGCAAGTCCTTAACCTGCTTCATCCCACATCACTTATAATTTTAAAAATAACATGTCAAGAAAATTATTTCTATAACATAACTTTAAGAGTTAAATCTTTCTTTTTTTTATGAAAAACTAAAGACATCTCTGAAGACGAAATGGTTATTTGAATTAGTATATGTTGATGGAACAATTATTTGGCACAAAGCTTAATTAGTTTGTTCAATTAAGCAAAAGAAATCAATGAATCAACCTTCAAAAATTTTATGGTAACATTTATTAGAAGGCTCTTTATTACTTAAATATTAATCAACTACACGCCAATTGCAAATCAAATAATTAAAGCTAAAGATTTGTTAGAAGACATGGCCACAAGAAAAAAATTCTTGATGTGTCATACGATTATTTTTATTTGTAGATGACATAGAAGTCTTACTTCATATTAAGGACAGTGTGCCTCCACTAAACAAGAAAAAATATCTAAACCTTATCAGATGTAAGGATTAGATAGAGCTACAAACTTGGTAAGCACTTACATATAACAAAGGGCAGAAAAAGAAGTTAAAGACACTTCCTATGTACTTATGTGCCAGCTCCTATCTTCTTTGATAGTTCTTATCTACCTTGTTGTAGTAGTTGTCTTCTTTGATGGTCTTCTTTCGCTTCACTTCTCAAGGAGTGTAATTCTCTTTGTAAGAATAGGGAACATAATATAAAGTCTTTCTATATCTATTAGCTATATAAAAAACACCAATACCCTACAGTACACATTTCGTTTATTGAGTCCCTTTATCTTCTTTCTTCTTTTTTTTTTCCTTTTTTTTTTTTTTTTTTCAAGTTTTCAATAGTTATTACAGTGCCAATTTGGTTTGTTCAATTGGCACTATAGCTACAGTGCTTTGGTTTCAACCTCTGCACTATTGCTGCTTTCTTTTCCTTTTTTTTTTCCGCTCTTTCTTGCCTTTTTTTTTTTTTTTTTTTGCTTTTTTTTTTTTTGGCGTAATGTCGTTCTGTCCACTCTTTTTATATATATATATATATAAGGTTAAATTTAATCAACCATTTTATTGGCTTTATTCCGTGCTAATTTGCTTGTAATTCAGCACTTAGAAACTCTGTATTTAGGTGGGAATCATGTAAGGGTAATATATGAGAGAGTGTGTAAAAATGTTCAAGATTGTGCAGTGAAGCAGGGACTCGCGACTGGATCTCATGGGTGGCTCACGACTGGCAAGCCACCAAAAGATGCACACAAGTGAAGTATGTAGAGAAGCTGAACCGTCATGCCAGCTGTAGCACTACAGGACAAAAAGTCCAGATTAGCCATTCAGTTAGCTCGAGGCTTGAACTCGTGACTCAGTCAAGTTGCGAGCCAGCTCTGTTTTGGAAAAACTCACTCTTTGCATTCCTTTCTCACCCTAGTATAAATACCCTTTATACCCACGAAATGTAAAGGGCTTCCAAAGAGAATTTTGAGAGAGAAACCTTAGAGAAAAACAAGATTAACTCATCCACAATCTTTATATAAAGACTCTTCAAATTCTTTTACTCTCACCCTCTCCATTGTTACATCCTTGAGAGGTTCTTGACCAAATCCTTTTCTCACCATACCCATATCTATGAGAAGACTTTTTGGTGCTATGGGAAGCAGTTAAGAAGAGACCAATGGTTATTGGTTGATGCTATGGGCTATAGCTGAATCCAGTAAGTTAGAAAAGACAAAAGTTCGGCGTAATCTCGTTGGAGCAAGAAATTTGGAGGGCTTAGGTACACTGGGTAGATTAGACTTTGAGGGTCTATTGTTATTCATGTATCCCAACTACATTTTCTAGTGGATTATTGACCGCTTGGAGGGCTACAAAGAGGTTTTACGCTGAGAACTTCGGTTTCCTCTTTGATAACACATCGTTGTGTTGTCCTTGTGTTTGAAACTCTCATCCCTTTATCTTTGTCATTTAATTACTGCTGTGGTTGTGATTATTTATGGTTTAAATTATTTATCAATTCTGTTCTCGCTTATGTTCGTGTTCTGCACCTTTATTGTTTTGATAATAAGCTTGAATTGGTAATGTGTAAATTGGGGTCTAAACGTTCATAGTATTTTACACGCTATTTGAACATTCAACATATAAAAAGCTGTTAGTTAACACAATATATAAATTGTCACAATATTTTTGCATTTGTTGATATGTTAATTTTTTATAGGTTAAAATAAAATATCATACTAGAATCATCCACAACTAAAACTAAAGGTATTATGAAAAAAAAAAAAAAGTGCTACATCCATAACATTTTTTGCTACATTTTCACAACATTGCTCATTAGGCTTTTTTTTTTTTTTTCCACAAACCACAGTGCGCTAATTTTGGTTGTGCTGTTTTTGTCTTTTCTTTTAAATATTTATATGCGTATGTATAGTTACACTAACTTAACAAATTCTTTCAATATTTTTACAATTATTATATTGACAATTTGCACTGTTCATTGGCCCCTTTTTTTTCCCCACAATACACAGGTTTTGCTTGTGCTTTTAAATATTATATGTGCATACACAATTACACTGACGCAACAAATTTTTACAAAACTTTCATCATTATTAAGGTGTCAATTTTTTAAAGGTCAAAAAAAAAAAAAAAAAGAGACTGAAGCCAATTACAACTAAAAATAAATGTATTATGAAAATGTTATAATATCTTCTTCTTGCCACAATATTTTCACAATCACGAGATCTCAGTTCCTTATAGATCAAAATAAATGCTATGTCCATGCTATGTCCACAACATTTTCACAATAATTTTGTAACAAATTTTATGTGGCAATGTATTTTTGAAGGATAAAAAAGTGATATCAGTAGTGGGTTCAATTTAAAACCAACAACAACTTGTGATTTATAATTTGTTCTAATAATATTATGGATGTAGCATTTTTCTCAAATAAAATAAAAATATATCTATTCGGATCCTAAAAATAAAAGTATTGTGAAAATGTTTTAATATTTTGTTGTATTCTTAGACTTCTTTCTGTGTATATATAGTCAAAATGGGTGAGCAAAAATTCACTGTACGTTTCATGAACAATTTTCTTGTATTGTCTTTTTGTTTTTTTTTTTTTTTATGCATAATTTTAAAACCAGTAATAATTTTTTTACCTAAGATTTTTCGTGAAAATGCTATGGATGTAAAAATTAAATAATAAAATATCAAACTGGGACCTACCACAACTGGAAATAAAAAATATTATGAAAATGTTGTGACATTTTGTTATATTCCTAAACTTCTTTTTTGTGTGACATTTTGTTGTGTTCCTAGACTTATTTTCTTGTTTATTCAAATTTAGTAAGCCAAAACTCTTTGTTTTAGGCACAATTTTCTTCAATTGGCTTTTTATTTTATTTTTAAATGCATGGTTAAAAGTGGTTAGCCCAATTTAAAAACCGGTAATAATTTTTTTACCTAAGATTTTTTGTGAAAATTTTGTGGATGTAAAAATTAAATAATAAAATATCAAACTAGGACCTACCACAACTGGAAATAAAAAATATTATGAAAATGTTGTGGCATTTTGTTATATTCCTAAACTTCTTTTTTGTGTGACATTTTGTTGTGTTCCTAGACTTCTTTTTTTGTTTATTCAAATTTAGTAAGCCAAAATTCTTTGTTTTAGGCACAATTTTCTTCAATTGGCTTTTTATTTTATTTTTAAATGCACGGTTAAAAGTGGTTAGCCCAATTTAAAAGCAGTAGCAATTTACCACCTAAGATTTATTATGAAAATATTGTGGACGTAACATTACTTTAAAATAAAATAATAAAATATCATACTAGGACCCACCATAGCTAAAAATAAAGGTATTGTAAAAATATCGTGACTTTTTGTTGCGGTTCTAGACTTCTTTTTTGGTTTATTCAAATGGTTGAACTAAAATTTATTGTTCAATGCATAATTTTCTTAGGTTGATTTTTTTTTTTTTTTTTTTTACACATTGTTTCAAGTTTTTTTAAAAAATAAAAATAAAAACACACACACACGCACATATTGTTTTACACACACACAAATTGACGAAGTAACACTTTCCTTCTTTATGTTCGGGGTAGTTGCATTCCCCCCTTAAACTAAAGTTGAATAATTTCATCATTTATATTTTGTAAATGAGCATATACCCCAATTGTTTCTCTCTTAGTTAAACCCTAACAAAATCTTATAATTCCTAAAATATTCCATTGTGCAATGTCTAATATACTCCTACTAAATTTTAGTGTTCCATTGTTCTCTTTTTTTAATTTATTTTCTAGCTTAAAAGGGTATTCATTAAAAATAAGTAAGCTAAACATCGTAGTTAGACTCATAAAATAAGATAATAAAGAATGAAATATGAATAACAAAATCTTCATTGTAGATGATTGCAAATATTTAGTTTAATGAAGATTTTCAAAAAAATTGTAGCATATATTATCATTCATTGCGAAAATTTAAATATTGTAGAAAGATGATAACATTTATTATCATTCTTTGTAACATTTTTTGGGAACTAGATATTACATTTAGTAAATAAGTTCTAAGAAATTATCATAGTACATAGATATTCAAATAGTTATTTTGAATTTAAATATATGACTTCATGCTTTTTTAACAAAAAAATCTATATTAATTTTCTCACTGAAGGCTAGGACTGCACGTGCAAACCACCCTATTGTATATACAAATATGAAAGTCATAACAGATTGTATTACTTCATACGAAACACAATCAAGACCAATAAACACACAGAAAAAGAAAGATAACTCCTTTTACAAAGGGAAAAGGAGTGGGTCTCACACGTTAAGATAGGATAATTCTTGGAAATGATAAACCATAACTTAAAATCAACTACCAACTGGAAATGTACCTTACAATACGTTTCTTCAATATACAATAAATATTGTTTTGATACTTTCTTTAAATTTCTCCACGCGGACTCGATAGCAAGAATGTCAACCCCAACTTCTTTACACGACTGGCTCATTCCTTGTTAGAATCTTCTATATTCATATGTATATTTCTTGTTTAGACTTTTTCTAGCTAGCTATTAGCCTATTACTGGCTTATAAAATTGACTCATTATTATTCCCCAAAATTGACTCATTACTCCCTAGCTCTTCGTTTTTTTGTTTTTTTTTTTTTTTTATGCATAATTTTAAACCAGTAATAATTTTTTTACCTAAGATTTTTCGTGAAAATGCTGTGGATGTAAAAATTAAATAATAAAATATCAAACTGGGACCTACCACAACTGGAAATAAAAAATATTATGAAAATGTTGTGACATTTTGTTATATTCCTAAACTTCTTTTTTGTGTGACATTTTGTTGTGTTCCTATACTTCTTTTTTTGTTTATTCAAATTTAGTAAGCCAAAACTCTTTGTTTTAGGCACAGTTTTCTTCAATTGGCTTTTTATTTTATTTTTAAATGCACGGTTAAAAGTGGTTAGCCCAATTTAAAAACAAGTAATAATTTTTTTACCTAAGATTTTTTTTGTGAAAATGCTGTGAATGTAAAAATTAAATAATAAAATATCAAACTGGGACCTACCACAACTGGAAATAAAAAATATTATGAAAATGTTGTGACATTTTGTTATATTCCTAAACTTCTTTTTTTTGTGACATTTTGTTGTGTTCCTATACTTCTTTTTTTGTTAATTCAAATTTAGTAAGCCAAAACTCTTTGTTTAAGGCACAATTTTCTTCAATTGGCTTTTTATTTTATTTTTAAATGCACGGTTAAAAGTAGTTAGCCCAATTTAAAAGTGGTAGCAATTTACCACCTAAGATTTATTATGAAAATATTGTGGACGTAACATTACTTTAAAATAAAATAATAAAATATCATACTAGGACCCACCATAGCTAAAAATAAAGGTATTGTAAAAATATCGTGACTTTTTGTTGTGGTTCTAGACTTCTTTTTTGGTTTATTCAAATTGTTAAACTAAAATTTATTGTTCAATGCATAATTTTTTTAGGTTGATTTTTTTTTTACACATTGTTTCAAGTTTTTTTTTAAAAATAAAAATAAAAACACACACACGCACATATTGTTTTACTCACACACAAATTGACGAAGTAACACTTTCCTCCTTTATGTTCGGGGTAGTTGCATTCCCCCCTTAAACTAAAATTGAATAATTTCATCATTTATATTTTGTAAATGAGCATATACCCCGATTGTTTCTCTCTTAGTTAAACCCTAACAAAATCTTATAATTCCTAAAATATTCCATTGTGCAATGTCTAATATACTCCTACTAAATTTTAGTGTCCCAAAAAATTTCTTTGTGTATTTTGAATTTTATGTGGTAGACTAGTAATCATACTTGGAAAGTTAGAATGATGATATATGGTATTCTATTTGTTATCTAGAGAACACTAATATATTAGGTTTAAATCTACTACACTTATAATTTTATCTAATAGAAACTTTGATGACATATGTCTTTTGTTATTTTGTTCTCTTTTTTTAATTTATTTTCTAGCTTAAAAGGGTATTCATCAAAAATAAGTAAGCTAAACATCGTAGTTAGACTCATAAAATAAGATAATAAAGAATGAAATATGAATAACAAAATCTTCATTGTAGATGATTGCAAATATTTAGTTTAATGAAGATCTTCAAAAAAATTGTAGCATATATTATCATTCATTGCGAAAATTTAAATATTGTAGAAAAATGATAACATTTATTATCATTCTTTGTAACATTTTTTGGGAAGTAGATATTACATTTAGTAAATAAGTTCTAAGAAATTATCATAGGACATAGATATTCAAATAGTTATTTTGAATTTAAATATATGACTTCATGCTTTTTTAACAAAAAAATCTATATTAATTTTCTCCCTGAAGGCTAGGACTGCACGTGCAAACCACGCTATTGTATATACAAATATGAAAGTCATAAAAGCTTGTATTACTTCATACGAAACACAACCAAGACCAATAAACACACAGAAAAAGAAAGATAACTCCTTTTACAAAGGGAAAAGGAGTGGGTCTCACACGTTAAGATAGGATAATTCTTGGAAATGATAAACCATAACTTAAAATCAACTACCAACTGGAAATGTACCTTACAATACGTTTCTTCAATATACAATAAATATTGTTTTGATACTTTCTTTAAATTTCTCCACGCGGACTCGATAGCAAGAATGTCAACCCCAACTTCTTTACACGACTGGCTCATTCCTTGTTAGAATCTTCTATATTCATATGTATATTTCTTGTTTAGACTTTTTCTAGCTAGCTATTAGCCTATTACTGGCTTATAAAATTGACTCATTATTATTCCCCAAAATTGACTCATTACTCCCTAGCTCTTCGTTACCCCCTAGTACTCACAAAATTGACTCATTAATGCCCAGACAAAGTCCTCTCCAAAACCATCTCTTTCTCCTTCAAACCTCTCCAACCCCAACACAAATCCACTTCGATCTCTTTCTCTAACTTGCTCATCAAACTCTAGGCCTACATACTCATATATATCTAGCTAGCTACTACGAGTTTTCTTTTAAGTACCGTTTTGCTTATAATTTACATTTCTCTTCTTGACATATCTATTCACAAGGCATATCATATGGGAAACTACGTTTCTTGTGCTCTATCCAGCCCAGGAGGCAAGCAATCTAGAGCCACAAAAGTGATCTTCCCAAGCGGCCAAATTCAAGAATTCCATGCACCCATTAAAGCAGCTGAACTCATGCTTGAAACACCAAACTTCTTCGTTGTAAACTCAATGTCTCTCCAAATTGGACGAAGGTTTTCTGCACTCAACGCCGACGAAGACCTAGAGATGGCTAACGTTTATGTCATGTTCCCCATGAAGAGACTCAACTCTATTGTCACAGCAGCTGACATGGGTGCCTTGTTCCACACCGCCAATTCTGCAGCCAAGCGCGGTTCTGGCGAAGCCAACATAAGGACATTTCCGGAGCCTAGAGATGTTCCCCAGTTGGTGGAGGGAAAAACAGCTGATGATTGGCAGGAAAGTGAGACGGCGGTGGCGGTGCCAAAGTTGAATTTGGATGATATTGAGGAATTTTTGTCGCCAGAGTTTATGCATAGGTTGTCTATGTGCAGGTCAAGGAAACCATTGTTAGAGACCATAGCAGAAGAGCCAGTTATTTGTTCACGTTAAACTAGGGTGTGTGTGTGTGTGTGTTTTTTTTTTTTCCCCATAGTTGGGTCAAATAGCATATAGTTAGTATTACGCACCCTTCTTTCAAGGTAAGTTTTTTAATACATTTTAAGTGGAGATTCAAATCCTAAAGGGTTTTTGTTTGAAACACTAAATGTCATTAATTATTGGTTTTATGCAAGGAAGTTAGGAAGATTAAAGAAAAGTGAGTAAAATTCTTTAAATTTGGACATGTATATGGATAGTTGGAATAAATATTTTGATGGTTAGGTCATGTTTTAGGTCAAGTCACATGTGAACAAATATCAATTAATGGAGAAAATTTTATGTATGATTGAGATTATTGTATGTTTGGTATTTCAGATATATAGGAGGGAAATTTTAGTTGTTTTAATTATATATAATATGAATTAGTAAAATATGGTACTAGTTTAATACAAAAAGTATACGGATGGGTATAGTTTGGCATCTTTCAAAAAAATAAATTTTAAAAATTGGGCATAAAAATATGAAAATGGAGAAGAAAAGGTACATGTATGTTACGGGTATATTACACACACACACACATATATATATATATATATATATATTTAAATCATAACAAAAATACATAAACATTTATCATATTTACTTTTGTCATATTTAGTGGTTTCTTTTTTTTTTCTCTCAAATTTGATGGGTGAGATGAAACCTTTTATGCTTCACCTACATCCTCATTTGTGTCTTGCAATTCCTTAACTTACTTCATTCCACATCACGTATAATTTTAAAAATAACATGTCAACAAAATTATTTCTATAACATAACTTTAAGAGTTAAATCTTTCATTTTCTTATGAAAAACCAAAGATATCTCTGAAGACGAAATGGTTATTTGAATTAGTATATGTTGATGGAACAATTATTTGGCACAAAGCTTAATTAGTTTGTTCAATTAAGCAAAAGAAATCAATGAATCAACCTTCAAAAATTTTATGGTAACATTTATTAGAAGGCTCTTTATTACTTGAATATTAATCAACTATACGCCAATTGCAAATCAAATAATTACAGCTAAAGATTTGTTAGAAGACATAGCCACAAGAAAAAAAAAATCTTGATGTGTCATACGACTTATTTTTATTTGTAGATGACATAGAAGTCTTACTTCATATTAAGGACAGTGTGCCTCCACTAAACAAGGAAAAATATCTCAATCTTATCAGTTAAATGTAAGGATTAGATAGAACACACTACAAACTTGGTAGGCACTTACATATAACAAAGGACAGAAAAGCTACGTTAAAGAAGTTAAAGACACTTCCTATGTACTTATGTGCCAGCTCCTATCTTCTTTGATAGTTCTTATCTACCTTGTTGTAGTAGTTGTCTTCCTTGATGGTCTTCTTTCGCTTCACTTCCTAAGGAGTGTAATTCTCTTTGTAAGAATAGGGAACATAATATAAAGTCTTTCTATATGTCACTTTAACGGTTACAATATCTATGTACCAATTCTCATATACTTATGCATCAATTCCTATCCATCTTCTTTGTTAGTTCTTATCTTCTTTGTACTCTTTGACTGTCTTCTTTCACTTTCCTTCTCCTATACTAATTTTCTTTCCAAGTTTTAGAAATATAATATAAATATTCTTCTATAGGATAATGATTCTCTCACACAACTTATTTTACATCTTTCGTACACATTTACTTTCTATGTTTTAAATGTGACTATCACATTTTCACATTTCATAATGATAAATATTGTGTATACAGGTGTGTGTGAAAAATGAGTTTAGCTTCTTCTGTATACTTTAAAAGGTTATATTCGATAATAAATCATTTTTAAAAAGTTTTGACACCAAAAAATATTAAAAGTTGTCAAAAAATATTTAATTACATTTTTTTTCTAAAAATATTTCTTAAATCAATACTCCTAACACATTCATTCACTTTTCCCTAACTTTGAATCATTGAAAAAAATAAGCAATACTTGAAAACTTTTTGAAAAAAATTAAATTAAAAATAAAATGAATGAGTTCTTTTTTTTTTTTTTTTTGATACAAAAATGAATGAGTTCTGAGACGCTAGAGCCTAGGTCATATTGAAGTGTATATTTACTATTTTCGAGCAACGATGGAATTGGAATATCATCAAAGAAAGTGAATGAGGATAACAAGGGCATTGAACATTCGAATACAGAACGTTTCTTTTTTTTTTTTTTTTGATACAAAAATGAATGAGTTCTGAGACGCTAGAGCCTAGGTCATATTGAAGTGTATATTTACTATTTTCGAGCAACGATGGAATTGGAATATCATCAAAGAAAGTGAATGAGGATAACAAGGGCATTGAACATTCGAATACAGAACGCTTCCAACGGCTACGTCCAACAAGCCCTACAAAGCCTCTTAGCAGCCAATGGTCTCGACTACGGAGCTTATGGCTGCCTCATCCAGCACTGCTCCGACCGCCACCTCTTCCGCCTGGGCAGGCAGCTCCATTCTCGCCTCGTCCTCTTCTCCGTCTCACCCAACAACTTTCTCGCCTCAAAGCTCATCACTTTCTACGCAAAATCAAATCACCTCCGCGATGCCCGTAACGTGTTCGATAAAATTCCCGACAAAAATATATTCTCTTGGAACGCTTTGCTCATTGGGTACTCCCTCAACAACAGGTACCTAGACATGCTGAAACTGTTTCTGTCCCTGGTGTCCTCTAATTTGACGGATGTAAAGCCCGATTGTTATACGATCTCGTGTGTTTTAAAGGCGTTATCGTCCTTGTTTTCTCATTCAAGGTTGGCCAAGGAGGTTCATTGTTTTGTTCTTCGACGTGGGTTTGACCTGGATATCTTTGTTGTTAATGCTTTGATTACGCAGTACTCGAGATGTGATGAGATTGGCTTTGCAAGAACTGTGTTTGATAGAATGCCTGAGAGAGATATTGTGTCTTGGAATTCAATGATAGCAGGGTATTCTCAAGCTGGGTTTTATGAGGAGTGTAAGGAATTGTATAGAGAGATGTTAGGTTCATCTGGGTTGCGGCCTAATGGGATGACAATTGTCAGTGTCTTGCAGGCATGTGGGCAGTCGAATGACCTTATTTTTGGGATAGAAGTTCATCGGTTTATAAATGAGAGCCAAATTGACATTGATGTTTCAGTTTATAATGCTATTATTGGGCTGTATGCAAAATGTGGTAGCTTGGACTATGCTCGAGAATTGTTTGATGAGATGAGTGACAAGGATGAAGTCACCTATGGATCGATAATTTCAGGGTACATGCTTCATGGTTTTGTCGACAATGCAATGGATCTTTTCCAAAACATGAAAAACCCGGGATTAAGTACATGGAATGCCGTGATTTCAGGTTTGGTTCAGAACAACCGGCATGAAGGAGTCTTAGATTTAGTTATAGAAATGCAAGCATGTGGTTTTAAACCAAATACTGTAACAATTTCGAGCATTCTCCCTACAATTTCATGCTTATCAAACCTAAAAGGAGGAAAGGAAATACATGCTTATTCTGTTAAAAACAATTATGACAGCAATATTTATGTGGCCACTGCCATTATAGACACTTATGCAAAGTCAGGGTTTCTTCATGGGGCACAACGGATTTTTGATCAATCAAAACGTAAGAGCTTGATCATTTGGACAGCAATAATCTCAGCATATGCGGCCCATGGAGATGCTAACACCACTCTTCGTCTTTTTAATGAGATGATAAATAATGGGATTAGGCCAGACCCAGTAACATTCACTGCTGTATTGTCAGCTTGTGCTCATGCTGGAGTGGTAGAAGAAGCTTG
Organism: Quercus suber; assembly: GCF_002906115.3. NCBI lineage: Eukaryota > Viridiplantae > Streptophyta > Magnoliopsida > Fagales > Fagaceae > Quercus > Quercus suber. The sequence continues at coordinate 1,439,919 of NW_027069479.1, forward strand.
GGAGATCTTTGATGCCATGTTTATGAAATATGGCATACAGCCTTCAGTTGAGCATTATGCATGCATGGTAGGTGTTCTTAGCCGAGCTGGGAGACTATCTGAAGCTGCAGAATTTGTCTCCAAAATGCCAATTGAACCAAGTGCTAAAGTTTGGGGTGCATTGCTTAATGGGGCTGCTGTTTCTGGTGATGTTGAGCTGGGGAAGTTTGTTTGTGATCATTTGTTTGAGATTGAGCCTGAAAACACTGGGAATTACATTATTATGGCAAATCTGTATTCTCAAGTTGGGAGATGGGAAGAAGCTGATAAGACCAGGGAAAGGATGAAAAAAATTGGGTTGAAAAAGATCCCAGGCAGTAGTTGGATTGAAACAAGTGGAGGATTGCAAAGCTTCATAGCCAGGGATGTATCAAATGGAAGAGCTGAAGAGATTTATGAAATTTTGGGAGGATTGCTTGGGTTAATGAGAGAGGAAGGGTATATTTCATTGGATGAGTTAGATGAGGAGAGCGTTTTTAGTTGAAACCAGATCATCAATATTGAAGAAATCTTTGGATTAAAGGATTGGGCTGAGGGGTTTAATATGCACCATCCATTAATAGGGCCACAGTGACTCAAATTCAGTGGTTTTCTTCTAATGTGGATATCCAATTGATTGTGAAATAGCACCTGGATATTCAGTAGTAGATATCTATGAATTCAGAGTATTATAGCTAGAAATTGAAGCTACAAATCATTTTTGTGGATGAGTTCTATGACCTGGTACAGGTACTTAAAACTTAAAAGTTGGAACAGGTGGTCTTTTTCTGTCTAGAATATGGATTAATTTCATTCTGAGGTAATGTTTTGCTGATAACATATCTTAGAAGGTAGAACACTAATCGAGGCTAAGTGGTGGTTCTCTTTTCAGTTGTCGGTCAATTTCCTTGATCCTTCATTTAAGAGCCATGTTTGTAAAATATCGTTGATGAGAGACTTAAAAGTTAAAACTTCTAGCTCCATCCAAGGTTGTAAACCTAAAGTTTCTGGAAAGCCTGATCTCAGTTTACTTAAATTACTTCGAAAATGCAAATGAGGTACTTATTAGAGGGATTGCCCGTACGTGACTGGCAATTATGGTATCTAATGTGGTCAATTTGGCAATATCAATTAGATATAATTTCAACTTCCTTCAGTTCAAATGTCCTTGGAAGTGGCTGCTGCTTGGTGAGTATCAGTTAATTAGATTGTGTTTATGTCATAGCAATGTGATGAAAAGGCAATGCAGAGCTAAAAAATCTAAGAACATTGGATCCCCAAACTTAAGTGCCTTAAGTTTCTAAAAATATGAACGAGGTTGATGCCATTATGATTTGTTTTTCTTTTTTGAAAGTATTGAATTAATATGCTTTGTGAAAAGTGAACAAAATGGTCACTTTCTGTGAAGTATTGTTCTACATGTAAGCTTTTTGAAGATAGTGACAGTTACTTTTGCCTTTTTTTTTTTTTTTTTTTTTTTTTTTTGGGAAGCAGCTGTCAGTAAAACTTTTGGATGCACTATGGTGTTACTTCTGACAGAGATTGCTGTTAATTATACCTCTAGCAAAGGGTAAGAATGTTCATGGCTCATCTTTAAACTTTTTTGCTTGACTCGTCTCTCTTTAATTGAGAGTGTTTTGGCTTTTCCATGCATTGATTCTAGTAGGAAACCTTTACTTCTTGTTAACACCTCGATGGTATATATTGTGTCCCTGCTTTAGTAGGTCCCGAGTGTAATTTGGTTGCTTCAATATTGTTATTTCCTTTAGGAGTTTTTGAGTCCTACTATGCATTATAACAATGTTCATCATGGAATTTTAGACTACCCTTTCTTTCATCTAGCATGTAATGTAAACACAAGCAAGTTGCTCAAACTCCAAAGAAAAATTATGGGAGAAGAAGGCGGTTTATGCAAAGGTGAATGGTGACAAATGTGCGTAACAGGCGCAGGGTTTACTGTGTGAATGTGATGACTAGTTTCCACCAGCTTCGCGCCTTTGTTTGTTAATGTATTAGTTTGTTGGGGACAAGAGCAACGAGCCATGGATGGGCCAAAATGTTTATTTTTCTTTCTGCTTGTTTTGTTCCCCGTTAGAATTAAGGCAATAATTATCAGAGATAATGAAAAGAAAAGGAGTGACAAAGGGGCTTGAACCGGACACTCACTTGTGGACAAAAATTCACGTTCTCATTTTTCAGCCACTCTATTCTTTTTCTAATCCAATCCTCTATAGGGTTCCGAGTATCTTATGCAGATCTCCAAAATCCAATACAATGCACACGTTCTCTTTTTTGGTGAAATAGATCATTTCTCGGGAGATTGACCATTGTGTCCACTCTTGACAGATATTTACATGTGAGTTAAGCAGATAGCCAATTATACTCCACAAGTAACTAAATTCAAAAATATTACATTAGTGTAAAAAGCTATGTGAAAAGGTTAATTTCTGTATAAGGTGGTTTGTTTTCTATTGGAATGTTTGGAGTGTCATATCACCCGGGAGTATTTAATAAGTTCCCTTCTAATTATCACACGGGGTGTGGCTTGATGGTAGGAGTTCTCATTTTACACCCAGAGAGGAGCGGTTCGAGCGATGGCCCTAGCAAGGCTCGTGTGGTACATGTGATATTACCTATTGCCGTCACGTGACATGGGGTCGATGAGCTCATACTGGAGACTCCCTTTTTTATTCAACAAAAAAAAAATCCCTTCTAATTAATAATTACTATGACAAAAAACACAAGTATGAACGGAAGATTTACAATTACAAGTATCAATTTTCTTATTTTCTTTTTAAGTGATGTTAGAGATACAGTTTTATTACATATGTCTTACAAACTTATGTGTCACTAATTACTAAAAAAAATGTTTATTATGCTTTCGAAATGGCTCGCACCAAATTTATCATCATATTGATTTGTAAACATTTTGTAGTAAAATTGATGGTAGTATTTTCCTTTCTTTTTTTAATCTCCCTCACTGTAATGGTGATTTTATCAATTAAATCATTTGCTGTTTAGCTCCTAGATACACAATGACTTTCAAGTTTCAAGTTCTTGTCATGAACGTCAAGAGTACTATAACTTAATTAATAGTTTGATTTTCCTGATATTTTCAATAAATACGTCCAGAGTTCAAATTCTCCCTCCCCCAACATAATGAAACTGGATAATTAAATATATTTCAACATAGTGATATTTGTGATTCTCAAAATAAGTTAAGCAAAATCATATATCTACAATGGGTTTCTTCATCATTTCGATTTTGATGCATAAGAAGAATGCAAGTCACATAATTATTTTATTAGTAAATGTCTATTTGGATGGACTTATTTTTATTAGTTTATTTTGTTTATTGCGTTAAAGTTTTGTTATACTTGTACCCTTAAAAATTGTGATGCTTTTAAAAGTTGCACATTTTGTGTCAAACAAATGCTTAGAAAGAGTGAAGACCAACTTAATTCTTATTCTCTTAACGAAGATTTTCCAATTAAGGATATGATATTATGGTTAGTGCATTATGCATCCCAAGTAAATGATTAATAAGAAAGATTACATTGGATTTGGTATTAAAATTTAAATAATACAAGAATTGATTTCAACTAATTAAACTATTAAAGTTGGATTTTATATTCTCTCACCAACATAATAGCTTACCCAAAGTAATTCTAATATCATGTAAAATATCACAATTTTTGCCATAATTATCCTACGCACCAGAATGTGATTGACTTACTATTATTTTTATACAGAATTACTTTTTTTTTTTTTCACCACCTGCAAATTACAAATTATCACCACATGAACAATTATGACAAAAATTGTAGTTCTAACTTTTGTTACCCAAAGAGAGGGGCACAATTGGCATTAAAATAAGCCACAAAGTGAGTCAAACTCCCATAAAAAGCCACACATTCCGCTCTCATTCCTCATACTTTGTCCTCTGACACCCTCAAGTGAAGTGCAAACACACGATCCCATTATGAAAGAAGAAACAACCACCACCACCATCATAGCTGCACTCTCTACTCTCACTCCTCCCCAGCTCTCAGATCTCACCCACTCCATTTTCTCAGATATCCACCACAGCCACCACCGCCTCTCAGCTCTCCTCATCTCTCCCACCCTCTTCTCCCTCACTCTCCACCACCTCCACTCTCTTTCTCTCCCACAAAAAGCCCTCCTCATTGCTCGCCACCTCCTCTCTTCCCTTCGCCACCTCACACTTCACCTCCACCCCAAACCATATTCACCACCGCCTCCAATACCCTCCAACACACTCAAGCAAAAAGACCTCGATGCAATTTTACTCCTACTACTACTCTGTGAAACCCGCCAACACAACCCAGATTCTCTAGAAACCAAGTCTCCCGCCGAATGGCGCGGAATTCTAAGCAAACTGGTCTCTGACGCCATGTTGAGGAATTCTGGTATTGGGTTCTATAATGGGTCGGTGTTGATTCCGTACATTGAAATGGTGACGAGGTGTTGGAGGTTTGTAGGTGAAATGGGTTATTGCTGTGATCATAATAACGGCGATGGGAAGATGGGGAGAGAGGTGGCTGCGTCGGCGGCGGCGGTGGTGGCTCTGCCGTCTGTGGAGGTGAGAGACGGTGGAGTTGAGTGTGTGATATGTAAGGAGGAGATGAGAGAAGGGAGAGACGTGTGTGAGTTTCCATGCGAGCATTTGTTTCATTGGATTTGCATTTTGCCATGGTTAAGGAAGAGGAACACGTGTCCTTGCTGTCGGTTTGAGCTTCCTACTGATGATGTTTTCGGAGAGATCCAACGGCTGTGGGACGTCCTGATCAAGGTTGGTAATAGGAGTTTCGATGTATGATGATTGATGAATGTTGGTGATCATAGATTGCATGATCTTCACCAATCATGATTTAGATGATCTGCACGTGTCAAAATCAGATAGTGTTTTGGCCATGAAGAGTTGAAGACTGAAAGATCAAGAAGGTTCGGTTCTGATGAATGGTTGTGAATTGTGATGGATGGATTTTGTAGAGTATAGATAAATTGCTTGTTTTTCTGATAGAGACACCTGTGGTTAAGTTTAGAGGCATTTATTGTGGATTTGTATCTAAATAAAATGATAAAGATGAACAGATATTTATAGATTAACAGAGATTTGAGGCTTTTTTTTTAAGTGAATTTGATGTTTATGGTTGAGGTTTTTATTTATTTTTGCAAAGAAAAAAAAAAGGAAATTGAATGGATATAATGATTGATTGCAAATAATTATTCATTATAGTCCTTTTCTATGTACGATAGCAAAATTTGAAAATTAATTTGCATTGATTTGTAGTAAGTGATTATGATTTATGATAATGATGATAACAATTCAATAATTATTCTTAGTATTGCTTCTTTTGTTTATTAATTTATGTTATCATAATCCTTAGATTTGATTAATTCAATAAGGTGTAGCCAATTTAAGACAATGACCAATCTTCTGAACTTAAAGAAAAAAAAATATGTTTTTTAGGTTAATTTTCTACTTAATTCTTATTAATTCCTTCTGCATACATAAATAGTCAAGAATAAAATAATTTCATCATAATCTAATCCTAACAAATAGGAACTAACTCCTATTTTTATTTAAATACAACTTGAAATTAAATACAATCCTAATTCCCTAATTAGCTACATGATATTATTTCAATTTAACTTGAATTGATCCTTATCTTCTTATATTGTCTGATTTCCGGACATATCATATTCGATTGAGAATAATATATTCTGCCTAGGTGCAACTGTAGTCGCAACATGCATTTATATGTTTGCGTATTGCGCCTAAGAGGAAGTCTATTGTTATAAATATAGTTGAATTATTGAAAAATGAGAATATTCATGATTACGTATTGATTGCTAAAAACACTTGCATCATCAATTAATGTAAAATAGAAAAAGTAGTTAATTTTGCACAATCTTGCTCAAATATTACTCATATCAGTCTATCTATATCACTGTTTATATACACTTTTGCTACAGTAACCATGTGATTTTTAATTATTTTTATCTCACTTCTCCCTTCAGATCTTCTTTCTCTTCCCCTACTCTCTCTCCATCAAAGTCTCTCTCTTCCTCTACCATCTTCCCTAACTCTATTCCTTTGAAAAATCCATCCTAAATCTAGATCCCAAACTTATCCATGATCAAGCTCATGTACAAGAATCATCAAACCCAAATTACAAAATTGCAAAGAAGTGAAGAAGAAGAAGAAGAGGCGGCAGCAAAAGAAGCGAAGAAGAATAACCAGCAGCAGCAATAGCAACAAAGAGAGAGAGGTGAGAGGCTCTGGGGGCATGGGAGGTCTAAGGGTGTGGAGGTGTGAGAGGTCTGAGGGTTTTTACTTTTGAGAGAGAGAGAGAGAGAGAGAGAGAGAGATTAAATAAAAATATGAATAAAAATAAATATGTATTATTTAAATAAAATAGTTTATATAATAGATAATCTGACGTGGGTGTTTTTGAGAGGTGATTGTATAAAATAAAAAAAGTAAATTCTAGTGCTAAAATAGACAAAAAAAATTTACAAAGACTTATGCTAAAGCTCTAAGATTGCACATTGAGTTTTAGGTAATAGATCTATAATCAAACTTGCTATTTATGTGGGGATTTCGTTTCTAGAGTAGGATTTACAACTCATATCAAAGCCATTAGAAAAGTTGCCAGCAAATCAAAATCGAAAGTTACACAATTCGAAGTATTTGCAGGCTTTGCACAATTCTCATCTGATCCTGATAACACTACTCAAAATCAATTGGCAAAGAGCTTAACTCTCAACCAACCCCGCAAAAAACCAAATATTAACTATTTATACTGGAACGAATGGTTATTGAGAGAGAGAGAGAGAGATTAAATAAAAATATGAATAAAAATAAATATGTATTATTTAAATAAAATAGTTTATATAATAGATAATCTGACGTGGGTGTTTTTGAGAGGTGATTGTATAAAATAAAAAAAGTAAATTCTAGTGCTAAAATAGACAAAAAAAATTTACAAAGACTTATGCTAAAGCTCTAAGATTGCACATTGAGTTTTAGGTAATAGATCTATAATCAAACTTGCTATTTATGTGGGGATTTCGTTTCTAGAGTAGGATTTACAACTCATATCAAAGCCATTAGAAAAGTTGCCAGCAAATCAAAATCGAAAGTTACACAATTCGAAGTATTTGCAGGCTTTGCACAATTCTCATCTGATCCTGATAACACTACTCAAAATCAATTGGCAAAGAGCTTAACTCTCAACCAACCCCGCAAAAAACCAAATATTAACTATTTATACTGAACGAATGGTAATCTTGATTCATTAAAAATTGAACCAATAAAGAAATTTCATGTTAAGTTACGTGCATATTTAAAAACAAATAAACTTCAGTTCCAATAAATCATATAGCTTCTACGAAGATATTCACCAAGGAAGCAGAAAGAAACCCTTTTGAAAGAACTTATTCAAGACAAAATGGAACATTTTCTACTTAAATGAAAAAGTACAGAATTAACTTTCTAATGAAAGAACAAATCTGGGCTTTGGATAGCATGGCAATAAGCCCAATATAGTGAAGCCTTAAAGACCATTGCCTAATTGTAAATGGAGCCAGTCAATGAGCCCAATACCTGTAAGTGGGAAGGAAGCCCTATTGTGTTTCTTATTGTGGATAGGAGCAACCCGACGAGCCCAAAGCCCAAGCTCATTAGCTTAATGAAAGGAGTGTGTAAAAAAAGAGGCCTACGCTACGCTCATACCTCTCTCGCCCACACAATTATTTTGGAAACTGGCCCAAACTTAATTGATACAATAGAATTATATATTTTTTTTCTGAGCATCAAATTAGTCTCACAAAATTTCAGCATATACAGCCCAAAATCCATCATCTTCCCATCAAAACCAGCCCAAACCTAGGAAATTTGGAAAAGAAAAAAAAGTGAATTCTAAAAGAAAAATGAAAGATATCCAATTGATTTTCCCCCATACTTAAACTAGCACAACCTTTTATAATTTGGCTAAAAGAAAATTATTAACATCATAAAAAGAAAAAAAAACATTTTTTGACATGCTTCATTTGTAATTATATTTATAATTAGTAGTGTACTATACTGTATACCAATAAAACTTATAAATTAATTAATTTTATATTTAAAGTAAAGAAAATGATTTACAATTATCATCTGAATAATAAAATAGATAATAAAAATAAAATAAAAAGTAACCCCTTTTTTTGGCTAAAAGGGGATGTAGGGTCAATTTTTGTTGCCCAAGCCCAAAAGATATGGGTCAAAGGCCCAACGAACCCAGAACAATGAATTTGTAGAGAGTGGGCGAAAGAGCTGGGCTGGTTATGAAGCACAAAACAGTTGGCTAGGTTACGTGCAGTGATGATAACATGAACTGAAGCTTAGATAACTCCATGAACGAATGTCCGAAGAGGCGCTTTATTGAATTAACAGTGATTACAACATTCAGAACTACAGTAAGGCCTTTCTCTCTCTTTCTCTCTCTCTTCTCCACCCATTATCAGAGACCCTTCTTCTTTATATAGCATCCCTTCCTATCATCTCCATCGTCCACCTGTTCTTCATCCACGCATCTACTCAAATACATGTCACGTCATGTGTCTACTTTAGTTCTTTGTGAGTGGCGGTAGCTGAGGTTGCACTGTTCAGGGGTCTTCTCCACATAAATGCGGCCAGAAAAACTGTTGCAGCACATTAAATGCGGTGGTAGCAGCTTTTCCTTTAGATATCTTTTAGTTCTGATCATTTCCGGATCCACCTAGGATCTATCATTGCCGTTGGGATCGTTGGGAAGATTAGTCGGACCTTCCACACGTTCGTTTGATCAAGGCTCATCATAACCGAGGAGCAAGACGTCCTCGGACCAATGTTGACCTCTTCGGACGACACTCCCCTTCCGCTTCTGGGCTTCCTGCTTTTAGATGGGCCGCCCCAACCACCTGTTAGTCCTCGAAAATACAATAGTCCTTAACAGGGGATTCCGAGCCCATTAAGTAGTTTTGGGCTTTTTCCCCCCACAGGGGAAAAATTACCTTAACTTATATGATGGAAGCCTATTGCGTAAATCAAACTTTGTGTTAAAAATAAAGAGAAATGCTACATTCACAATATTTTTATAATAAATCATATGTGGTAAGTTGTTATTGGTTCAAATTTAAATTCACAACTTAAATTACTTTTTTTGCTCACCTATAACAATGAACAACAACCTACCACTTAAGATTTGTTGTGAAAATGTTGTAGACATAGCATTTCTCAAAAATAAAACTATGGTAGGTGATTAAAATAAATGATAAACTTTTTTTTTTCAAAGTTTTACTAATAGAAATTTAATTGAAATAATAATACATATTTTAAAATTTTAATAATAGAGTTTTATCCAGAGCTGAATTATCTTAATAAATTTAATTTAATTTATAGTACGATGAAAATTTTTTTTTTGGGTTAAATGAATGAAAATTCTTTTTTTTTTTTTTTTTTTTTTTAGCCCAAGCTCATTAGCTTAATGAAAGGAGTGTGTAAAAAAAGAGGCCTACGCTACGCTCATAACTCTCTCGCCCACACAATTATTTTGGAAACTGGCCCAAACTTAATTGATACAATAGAATTATATATTTTTTTCTGAGCATCAAATTAGTCTCACAAAATTTCAGCATATACAGCCCAAAATCCATCATCTTCCCATCAAAACCAGCCCAAACCTAGGAAATTTGGAAGAAAAAAAAAAAGTGAATTCTAAAAGAAAAATGAAAGATATCCAATTGATTTTCCCCCATAATTAAACTAGCACAACCTTTTATAATTTGGCTAAAAGAAAATTATTAACATCATAAAAAGAAAAAAAAAACATTTTTTGACATGCTTCATTTGTAATTATATTTATAATTAGTAGTGTACTATACTGTATACCAATAAAACTTATAAATTAATTAATTTTATATTTAAAGTAAAGAAAATGATTTACAATTATCATCTGAATAATAAAATAGATAATAAAAATAAAATAAAAAGTAACCCCTTTTTTTGGCTAAAAGGGGAAAAATTACCTTAACTTATATGATGGAAGCCTATTGCGTAAATCAAACTTTGTGTTAAAAATAAAGAGAAATGCTACATTCACAATATTTTTATAATAAATCATATGTGGTAAGTTGTTATTAGTTCAAATTTAAATTCACAACTTAAATTACTTTTTTTGCCCACCTATAACAATGGACAACAACCTACCACTTAAGATTTGTTGTGAAAATGTTGTAGACATAGCATTTCTCAAAAATAAAACTATGGTAGGTGATTAAAATAAATGATAAACTTTTTTTTTCAAAGTTTTACTAATAGAAATTTAATTGAAATAATAATACATATTTTAAAATTTTAATAATAGAGTTTTATCCAGAGCTGAATTATCTTAATAAATTTAATTTAATTTATAGTACGATGAAATTTTTTTTTTGGGGTTAAATGAATGAAAATTCTTAAGTTTGTAAAATACAAGAACAAAAGGATTGTCCACATTATATCAGGAGAAATAGTGGAAAAAAATATAAAACAAAAGAACAATTAAATTGTTAATAAAAAAATAAACCGAAGGAGTTGTTTACAAGAAAAACCAATAATTAATACCTCATTGAAATGTCAAAACGAATTTTTAATTCTATTTATATAATATAATACTCTATTATAAAAGCATCTACTAGAAAGTTAAAAAATGCGTACATGATGTCATATCTCTCATTATTTTTATTATTTTAAATTAAAGAACAACTATCTTCCTTGATTTATTTGTTGGGCCCTCTTCAACTCGTGGTTTTCTGGTTTATTTAGACATTCAAAGTTCAAACTTTCAAAGCTTGCATGATGGATTTTAATTGAGACATAACCCAATGAGGTAAGAACTTTTTCCTGTAAAAAGATACCCCATGGTGAAATTAACCAAATACATTGATGGTATCTATTAATTTCTATTTAAGCATTACAATCTACTCAAACATGCAGAAACCTAATTAATTTAATTGAATACACCACCAGACTCTGGCCCTACTCAGAACTGCCTCCCATTGATAAAAGATGAAGTGGTCCGGTCAAATGATAATGAGTGTGCTTTAAGCTCCTGCATTGTATTTTCAGTGGAAGTTAGGTGTATGTATATCATAGATGTATTGATAGCAAAACCAAATCAAGTGATTGCTATGCATTTCTTTGAGTGCAGGGCAAGAAGATTTTGAAACCCATAGTGATAATCATAATGTTCCCTTACTATTTTAATGAAAGAAACTAGTCTAATGATTTTGGATTTCACAGCAAATGGATACGTAATTAGAGATGATAATTGCAGCGTGGCCTACCTAAAGTCCAGCCAGCACAGATCCAAATCCATACTGCTTTCAATACTCTTCTTTTTCTTTTTCTTTTTTCTTTTTTTTTTCTTTTTTTTTTAAATATATATATATATATATACACACGATAGAGTTTTAATTTATAACGTCCACTCCATAATGACTATTCTTTATCATCAGGTTAAGATTAGTGAGATTTGAATCCTAAATTTATTACTTTTATTTTTTTAGAGAGATTCAACCAATGGCGTCCGCTCCTAATAATTGTTCTTTATCATCAGACTAAAATACTAATCAATTTTTGGTGTAGTCGAGGATTGAACCCCAAATCTCTTATACAACCATCAGAAACTTTACTAGTTGAGCTAATTGAAACCTACTAGATTTATTACTTAATGACAAGAGAATTTACTTATTGAGTTATCTGGAACTCATTCTATGTTAACTAGTAGTTGTCACCCTTAATGTTCCACTTTACGTGTCATCAATTGCAGTATATCATGTGTATGATTTTTTTTTTTTTTCATTTTAAATTTGGTCATTTTATAAAGTAGAAAAAAAAAAAGTATATGTGAGAAATTGTGAAGGGAGGAATATAAAGTAAAATACTCTTAAATGAGATTATTAATTTTTATTCCATCTCTTGACATCAATACCACAATATATATTGAAGGACTTAACTTATAGTCTACAATGACCTCCAAGGTTCCTAACAAGCCCCTAAACTTCAATTAATTATAAGAAGGTAAAGAGTAGCTACTCAATCCTATATTGTTTGTCCTTCTTTTTTTTTTAATTTAACTTTTTAAGGGAAAATTATTTACAACGTTATCTTTCAAATAAAATGGTGCAAGTTTCCAAAATTACACTCCTTAATTTAAACTCTAGTGAAAAAGGAGTATTAACATTTTGAATAAAGTAAAGGATATAGTAAAGAAATTTATTTATTGACGTTTCAAAAGATACTATGAAAAATGTTGTTTAGACCCTTAATATGGCTACCACCAATTTAATCAATGATTCCATATTAAGTTTGAGTACGTACTTAATTAATTTAATCACAACATTAATCACAGATTAACAAGCACAAGATAAATATCACATGAACAACATACACACACAAAAACAAGAATTTGTTTATGGAGTGAAAACCCAATAGGTCATAGCACTCCGTACCAAAGCCTAACTCAACAAGTCCACTATTAAAGGTTTTTGCAATACAAATGTTACTCGCCTAGCAACTCTTGCCTTGTGCGTTCAATGTTACTTGATGTCACAAGTTGATCCACCGACCACAAAACCAATTTCTTGGTCACTCATAGGCTTCTTAATGATTTGGTTTGGTCTTTGTGGTTTAAAAACAACAACTTCGTTGCAAAGGTGGTAATCTTTGTGTTTGGAAGTGAATAACCTCTCAATCATGGGCAATTGGAAAGGTCGAATGCTAAAAAGGCTTAAAAGGCTTAGTAAAGGATTTTCAATGTTTTGTGTTGCCATCTTTCTTCTTCTTAAATTAGGGTTTGATTTTTGTAAATAAAGAAGGTAGGGTTTAAAGTGTGATTGGCCACAAAGTTTCCATGAAAGCCTAGGTTGGTGCTTTCCTTATAGCATTCTCTCTACCGAATGTCTCGCAAATGACTGGCAAAAGTTTCTATCTAACTTATTATACTCGCTCGATCAATTGATAATGAAATTAGCTCAACGGAATTATGCATACTTGCACAATGAACAACAATCTTTAGTCTTCAACCTTAAGTACACCACATAAATGCAATTGAAAATTGTTCAACAATTACAAGAAAACTTTGTCATAGAATTAGCCAACACAAAAAATTCTAATAATTATATTTTAGGATTTTCCAAAATAGAATTGAGGACTAAAAATTTGGTACATGAGGAGTATGTTATTACTTAAATAAGTAACTTTTGATTGCATATGTACATCATATCAGCTTCTTACGAAGACGTTATTGCATGTGTGCATCAAATTGGAACTTCATTTTATAAATATGACATCAATGTGGTAAACCGATACATGAGACCTAAAAATGTCAGGTCTAGTCATTCCATAGTCACCACCAACATGTCGTGAACTATGGCCGATTTGGGAACGACTCTTTAAAAGTAGATCAAGAAATCCTGTAAGTCACAACTGCATTAATTGCGCCCAACAATCTCACCTAGCATTTAATTTAATGTGGCATGTCCCCTTGGCCAGTGTCCCAAACACAGCTTGGAAGCACAGATAGACCAAAAAACCAAGCAGGAAATGGTCACCTCCGTCGAGAGCAGATAGGACAGGATATGATGGGCAAACTAAGGTCGTAAGGTGCCCTTTAAGGTATAAATAACCCCTCCACAGACCTGAGGAAAGTAATTCTGGATCCATAACAATTAAGCCCACCAAAACTTTGGATAAAAAAAATCCTAATTTAATCATCGAAGTGCTTGTTGGAGATTTTACCAAATCAAGGAGTAACAATGAGTGAACAAATGAACACATCAAGTAAATAGAAATTAGTGACTGGCTTTGAGGCACAATTGAATGTTATCCTTAGACAATATTTGTTCCCATTCGCAAGTTACTAAATGGTTTCTACAAACTTGTCATCAGGATACAACCAAGTTTATTAGATTCTACAAATAGCCATTTTGGAGAATACCCACATAATTTCTTGTATTTCTTTGTAACTTACTATTTTGGGGAAATTAACATCTATTTATACCCATAGGGTTATAACTCTTCAAAAGGTACGTATGGAGAGTTAAAATGTTTCATAGAACCGTTCACAAGGCTTGAAATCTCTTCAACGTTTCAAAACAGTCATTAGAAAATTCTGCAGAAAAATCCTGTTTTACAATTTTCGATTGGTCAAATAGGAATCGAGTAGCAATCAAGATATCCAGAAACCCTAGGATTTTTTCTTTACTATTTCGATCGATTGAGCCAAAATTTCGACAGATCAAAAATGCCTAACTTCGAATTTTCACTTAGAAAATTTCAGAACTTGAATTTTTACTTTAACAACTTTATGAAACAATATTCTTCAAACTCAAACATCATTATTATTAGAACCTATTAATGTATATACCTATATATACAACAGTGCTCACTATAGACCCGATTGGGGTTCTTGTGCGGGTGCTGAACAATTTGATCGTCCTATTGTTTTGTAAGACCTTCCATCAAATATGAAATATATATCCACCAAACCTCACCCACTTACAATATATTTATGTATATATTTTGGCTCAAATTTGAATTGGTTTTGCAAGCTCAGTACAGTAGCTCCCCCACCTACAATATATATTTATGTATATATCTGGGCACAAATTTGAATTGGTTTTGCATGCAAACTATTTTGGGGGAAAAATTATAAATAAATAAATAAAAACCAAGATATATGCATTAATAAATAAATGTATAGTAAGGATCTGAGTGCAAAAAAAAAAAAAAGTAAATAAATAGAAAAAGAACACGAGCAAGATGAGGGAGACCGATTGAACGAACACAGTTCAGGAACATCACGTGAAAGGAATAGAGACAGAAGTGACATCAGTATTTTTTTGGTTAGTTCTGTGATTTTTTTTTTCAAATTTTAAATGATTCAAATGCCCGGGTTCTCTCTCTCTCTCTCTCCTATATGTATTTAATAAATTTAAATATGCATGCAAATTAATAAAATCAATAAATGCCTGTATTGCAGCTATTGCTAATTAAACTGACACGGACCTGCCCTTTATATCTATAAAAGTCACAGCTTGCTCACTTAATTGTTCACCGTAATTGTCTGATTTTACCATCTGTTGAGCAAGTTTGAAACATTTGGCTGCCTAATTAAGCACTAGAAATTTCTCTTTGATTAGTCATAGACACGGACCCCCCTTTATATCTATAAAAGTCACAGCTTGCTCACTTAATTGTTCACCGTAATTGTCTGATTTTACCATCTGTTGAGCAAGTTTGAAACATTTGGCTGCCTAATTAAGCACTAGAAATTTCTCTTTGATTAGTAATAGTACCGTAAACTACTACCATTTTTGTCACAATTATTTTATGTGTCAGATTGTGATTAGTTATTTATCATTTTCACATATACTCATCATTTTTTTCTCCACTACTCAATCTGCTATATGAATAATTGTGGTACAAATTGTATTATTTATGTGGACTTCAAATTTTTCTTTTTCTCAAAAAAAAAAAAAAACCTTGAAATCAATGAGAAAATTAGATGACCAATTAGATTGAGGAAGGCATGCGAGAACAACTTTTTCATTAGTGATCATGTGCCATGGATTGAGAAGGTCTATGACCATAAAGACTCACAGCTTGGACTTAACTAGGCACAAGAGCCATAATGTATAATAAATGGACGGTTTAAGTTCAATTATGGTAGTAACAATATAAAATTACAGTTACCATTTACCCACAAAATAGTAAAAGTGAGTGCCTTTTGGGCAGTGGATATATAACCCATCTGATAGGGTAAGGCAAGAAGACTCCAAACTGTCTGACCATAGTTTTCTGACATCGACAGTAGTATTTTTGTTTTTGCATAAGCATAGATTCTACACCAAACATAAAGAGAGAAAAAAAATCACATATCTTGGTTCCCATATTTTTATATACAGATAGAAATAGTGCACAACTTAGCGGGGGAGTGTGACTAGGGACAGTTGTGTACTGAAGATTCAGATCAAGAAATGGCTGCAGTGACAGGCCAAAGAGAAAAGAACATGATAGCTGATAGAAAATGGAGGTGGGTTCTTCTTTTTCTTTCTCTTTCAATATACAAACACACATTTTTTTCACTTTTTTGAAATGGGTTTTCTCTCAGTGATAAGAAAGTGGAAGGGGATGATGGTGTTAGAACTGTGGAGTGCCTGAGAGGCAGATTGCTTGCAGAGAGACAAGCTTCAAGGGTTGCTAAAAAAAATGCAGAGCTCCTAGGCAACAAGGTAATGGCTCTTTTGAACTTGATTTACTGTTCCTTTCCTAGGACTGGTCAGATTTAGATTCACATTTTCAAAAAGATTTGAAAACCATTTATATGACACAGCTGTCTTCCTCTGACTTTTTTTCTGAAATGTGTTTGGGAATTAAGTTGATAGAGCTAGAGAACCAACTTAAAGAAGAGACAAAATTCATGAACAAAGCTGAGAAGAAGCTTAAATTATTGATGAAGAAGCTTGAATCTTTGAACATTTCTACAATATCTGTGGAATCAGAGCAATCTAGTACATCCGAAAAGTGTGAAATGTCTTGTACACCATCCACAAGTGCATCAGGTTCCAGACACCCAGAAGAAGATGAACCCAAATCCCAATTCTCAAGCCCACAAATTTCACAAAATCTGGAGCACAATGTCTCAGAAACCTCTACACCCACTCAAAGCCATTCAAGTCCTTCCACTGAAAATGATTTTAGTCCTCAAGGTACTTCTAGTGCTAGTGCTAGTTCCAATGCTAATTCTAATCACGATGATCCTTCCCATAAATTGAGCCCCAGCTCTGAAGATCCAAGGACTGATAATCATAGGTACACAATTCAAACCTGCAAAGTCATTGATTTTTAAATATTTTTCAAAAGAAAGGGTTTTTTTTAGTCATTAAGCTAATCAAGTTCAATTTGCTAATTTGTTTCAGTTGTTCAAGCTTAAAATCTTCAATAGTAGAAAATGAGAGTGCTCATGAGGATGATGTTGATAACTCATTGGCATTGGTTCCGTTGAGTTTTCCAATGACCTCAAAGACTGTTGAAGTGAAGCCATTGAATGAAAGTGTTTGTGAAGTTCTTAATGCTCTAAGGAATATCAGGGAAGAGATTCAGAGCTCAATGCAGAGAAGACACATGGTTCGTGTTGGTCCAATTTAAGTATGCACAACATTTTATCTCAATTTTCTTCGGAATAGTACTATAGAAAGAGACATTTCAGAAAGATAAAGCCATTT
This sequence comes from Quercus suber, assembly GCF_002906115.3. NCBI lineage: Eukaryota > Viridiplantae > Streptophyta > Magnoliopsida > Fagales > Fagaceae > Quercus > Quercus suber. Next base: position 1,457,256 of record NW_027069479.1, read on the forward strand.
CTGTTTGTTTTGCATTGAAGCAAACAGAGGATGAGATAGCATAGCAATATTAGCAGAGTATTAAGTATTTGCATTAATCTGAGCGTTACATCAAGATGGTAATATAGTTATTTTTTATTGTGCGCTTCACAGAGAGCATGTGAGCGGGGATTGTCTTGTTTATTTCATGCTTTTGGCTTTGGGTCCCAACTCTCAACTATGGGCCATTTTTCTTTTTTGTGCTTATGTACTTACAAGTAAGTGTATAGCTTTGAAAGTGGTTGAATGTCAGTTGGATGTTGGTCACTTCATACTAGTGACTTTTTATTTACAGGATTTGATTGTTCGATTTAGGCTAATGCTTGTTGCTTATATGGTTAATTAGTTCTAAGCTGAGCCCTGGGTCCCAACCCCCCAAGTCCCAACACTCGGCATAATCAAGCTTCAATTGAATTTGGGTCCACTGACTCGAATGATTGTCCGAACCCAAAGAGATGTAAACGTGACTTTTGCCCTTGGACAGCAATTAGCTCGGTTTTGCTCTTTGCCCCGTGATAGGGGCTGGCCAAACAGTGGCTTATTTATTTTCGATTAGTGTTAGATATACAAGGTTTATGTTTTTGGTAAAATTTATTCTTTATGACAGAAAAGGGTAAGAGGGACTACAAAGCACCAATAAAGTGATAAGTATTGAGCAAGGGCATGAGATTTTTCCTAAACACTATGTACGAGTTGTAATTGGTACATAATAAAAATGATATCAATTTTCAATAGAACATACAAAAGTGATGTTATACACATACTAATCAAAATCTACCCTCCCAACCATTCGTAAAATAGTTATGAAATTTCTTATAAAAAAAAAAAATAGTTATGAAATTTATTACAGATCCTATTAATAAATACCCTTAGGGGTTAGGGCAATTGTCTTTAAACTATTTAAGGAGAATTTTAAAGTCACTTTCATAAAAGTTAAAAAAGCTTCTTCTTTTTTTCTCATAACATTTGCCATTTATTATATACATAGCATTGTTGTGTTGCTTGCTGGAGAGGCCAGCTTGCATCGGTGTAAAACTATGTAAGCTTGCTGTGGCCCGTGAGGACTGGACATAGCTAACTTTCAAGAAGTGCAATTGAGCCTTGGCTTGAGTGATAATCAAGTTGAAATCATTGATTAAGCTCTAGTTTCTAGAAGTGACTTCGAAAGGTGAAACATACTTAATGCACACAAAATAAGATTTTTGCGTGAAATCTGGACATGTCAAAAGGCAAGGATCGCTGAACCCAAGATAAATTAATATTCCCTTATAGCCTGCTCTGCTGTACTTTGCCGTTCGGTCTGTGTGCTTGGATTACTTGCAACCCCTCACATGTTTAGGTACACGAGTAGACATATAGTGCAAATTCTCTCTATTCTTCCTTCGGTTGATCTGCTAAGAACTTTTTTCTTGCCTCAAAATTTCGATTTTGCTTTTTCTGCTTTTTTTTTTTAATTGCAAAAGGCGAATTTCACATTGCACAAAGGAATAAAAGGAAGGGCACTATGAATTTCAAAGTTCAAAGTTCAAACTGCACCGTCGGCGCAGAAAAGGACCAAAGAGAAGCCTTTTCCCTGAAGGGAGTCACACTCACATCCAAACATTTCAGATTGGCGTGGAAAGGTTTTAGTCCACAAAAGTTAACAATTCTAAGCTACTTTGGTTAAAAGATGAACTATATTAGAGCATTTGTATTGGGGCTAAAGCCCCAAAATGGTATTTTACAATCCACAAACACTAAAAGCATGTATTACCCGAAGTTGTAATTGTAAAAAAAAAAAAATACCATTGTGCTCCTGTAGCAAGATTGTATTCTTAAATAATATTATTTTATTGTGTCTGCAATTTTTTATTTTTTATTAATAGAAAGAGGAGAGATGGTTTTGTGTTGTATATTTTATTGTGTAGATATATATATTATTTTAATATGTTGTATAGGAAAATAAAAGTTAGGATGTTGGGTGTGTTATAAAATGATATGTTATAATAGATAAAAAAGTTTTTGAAATGGTAAAATGAATTTTTTTTTGAAGAAACCAGATGCGAATGCTTAATGTGATACTAGCACAAGAAATTCAAAAGTAATTTGCTATTGTTGGAAGAACGTATTGATGACATATATATAGAATTTGTACTAAGCTTATAGGCCAAAATGGCAATACCACATATGCCCAAACTTTTCAGCAAAATAGTACTGCTTGCCTACTACGTTGGAGAATACCACTCTTTTGTAACTCAATTTTTTGTGTAAACTTGATTTTACAAATATCGAGTTACAAAAGGAAATTATACAAAGCTTGATTTTATAAATATCGAGTTTCAGGTAGCATTTTTTATTGAAAAAAGTCACATCATGTGACATTTTTTATGCATGGAATTCAATATTGTTGAAATCAAGTTCTATGAGACTTAAGTAACTCCATTTTCACAAAATTGAATTCCAAAAGGGTGATATTCTACTACATAGTTTGCAAATAATACTACTTTGCAGAAAATTTTGAAAATACCTAGTATTTATCAATCGATGTCTTTTTTTTTTTTTGGTGAAAGAAGATTCATTAAAACCAATTAAAAAAGAACATCAGGTTCAAGACACATCCTGTTAACATACACCCCATTGAGATTATCCACAAACACATCAATCAAGTCCACAGGCGAACTATGAAAAGAAGAAAAAACACCATCTAAACTAAAACTCATTCTAGCAAGGCTATCCACACACCTATTTGCCTGACAAAAGCAATGCTTAACACGAATCTGAGGAATGCGGGAAGCCAACATCCTGCAGTCATCCAAAATAGGAGAAATGATATTATTTACATAGGCTAGCTTGTTTAAGATGTCCACAATAGCTTTGGCATCAAGTTCAATCTCAAGATGAGTAATATTAAGATTGCAACACAAGATAAGACCCTCCCTAAGCCCCCATAATTCTGTAGCAAAGCTACTGGTGATGTCGATACACTTGCAAAATCCAACAATCCACTGCCCTGCATCATCTCTAATCACACCCCCACACCTTGCCAAACCGAGATTCCCATTGGTCGAACCATCAGTGTTCAGCTTCATCCAGCCTTATGGCGATCTCTCCCATGAAATTCCCTTCAGCACTTTACGAGTTTGCAGCCTTGGGGAAGCAATGCAATGATAATACTCCAACGCTTGCTTCACAATCTCCATAGCAAGGCTCGGGTTCCCGTTCTTCTTGTTGAAAACCATATTGTTCCTACTCTTCCAAACATTCCATACAGCTATCGGAAAAACAACTTTCCAAGGGGGTTATGTAGCACAAAGACTGCTCATCATCCTACCATTATAAGACAGCCAACTCTAAAGGTCACTCCTCCAAAAATCATGATTCGAAGAGGAGATTCCTAGCTGATTCCACACATATTTTAGCTAATTACAATCTCTTAAAGCATGTAGAATGGTTTCAGGTCCTCCCTGACAGATTGGACACACAATATCTTAGGTTATACCCCTTCTCTCCAAACAAACTTTAACTCCAATACTATTATGAGCACATCTCCAAAGGAAGGTTTTAATTTTTGGGAGTGTTTCCGCTTTCCAAATCCAACTTGCCGAGAAAGTAGTAATTGTATCAAACCCTATTGCAAGCCTATAAGCACTTCTCAAATCAAATGTGCCTTGGGGAGAGCCAGCCCAAATCAACTTATCAGCTCCTCTACTCGTGATTATCACCGGAATGGCTTGAATCATCCTTTTAATTTCAAGAGGGATCTCAAAAGGAATTTTTCCCCAATCCTAACATAATATCTTTAACTACAAGAAAGCTAGCTTCTTGGGTAAGGGGACCATGAATAAACTCTCTAAGTGAACCCCCATTTGTCCAATTACTATGCCACACATTTAGACCACTATCCTTCCCCACTAGCCACCTACTTCCCTTGTTGAAAGTATCTCTACCTCTCTTCATTGCTAACCATATAGAAGAACAAGGGAGCTTGTTAGCATCAACAGCAACCCTCCTCCTTTGATTACAATATTTTATCTTCAAAACCTTAACCCAAGGAGCCTATGATTTAGTTTGGAATCTCCAATTCAACTTAGCCAAAAGAGCAATATTCCTACCCTTAGCTGAATGCAACCCAAGACCGCCTTCCTCCTTTGACTTTGTCACCTTATCCTATCCAACCCAATGAACTTTCTTGGCTGAATTTGAGGATCCCCAAAGCAAATTCCGATTGACTCTATCTACTCCATCCAAAATCCTACCTGGAAGTTAAGCACATTGCATGACATATGACGATATGGCAGCCGAGGAAGCTTGAATGACAACTGACTGCCTAGCCAATGATAACATATTTGCCTTCCACCCAGAGAGTTTTTGCTTAACTCTATCTAGAATAAAATTGTATTCTTGTGAAGAGGAGCCCGGTTGCTTTAAGGGGAACCCGAGGTACTTTCCCAAGAATGTAGTGGAAGCAAACCCAAGGATATCACATAGCGACTCCCTAGTATTTCTATCAACATTTGGAGAAAAGTAAACTCTTGACTTTGCTTCACTCACAGTTTGTTCGGATATGCTACAAAAATCATCCAAAACATCTCTTATAACTGAACGGTTAACCCAATCAGCTTTAGCAAAGAAAATGAGATCATCCGCAAAAAGAAGGTGAGAAAAAACCGAACCACTTTCAAAAGTTTGACTGGCTACCACATCTTCATATTACATTTCTCTTCTATAAGTTGTCCAAGGAAGTCCATGCATATAATGAAGAGGTAAGGAGACAAAGGGTCACCCTGCCTTATTCCCCTCGAAGGGAAAATTGGGTCTAGAACTTCTCCATTAAATAAAATGGATGTAAAGACAGTTGTAACATAGCTCATTATAATTTCTATAAGATCATTAGGAAGATTAATCCTTATGAGCATGTCCCGGATAAAGCTCCATTCCAACTTGCCATAAGCCTTCTCCAAATCTATCTTCAAAGCCATATACCCCGTTTTCCCTTTCTTTTTTTCCTAAGGAGTGTATAATCTCTTGAGCAATGATAAGATTGTCCACCCCTTTTCTATCCGACACAAAAGTTGTTTGCATAGGAGATATGAGCTTGTCCAAGTAAGAGCATTCACATCAGCTCATTTATAAGTGTGTATAATAAAAAAAATGCTCAAATTTACACATTTTGGATCAAAAACAGCCCACATCAGTCCGGTTATACTCGTGTAAAATCTTCTAAAATTATTCCCGAGCTACAGTACCCGTGTAAATTTACACGGGTACTGTAGCTCATGTATTTAATTTTTTAATGATTTTTTCTCTCTCCTCTCTAACGGAATCTCATCTCCTTCCTCTCTTCCCCAACCCTTACAGCATCCAGCGCGCCAAATCAACCGAAAATTAACCCACACACAAGCACAGAAAGAAAGCTCAAATATTTATACAAATCTAGACAGTAAAAGTCCCATAAATCTAACGCAAACACAACTTTTGAAGGCAACCCATTCGAGCTAAACCAAATCCAAAAAGACCCACAAAAACATTCCACTCAAATTACAAATACATTGAAACTAATACCAAATGCAACACAATAAGAACAAAGGTGCAGACACACACACACATGGGTCCTCGGATTGGTTGCTGGAGCTCGTGGGTCGGCCGGTGAAGCATGGAGCGTGGATCGGCCGGTGAAGAAAGGATCTGGGTCGCCGGAGCTCGTAAAACTCGCTTGATCGGAGCTCGTGGGTAGGCCGGTGAAGCGTGGAGTATGGATCGGTGCTTGTGGAGGGTGGATCGGCCGGTGAACAAAGGTTTTGGGTCGCCGGAGCTCGTGGGTATCGCTTGATCGGAGCGTGGAGCGATCTGGATCGGCCGGTGAGAGATGGAACGAGACGATCGCCGGTGAGGGACGGAACGAGACGGTCGCCGGTGAAGGACGGAACGAGACGATCGCCGGTGAGAGAAGGAATGAATCGTCCGGTGAGAGAAGGAAGAAAAGAGAGAAGAAATGAGAGAAAGAAGAAAAGAGAGAAAGAGAGAGAGAGAGAGAGTTGATCTGTACAGAAGAGAGAGAGAGAAGCGCGTATATATGTGGAGAGTTGGTTGACAAAAATAATAAAAAAATGGTGTAGAGTGAATATTTTATTGAAATATGTTGTAAAATAAATGATCTGATGTGGGTGTTTTGTAAAAGTGGTAGTGTAAAATAGAAAGATGAGGTTTTTTCGTGTAAAATAGACAACAAATTTAGATGAGCTGATGTGAATGCTCTAAGGCCTCAATCTAGCCACAATAATCATAATCACCACTTTGTACACCGTGTTGCACGGACTTATAGGCCTATAATTGCCTAAAGTCTCTGGTCCTTGAATCTTAGGAATCAAGGCAATAAGGGTTCTATTCAAAAAGTCCGGGACTTTTCAATTGTCAATTGTCAATGAGAAGGTGCATAGACCTTGAATCACCGATTGTCAACATGAAAATACAATGAAAATAATTTTTCAATTGTATGTTTCACTGTAAAAAAATCTCAAAACTCAACTGGTGCATAAAACTTCAGCCAAAAAAAAAAATTGGTGCACAAACCTATGCAGTGTGCACACTAGACAAACCTTCAACAACAACAACTAAAAAAAAAAAAAAAAACCTTGTGAAGTCTGTACAGACCTTCAACAAAGAAAAACTAGTGCATAGACCACCACAAACAGCCACCAAAGCACCACCAACTATTCAAAAAAACAGACACCAACCAATAAACCACCACTGACCACTCAAAAGACAACCACCATGATTCAAACTTTATTTATTTATTTATTTTTATTTATCAATGTACAGATTATCATGTCATTAAAAATTTTATACATCTTTAAAATTGTAACATAAAATCTCAACAATAAAATTGTAACTAGCATTATTCCTTACTCAAAAAAATAAATAAATAAATAAAATAAATAAAAAAACTAGCATTATTCCTTAGGACATACACCCATAAAGCACATGGGCTTGCAACCACTCCAAGCTCACTTGCAAGACTTCCTATGAATCCCAAAATAGGTGAAGAAAAAAGCAATTTTATGCCCTCCAGAAACCCCAACTTGCACACTTTTAACTCTTTGGGTTTTCGTGCGGGTTTGGACCATGATGGAAATAATTTTGGGCTCTTTTTTTGGAAGACCCATTTCGTATAGTCTCGAGGTAATTAAGCCTTTCTCACAAGAATTTTTTTTTTTTTGTTGGACCAATTGTTTTGGGCTTTAAAAGAATTAGCCCAACACAGACCCCATCTCGGCTTACTTCTAAGTTCTAACATAGCTTTGAACGAACCATGATTCTTGATAATTTATGAGCATGAGACTGTGACAGTGACACGTAAAATAGTGTCCTTTTAAACTAATTTTAGTGTTTCTCAAACAAAAAAAATTAATGATTTTATATATATATATATATATCTATATATCTATATTTATATTCTTAATGATATTAAAGAAAGAGTTGAATATGAAAATGGAAAAAAACAGTCGGCTGCCATTTATTAAAAAAAAAAAAAAAAAAAACTAGTGTGAGTTGCACGCTGCCCTTTTAGTGAGAAAATTAATATAGATTTTTTTTTTATTGAAGAAGTACGAAGCATGTACTTAAATTAAAATAGTTATTTGGATATTTATTTACCATGAAAATTCCTTAGAGCCTATTTACAAAATGTAATGTCTATTTACCAATAAATGCTATAAAGAATGATAATGAATGTTATCATCTTTCCATAATATTTAAACTTTCGTAATGAATGATAATATATGCTACAATTTTTTTGAAGATATTCATTAAATTGAATACTCGTAATCATCTATAATGAAAATTTTGTTATTCATACTTTATTATTTATCATCTTATTTTATGAGTCTAACTATGATGTTTAGCTTACTTATTTTTAATGAACACATTTTTAAGGAGGAAAAGAAATTAAAAAACAAATAACAAAAGACATTTGTCATCAAAGTTTCTATTAGATAAAATTATAAGTCTAAAAGATTTAAATTTAATAAATTAGTGTTCTCTAGTAACAAATAGAACACCATATATCAACATTTTAACTTTACAAGCATGACTACCAGTCTACCACTTAAAATCCAAAATACACGGAAAAAAATTTTGGACATTAAAATTTAGTATGAGTATTTTAGACATTGCACAATGGAATATTTTAGGATTTATAAGATTTTGTTATGGTTTAACTAAGAGAGTAATAATAAGAGTATATTCTCACTTACAAAATATAAAGGAGGAAATTATTCTATTTTAGTTTTGCGGGGGAGGGGGGGGGAATGAAATTACTGCAAACATAAAGGAGGAAAGTCCTACTTCGTCAAATGTGTGTGTGTGTGTAAAACAATGTGTTATTTTTTTTTAAACTTGAAACAATGTGTTAAAAAAAAAAAAATCAACCTAAAAAACCTATGCATAAAACAATAAATTTTGGCTCAACAAATTGACTAAACAAAAAAAAAAAAAAAAAAAAAAAAAAAAAAAAAAAAAAAAAAAAAAAATTCTAAGAAAACAACAAAATGTTACAATATTTTTCCAATATCTTTATTTCTAGCAATGGTGGTCCTAGTATGATATTTTATTATTTTATTTTAGAGTAATGCTACATTCACAATATTTTCATAATAAATCTTAAATGTTAAATTATTACTGGTTTTAAATTGGAGTAACCACTTTTAACCGTGCATTTTTTTTAAAAAAAATGAAAAGCCAAATTCGACTAAACAAAAAAAGAAGTCTAGGAACACAACAAAATATCACAACATTTTTGCAATATTTTTTATTTCTAGCTGTGGTAGGTTCCAATTTGATATTTTATTATTTTATTTTTTACGTTCACAGTATTTTCACAAAAAATCTTAAGTGAAAAATTATTATTGGTTTTAAAATTATGCATTAAAAAAAACAAGCAAAAAGACAACACAAGAAAATTGTGCATGAAACCGAAATTTTGGCTCACCCAATTTGACTATATATACTAAAAGAAAAGTCTAAGAATATAACAGAATATCATAACGTTTTCACAATACTTTCATTTTTAGGATCCAAATAGATATATATTTTTTTTATTCAAGAGAAATGCTACATCTTAACATTTTTATAACAAATTTTAAATAACAAGTTATTATTGGTTTTAAACTGAGCCCACTACTGATGTCACTTTTTTATCCATAAAAAATACTTTGCCATATAACATTTGTTGTGAAATTACTGTAAAAATATTATGAACATAGCATTTTTTTTATTTTATATTATTATGATCTATAAGCAGCTGAGATCTCGATGATTGTGAAAATATTGTGACAAGAAGATGTTATAACATTTTCATTACATTTATTTTCAATTGTGATTAGTCTCAGTCTCTTATTGTGATTGTTGTGTTAGTGTAATTGTGTATGCACATATAATATTTAAAAGAAAAGACAAAAAAAAAAAAAGCACAAGCAAAACCAGGGTACTGTAAAAAAAATAAAATGAAATAAAAGACCAATAAACAATGCAAATTATAAATAATTGTAAAAATATTATAAGAATTTGTTAGGTCAAGCCTATGACCATCACTTGATATGGGGTATTTTGAAATCATTTAGGGGTTTCTTTAAGAATAAATAAGTGGCCTTTTTGTTTTTCTTCCAACTTTTCTGCTTTTAATCAATCAAAGTTTAGGTTATTTTGGTTTGTAAGACTCCTTTCTTCTCGTCTCCATCTCCAATTGGTTTCACCTCTCTTCTTTTTCTCTTCCAGTAATAGTATCTCGTCAAAGTGGAGCTTATAATGACATCTCTGTTCAGCTCAGAAACCCCATGAATCAAGTCAAAACCTTTTTCATCATACACAAAAATATAAAAGGTTTAGAAGTGAAGTTTTGAGAGAAAAAAAAAATGTAAGAAGATATAATGAAATGAGAAAAAACCAGAATAATGGTCGGGTCTTGAAGTTTGGCCATATGAATTAGACGAGAAACAATTTCCTCCGGCGCATCAGTAGCAAGAGAGAAAGCTCCAGCTGAGAGGATAGCAACCGATTGAACGGGTGCATCGCCAAAAAAAGTAATCTTTCGAAATCCTTCCGTTGCATAATTCCTACAAAACAAAGCACACAAATTTTTTTTAAAAATTGATGGAGCATACAAACTACGTGTGCATTTGGCATTGGCTTAAAAAACCAACTTTTTTTTACTATTTAGCTTATTTTTGCTACTATTAATGAGTCTTATTGTATTTTTGGTACTATTCATAGATCCATGTATTATTTCAATTACTTTTTAACTTTATCTAGAATACTTTCAGCAAAACGTTTTTGGTCTCACTTAAATAAGTTGTTCCACACATACCACAAACACACAATTTTTTTAAAAAAAAAATTTGATGGAGCACACAAACTAACATATATTCATATCCATAGCCCCAAACCTCCATCTCCAAACACCCAAAGCATGTGAATAAGTAGAAAAATGCAATCTTTACATTATCAAACGTTTCTCAGTACTCAACACATAAAACTTCTAAAATAATGTTTTCGAAAAGAATCTACAAAAGAAAATCTCCTGTGCTCATCAACATAAGTCCATGGGGTAAAACCCATTTTAACAGCAAACGTAGAATACAAAAAATAAAATAAAATAAAGTAAAATAAATAACAAATAATGTGACAATGACATATGGAAATACCTAAACATATGAATTCATAATGTTTGCACAATGTATGGATTAGTAAACGTAGTTCTCGAAGGCAATGTTCATGCAAAGGCTAAACTAGAATTAGGAAAACCAATAGATGAAGAAAAATAAAAAGACTAATTGACAACAGATAATGAGAATAACTTATCACATATCCCCCTTGTTACTATGACTTGTAATTGTTACCTGCTATGTAGCGGCTTGTTGATTCCACATTTCGAGTCGAACATGTATGACTATTATACCCCTCTTGGTGACACAACCTGCATCTTGACTTTGGTCTGTTCTCAATTCACAAAGAGGTTGACAACTCCCTATCTTGCTTATTCATCTCATTGCGGATTCTTGTGGATTTAGGCCGATCTTTCTCTCAGATCAACCGCGGGTTTGGCATCTTTCTTTCGGATCCAACCATTCTAATCTATCTTTCAATGGTTGGAATATCGGCTCATAGCTGTCGTACCGTGGTACCGTTCGGACACACTAGGGACGGAAGCAGGATTTTAAGTTGGGGGGGGGGGGGGGTTTTTTTTTGTCACTTGCCCGTTGCCTAACTCCACTTACCCCTATTATGCCCAACTACCAGTCAACAAAGAAAAACCTAATCTCTACAAACTCTACTCTCTGTCCCTCTGTCTCTCTCTATCTCTCTTATCTATATAAACAAGAGAGAGAGTCACAAACACATACAAAGCCAAAAAGCCAAAAAAAAAAAAAAAAAAAAAAAAAAACACAACAGGCAACACAGATTCAAATATTCAATTCACAATCACCAACATCAGTTTAGTTCATCTCTCATCAGCAAAAACACAAACATGAAACACCACAAGTCCACAAGGCAATCTCAAATTCTCGGATCACAGTCACAAACATTTTATTAGGTTTTGAACTTTGAAGTTGAAGAAAAAGATAAGAGTAAATACTTGTGAACTGTGAAAGCTAGAACAATGAAACTAGGTTGAGTAGATCGAGCAACCGGCATGGGCAGCGACAAGTGGGTCTCGCGACTCTTGCCAGTGTGGGTACTAGAAAATGGGTGAGTAAGTGGAGTGGGTCTCTCAATTTCAGATCGAGCAACCGTCGATGTGGGTCTCGGCGGCGTCGTCGGCATAAGTGAGTGGAGTGGGTCTCTCAGTCTCTTTCACTCTCAGTCTCGCCTCTCTATCCTTTGTCTCGCCTCTCCCTTTCCTCTCTTTTTTATTTTCTTTTTTCTTTTTTTTCCTTTGTGTTTTTGCTTTCTCTGTTCGGTGTTGGGCTACTGACTACTGAGAGCTGAGTGTTTTTTT
>NW_027069479.1:1469805-1502213 GCF_002906115.3 Quercus suber
CGCACCGAAAATAAGCGAAAAAAAAATTTCAAATACATATCCATATAGTATTAATAAACTATCAACCAAGACAAATACTCAAAAATCATTGTTCCTTAATATATTAAGATACAATCATCTACTAACAAACACGAAATACTATTGTTTCTTTACACAGTCATCTCTGAAAAGGGAATTCGACGCTCTTTCAAATCTTCAAAATCATCTACAATTGAATCCAAACTAAATGTCGAAACTATATCCTTTTCAATGTACAATATCAAAGAGTCCGTCAAAAAATCATTTTCCATTTTGTTTCGAAGTTAGTTTTGACAACTTTCATAACTGAAAATGCTCGCTCTATAGTAGCAGTAGAAACTGGAAGAGTAAGCATAAGTTTCACCATTCTATAAACAAGTTTGTAGTGTTCTGAATTTCTAATTCTCACTAACCATTGAGACAACTCAAATAAACTTTTCAATTCTTTGAATTATGGATCCTGGACTACATTATGCTCAAAATGATAAAGCTCATTCTTCAACACTTGTTTGTCATAATTTGTGAAATCTTGTGGATATAAATTCTCTATCAACAAACAAAGATCACTACTTCTGAAAGATTTTAATGCCTCTCAAGGTTCTAATGCTGAGCTAAGTCTAAGTAACTCCATTGCATCTTCATTAAATCGATAATTTAGTTCCTATAGTTGAGAATCTATTGTAGCATAAAAAAATTTACTCGATAATGATGCTCAATTGTAACGTTATCTTGCTGATTACGAGCTCGACCTCGCCTCGGAACATAACGAGCATTCATATCCAGGACATCAATGCAATGTTTCTCACAAAATGATATCACAGTGGTGAGTAAGCCATCCCATCCATCATCTCTAAATTTTTGGATAAGTGCTTTAGTAGATGAAACTAAATGCATGACATTTAAAATGTCTTGAGATTGGCTTTGCAAAGCTTGACAAAGTTTATCAGTGATCTCCATAGTTTCCTTCTCAAGATGCAAGATGAAGATAAATTCAAATGAAGTTAAACCCTCATAAGCTCACTTTGCTTCTGCCTGATGTTCTTCATCAATTGCATCATCAATTATATTTTGTAAAACTTCAACAGTTGAAGTAAACATCCTTAATAAGTTAGAAACTGATCTAAAATGTGAACTCCAACGTGTTTCTATAGGTCGTTGTAAAGTGCCAATTTGATTAAATCCACTTTCAGTCTCAATCTCTTTAAGATCAATCAAACATGCTATTTCATTAGCATTGACAACTTTCAATTGCTCATTGCGCTTGCATGAAGCATTAACAATTTTGATCAGAAAAAACAATGCAAGAAATAAATGACTAATGGCATTAACTTGTTTTGATGCTTTTATTAATGCCAATTGTAAGCGATGTACAAAACAATAGATGAAGTAAGCATATGGGCAATCATTCAAAATCAAAGCTTGTAATCCATTCCACATACCTTGCATGTTGCTTGCTCCATCATGTCCTTGCCCTCGAATATTTTGTATATCTAAGCAATGTTGAGATAACAAAGAATATATCCCCTTCTTTAGAGTCAAAACCACAGTGTCAGCAACATGAATAAGCCCAAAAAAATGTTAAAAAAAAAAAAAAAAAAAAAAAAAAACACCACAGGCAACACAGATTCAAATATTCAATTCACAATCACCAACATCAGTTTAGTTCATCTCTCATCAGCAAAAACACAAACATGAAACACCACAAGTCCACAAGGCAATCTCAAATTCTCGGATCACAGTCACAAACATTTTATTAGGTTTTGAACTTTGAAGTTGAAGAAAAAGATAAGAGTAAATACTTGTGAACTGTGAAAGCTAGAACAATGAAACTAGGTTGAGTAGATCGAGCAACCGGCATGGGCAGCGACAAGTGGGTCTCGCGACTCTTGCCAGTGTGGGTACTAGAAAATGGGTGAGTAAGTGGAGTGGGTCTCTCAATTTCAGATCGAGCAACCGTCGATGTGGGTCTCGGCGGCGTCGTCGGCATAAGTGAGTGGAGTGGGTCTCTCAGTCTCTTTCACTCTCAGTCTCGCCTCTCTATCCTTTGTCTCGCCTCTCCCTTTCCTCTCTTTTTTATTTTCTTTTTTCTTTTTTTTCCTTTGTGTTTTTGCTTTCTCTGTTCGGTGTTGGGCTACTGACTACTGAGAGCTGAGTGTTTTTTTCTTTTTTCTTTTTACATGAACTGACCGGATGATGGGCTGAATTCATGATTTTTTGGGAGAGGAACCTGAGCAAAAACCAAGGGGGCCTGGGCCCCCTTTGGGCTCAACGTTGGTCCGTTCCTAAGACACGCGGTAATCTTTCAAAATCCTTCCGTTCCATAATTCCTACAAAACAAAGCACAAAATTTAAAAATAAAAATAAAAAAAAAAATAAAAATTTGATGGAGCATACAAACTACATATGCGTTTGGCATTGGCTTAAAAAGCCAATTTTTTTTTTTTTACTATATAATTTATTTTTGCTATTATTTATTAGTCTCCCCACATTTTTGATACTTTTCATAGATACTTGTATTATTTCAATTACCTTTTAGCTCTATCTTGAGTAATTTCAACCAAAGATTTTCATTCTCACTTAAATAAGTTATTCCACATACTGCAAACAAAAACACAAATTTTTTTTTTAAAAAATTGGTGGAGCACACAAACTAACATATATTCAAACCCCAGGCCTCACATCTCCAAAGCATGTGAATAAGCAGAAAATGCAGTCTTTACATTATCAAACGTTTCTCAATACTCAACACATAAAACTTCTAAAATAATGTTTTCGAAAAGAATCTACGAAAGAAAATCTCCTGTGCTCATCAACATCAGTCCATGGGGTAAAACTCATTTTAACAGCAAACGTAGAATTAATACAAAAAATAAAATAAAATAACAAATAATGTGACAATGACATATGGAAAATGGAGAGGGGGAGAGAGATAGTTTGCACCTGGGAGAAGCTTAAGAAAATAAACAAAGTGGAGTGATAGCCCGTCGGTGACAGAGCAGGCCTTGCCGGTGAAGAGGTTGGGTCTCGTCGGCCAGCGACTTCGACCATGGCAAGTACCTAATCGGCTGACCAAGAACTTCGGTTCAGAATTTTGAAATGAAAAAGAGCAAATGTGAGAGAAGGATGTGGGGAAGAGTGAAGTGGAAATGGAGGAGAAGAAATAAAGAAATGAAATGAGATAGAGAAAAGTGCGCCAACGGTAATATCAAATGTAGCAAATTTATTTTAGGTTAAAGAGAGGTGGGTGAGAAGAGTAAAGGAGGTTGTTAGAGTAATAGTGGCAGACAAGAGAGAAGATTGAACCACCGGTGTGAAGAGTCAGAAAGAAAGAGGGAAAAAATAAAAAGAAGAAGCTGTAGAGAGAGAAGTTAGCTGAAATGAGGAAGGAATAAAAAGCAAAGGCAAAGAAAGAAAGGATGAAAGAGAAAAGGAAAGAAAATTACACTGAAAGGGCGAAGCAAACGTACACGTTAGAACAGGTAAAAGGACAAAGAAGCATGAAAGGAAAACTTGTTAGACGAAGCAAATCTTTGAACAGATCTTTGAAAAGACAAAAGAAAATTATATGTTTACGTTAACTTACCGGTTGGGTGACACGTGGTACTTGATGAAAAACTTAAGATATAATTTTTATTTGAGAAAGTAAAAAAAAAAGAAAAAGAAAAAAAGTATATGGTACAAAATTAGTCCCATTTGAATAAAAATTTTAATACCTATTTGCTAAACATAATATTTGCTCATTAAAATTTTTTAAGAATGGCAATGAATATCATTATCTTTCAACAATAAATAATTGAGTTATACTAAAACTTTGTTACATCTTATCAAAAAAAAAAAAATTGCTATAATATTTAAATTTTCGCAATGAATGATATCATTAAAAAATTTTAACAATGATAATAAATATCATTGTCCTTCAATAATAAGCAACTGAGTTATGTTAAAACCTTGTGTACAATTAAAACTGTGGGGGGAAAAGGGCCCAGCCCAACATAATGGGCCGAAAGCCCATAAGAGAAGCTATTTTGCGACCGAGAAGAGGGGGATGGAAAAGGCAGGGCCCATCTGGAAGTGGGACCCTTAGAAGTAAGAATTATTATAATCCGAAGAAGATATCTCCTATCCGAAGAGGTTATAATCATCTTATGCAAATATTGTAAATCAATTGAGTGTGTGAAATGCCAAAATGACATTCCGAGGACTTCATCTGATCAAGATAAGCTCTGAATATGCTGGGAAACGATAAGGATGGAGAAATATCTAAGGAGAAAGCTGCTACCACCATATTTAATACTCTGCAGCAACTTTTCTAGCTGCATTTATGTGGAGAAGACCCCTGAACAGTGCATTCTAACTTACCGCCACTCACACAGAGCTAAAAGAAGATGTTTGACGTGGCATGTACTCAAGCAAACTCACGGATGAGGAACAAGTGGACGATGGAGATGAGGAGAATGGTGGCTATATAAAGGAAGGAGGCTCCTAACGAAAGGAAGGAGAAAAAAGGATAACAAAAGAGAGAGAAAGAGAGAACTTGACTGTAGTCCTAAAACCTTTGTTCATCAGATAAACAATAATATAGCTCCTCGGATTTTCAGGTTTTACGTGTAAATTCGTGTTGGCTTCTGTTTGAAAGTTGTGATTCGTTGTTATCAACCCAATACTTAACCTAGCTCTTTCACCCATAATCTACAAATTTATTATTTTGGGTTTGGGCCACAAATCCTAACCCTACAAAAACTTTTCATCAAATACATATAATCATGTACAATGAAAATTTTGTCATTCACATATATTTTATTCTTTATCATTCTACATGAGTCTAGGTGACTAGGTGCAATCTTTAGCTTAATTAGATTTTAGTGAACACCCATTTTAGGCAAGAAAAGGAAAAAAAAAAAAAAAAGCAAGGAAATAAAATACTTTATATTACTATTACAACTTTCTAAGCTTTACTGTCATCTAAAACTCAAAATACATGAAGAAAATTTTTGGAATGTTAAAATTTAATGAGAGTATTTTAGACATTACACAATTAAATATTTTAAGAAGTATAAACTTTTATTAGAGTTTAATTGAGAAAATAACAATATGACATATTTATTCATTTCCAAAATATTAAGGGGGAAATTGCTTGATTTTAAAGTTTAAGAAGGAATTATGAATTACCCCAAACATAAAGGATGAAAAGTATTTTATTCCTAAGTTTTTGTTTTTTGTTTTTGTTTTTGATTTTTTTTTTGTATGTATAAAACTATGTATTTTTACTTAAAATGGTGCAAAAAAAAATAATATATATACAAAAAATCAATCTAAGAAAATTGTATGTGAAACAATGAATTTTGCCTTAACAAAAATTGACTAATATTTTTTTTTTCTAGAAACACAAAGAATGACACAACATTTTTATAATACATTTATAACTTTGTTATATTTTACTTTGACTTGTAAATAATTGATATCTTAATAGTTGTGAAAATAATGTGATGACAACAAGATGTCTTTACATTTTCTATAAGAGAAATGGTATGTTTATAACATTTTCATTAAAATTATTAGTAGTAAGCTGTTACGGGTTGTTATTAGTGGGTAAAAAAGTAATTTCATTAGTAAGTTTAAATTAAAATAACAATTTATTACTTAAGATTTGTTATTAAAATGTTGTGGATGTAGTATTTTTTTTTTTTAATACTTTTATTTTTAGTTGTGGTAGTAGTATAAAATACTAAGTGTTACGTCTATAATATTTCTACAAGACTATTACAAAAAATCTTCAATTGTAAATTATTAATGATTCTAATTTGAATTCATCACTAAAATTATTTTTCCAACCAATAATAGTAAATAATAACTTGTTACTTAAAATTTATAATGAAAATATTGTGGACATAATATTTTTTTAATGTTAAAAATTTTACTTTCACACCAAACTCACATTTTTGGCTTGTTACAAAAGGCAAAGGTTGAATGAACCAAATGTACTGTAGCCAGAGCTATTGGCTCTTTTTATATAATTAGTAGAAATTATTTTGAAACTTAAAAAATTTCAAAACAAAAAGTTATGTTGCTTAAAATGGGTCATGGGCAATAAGTGCAGTTTGTAATGTCCACTATGGGCCTATGGCAATGTAACTAAAATTTTAGGATAAGATATACCGTTTTAATCTAAAATTTACCTACTAAATGATTTTGAGTTCGTAAAGTTTCAAATAAGCAATATTCCTAAATTTTAAAAAATAGTATTCTTATCAGTATAAAAAAAGAAAAAAAAAGGTATTATTAGTCACTCTATTAAATTTCATTAGTTTCCTTAACTTAGGGATCAACCTAGGATTTTAAACCAACAGGGGTCGAGTATAAAGAAAAAAGAAAAAAAAAAGAAAAACTTCAAATAGGTATTCATTTGATATTAAAAAATTATAAATATGAAAAATCGTTATTTCTAAATACATTAAGATGCAATCATCTACTAACAAAGATAATAATAATAATAATAATAATAATAATACTGTTTTTTCCTTAATACTAAGCTGACTAGAATTTTTTTATTGTTGAAGTTAGAGCATTCACAGTAGTGGTGTTAAAAATTTTAGTTTTTAGCTCAAAAAACTACTTTATTTAATTTACTACCTCACTTTATAATACACCCAATATCAAATGTTCTATTTTTGTTATCACTTCATTTAAAATAATATAAACAGCTCATTAAACAACTTGCTACAGTCAATTGGTATTTATACCAGTTTACTGTAGTTGCAAAAAATTTAGCTTTAATAATATAAACAACTCATTAAACAACTTGCTATAGTCAATTGGAATTTATACTAGTTTACTGTAGTTGCAAAAAAATTAGTTTTAACTTTTCCAATGACATATGATTTTTTGGTTCTTTGGTGGTAAAATAGTTTTTTTTTTTTTTTTTAGTGCTAAAATACAATCACAACTGTGAATGTTTTTATTGTTTTGTTAAGTTTTTTAGTTGATATTTAGGTTAAATTAGATAAGCTGAATGGAGAGAAATGGGACCCAAGGTTTTGGAAGGGGACTCAACTACAAAAAATAAAATATATAATAATTATATAAAAAAAAAAATTTTGAACCCGCAGGCCCGTGCTACCTTGGGCCCCACTCAGGTCCGTCCTTACTTTAACTATGTGTCTAACAAAAGAATGACACAGATAAAGTAGACATAGGAATTATGGGTGGCATCCCAGTTAGTTCGAAAGGTTTGGTTATAAATTCCATTCACAACATCTTACTTTAAGTTGTAGCGATCTCAAATTATTAAGCATGGGAAGATCATATGTAGAAGAAAAACTAAGGGACTGTACATTATAACCACAATAACATTATTACAATTACAGATAGCACAAGAAAATGGGAAAGATAATTCGTCAAATAATTGCTTCAAGAATCAAGATTTGTACCTTTTGCTTTTCTTAGCTACCAAACATTGAAAAGTGGAGGGTTTGGTTGACATGTTGTTGGTTCTCATGCTTAATCCTATATTTGGATTGAGAGAGATAAGGAGAGAGTAAAGAAGAGAAGAGTGTAAAATAACTAAACGGTAATCCAAAACAGTGTAGTTTGATAACGAGTTACAATTAAAAGAGCATTGTATTAAAATCTTTTCACAATGTCCATATACAGGTGCCACTAAAGATCCCTTATTTGAACTGTTTGATATGTAATAGTGACACAATCCACCATAAAATGTCTAAAATTAACTTCTAAAAGTCACGATTTTGAAGGCTAAACTATTGTTATACTCTTAAAATTGTGGTTGTTTTTAATTCGACAATTTTACTATGAAAAGTTATTGTTAACCCACCCAAAAATGACATCGTTGTGAACAAAAAATAGAAAAAATGATACAGCATTATTTTTTGGCTGATTAATGGCTAAAATGTGATTGACAAAGATAGAAGGGGAACACAAACATCATTGCAATAGTCAATGATAAATTATAAGTTTTGAAAGTTAAATGACCAAATTTAGATGCGGCCCAAACTTAGAGAATGTAAAGTACAATTTGACCTAGTGGTTTTTTTTTTTTTTTTTTTTTTTTTTTTTTTTTTTTTTTTTTTTTTTTTTTTTGATAAGTACATTTGGCCTAGTTTTAAAATAACATAACTTTGCATTTGAAAAGTATTTGAGAAAAAAATTACTTTTTTATGTAACTCTTTGTGATATATGTAATGAATAAATCTTAAAGGAGATTTTTTCCATTTTTAATGATTTTCTATTATTATCTTAATATTTGTGAGGTGAAAATCCAAAATACCCCATTTAACTTTGTATCTCGTACTCTTACTAGAAGAGTTCTCGCTTCTCCTCATTATTTGGTTTGGATGGAAGTTGTTCCACCACACATTGAAGACTTTATTAGCGCTAATTTAGCACAAGATTAATGAAAATATTTGACCTGATTCTCAAAAAAATAAAAAGTTTGCATCAATTGTCATTTTTATCTTACATTTACCTCACTTGTGATTTCCTTTATACTAGGCATTTTGCATTTACCTCCCTTGTGGTTTGTTATGAGGCATTCCATTAACTTTAATGGAATTTGATAATTTGTTAAGTGCCAAGAGCCTTGTAGTTGAGTTGATTAGTATTTCTTAGTGTTTTCAAACGGAACATTCAGGATTCAAATTTTCTATCTCCTAATTATCAAATTATTTATTAAAAAAAAAACACTTATTAGAAATATAACACCTATAGGGAAAGAATTAAATAAAATGCTCTCCTCACTATTTGGTTTGGATGGAAGTTGTTCCACCACACATTGAAGACTTTGTTAGTGCTAATTTAGCACAAGATTAATGAAAATATTTGACCTGATTCTCAAAAAAATAAAAAGTTTGCATCAATTGTCATTTTTATCTTACATTTACCTCACTTGTGATTTACTTTATACTAGGCATTCTGCATTTACCTCCCTTGTGGTTTGTTATGAGGCATTCCATTAACTTTAATGGAATTTGATAATTTGTTAAGTGCCAAGAGCCTTGCAGTTGAGTTGATTAGTATTTCTTAGTGTTTTCAAACGAGACATTCAGGATTCAAATTTTCTATCTCCTAATTATCAAATTATTTATTTAAAAAAAAACACCTATTAGAAAAATAACACCTATAGGGAAAGAATTAAATAAAATGATTCTTCTACACTTAAAGCCTTGTAAAAATACACAAATCCATATGAGGATTGAAGGAGACTGGGAGCCAAAAACTAGGGGTAGAACGATCTTTATCTTTAATTCTATTTCTATATGTAATATTTGCACTTGCCACATCATCAAATTTTGTTAAAGTTAGTGGAAATACTTCATAAAATAAAAACACAACCAAGTGTCATAAAATAAATCACAAGGTAATTTCATATTTGTTACTTTGTTTTAAGGTACATCACATAGGTGTTATGTGTAATTGACCTTTTAATTTATATACAATTTTTTAAATATAGGTATGTTTGTTTAACTCTTTTTTTAAGCTCAACAGTAAATGTATTTCAAAATAATTCAAAAAAATAAGATAAAGAAATGCCTCAAAACCAGAAAAATATAAAATCAAGTAGGAGACAAGCAATCAGACAAAAAAAAAGTTGGAGATAAGCAAAAATTTCATGATATGATGGGTTAAAGCTTATAGAACTCAAAACCTCGATTTTCCAAAAACAAAACCCATGAAATTAACTTGGCCTCACAAACCAAAATAAACATTTAAAAACAAAGTAAAGATGAGCAACAACAATGTCAGACTTTGTTGTTTAAATCTCTTTATTTCGTCATCTTAAATCTCATCTGACAACAATCTAAAATCTTCTGTCGGAAAACTCCAATCCCTTCTCTTATCCATTGCTCCCTTTGATCACTTTGATGGTGGCCTAGACTCTGCCAATATCATATCTTTCTGTCTTTTTACAGCTAAGTCTGTTCCAGAAACATCACACGTACAGAGTGACCAAACACATTCAACCAGGTTCAAGGTACACGGAACCAGCACACCTCCATATTCTGTGAACTCACATAAAAACCATTGATTTCCTGTCCCAAGGGGACAGTTCCCACTTCTCAGTTGATTTTGCCCATACCCTTTTGGTTTTATCTCAAATTTGTTCATATTAGTGGTGTCTTGGTTTACTACTATATAATGTAGGAGTTAGGGTTTGTAGGCTTTGCACATAAGCAGAAACTGGAGCTGAGGTTGGGTTTGGAAAGTATTTTGATTGCTGAGTCATTCGGATAATAAATATAAAACACGTGTCTGTGTTAAATAAGTGGTTGCTTGAGAGTTGAGAGAGAGTATAGCCAACTTCAAAATTTTGAGACTAAAGACTTTCTTTTTGTTGTTGTTGAGAGAATGATTAAACTGTGTTGGAAACCATCTGTAGAGGGTGATGGTTTGTTGTGGTACAAGGATTTGGGGCACCATGTTCATGGGGAGTTCTCAATGGCTACAATTCAAGCCAATAGCTTGATGGAGGATCAAAGCCTACTCGAGTCTGGACCATTGAGTTGGACAGACTCAGGTCCTCAGGGGACCTTCGTTGGGGTGTATGATGGACATGGAGGAACGGAGGCTTCACGTTTTGTCAATGACAAACTTTTTTGCAATCTTAAAAGTATGTTATCATTTTTAATGCATGGCTATATATTCAATTTGATTGAAGACTTTGTTTCAATAATTGTTACTAATGGTTCTGTATGTACTAATAATTAGTTGGCAACCTTGCACAAACCTGGCTAATTGGACGTTTTAGTATCCCTAAACGGCTAGTGAATCAACTACTAGTAGAAGATAGAGAAAGCAATGGAACATAATTAGAAATTTTCCATTATGTATTTTATACACATTCTTAAAATTATGCTACCTTAAGTAAACATTTACATTCCATGAAGTTTAACTCTTAGTTAAAAACAGCATGAAGAATGGTGGGTTTAAAGTTAAACTTCTTGATATGCAACCATGCATCTCTGCTTAGCACTCCCTATCACTCTCTAATAGCTACTCTTAATTAGTTCCAACAGGAATCCGGTTGTTTCATTTAATGATTTTTTAATAGAGCTAGATGTCATATACTTTCTGCTCTTGTGATGCAGGATGTGCAACTGAACATCAGAGCATATCGGAAAATGTCATCAAAAAGGCTTTCTCAGCAACTGAAGAAAGCTTTCTCTCCCTTGTGAAGGAGCAATGGCTTAGTAAGCCACAGATTGCTTCTGCTGGATCATGTTGCTTGGTGGGAATAATATGCAATGGGCTTCTACATATTGCAAATGTTGGAGATTCTCGGGTGGTTTTAGGCCGAGCAGAAAGAGGCACTAGGGAAGTCACAGCTATTCAACTATCCACAGAGCACAATGCAAATATGGAATCAGTGAGGGAGGAACTTCGGTCAATGCATCCCCATGATTCACAGATTGTGGTGTTGAAGCACAAAATTTGGCGTGTGAAAGGCCTCATACAGGTATTAGTCTTGGGATTTTTATTTATTTTTAAATGAATTTTATTTTTCCTTTGTCAGACAGTTACTTATGAATCATGATTCTCCAAGCTTCATTTTTTAGTTTTTACCTTCGCTTATATAAATTTTAGCTTGAGTTCCATCTTCACAAATTTTAGCTTTTATGCGATGAATGCTTTTTGATTCATCTAGCCTTATAAAAAAAATTAAAAAAATGTTTCCATTTAGAAGCTTAGATAGTATCTCAGGTCTTTGTGGCACTTATTATATCTGAGACCCGTATTTTGGCACTGAATGAGCACTTATACTCGTCATGATTGAGCAAGTGCATACTGAGATTATCAAAGATGCGGGTGACTTAAAAAACAGTATGAATTACTTTTGTTAAAAGAGCTTCTAATTTCGTTTGCAGGTTTCAAGATCCATTGGTGATGCATATTTGAAGAAGGCAGAGTTCAACAGAGAGCCTCTACTGCCTAGATTTAGGCTGCCCGAACCTTTCCTCAAACCAGTCCTTAGTTCAGAGCCATCGATTTCAGTACACAATCTGCATCCTGATGATCAATTTCTCATATTTGCTTCTGATGGTCTATGGGAGCATCTCAGTAACCAGGAGGCTGTCAACATTGTTGTTAATTACCCACGTTATGTAAGAATATTTCATTGTCTATATAGCAAATTAACTACTGTCATAATCACATATGAAAGCCTTTGGTCCAAGTATCACTAGTGAAAAATTGTTGTTTCAAAACAATGACTTTCATTGACCTTTCCCTTGCTTTGCAATCCAGGGAATTGCGAGGAGGCTTGTCAAAGCTGCACTTCAAGAAGCAGCTAAGAAAAGAGAAATGAGGTACTCAGACCTGAAAACAATTGATAGAGGCGTGCGGAGACACTTTCATGATGATATCACGGTTATTGTTGTGTTTATAGATCCTCATTCAATCCATGGTAGTCCACACCACAGCTCTCCCCTTTCAATTAGAGGCGGTGGAGGGGTCCCTGCCACTGCCAACTCCTAGTCCAGTGGACCTCTTGGTTCTTTGAAGATGTATCAGTTTGTCATTTTAAATAAAATGTACTATTTGTAACCTACGAGTTTATGAAGTATTGTGCAGTCTTATTCTCTCTTCAAACATCAGAAACAACCAACTTGCTATTTTATTAAAAAAATTTATTTAACATTTTGAAAAGAATTAGGAGACGCGTCGATACAACCATAACAACAACAATAAGTTCTAGAGTAACAACATGGTAGTTACATCCCACTGTAAAAAGCAACATAAGTTCAGATGGGGGTAGAAGAAAAAGTATGAGGTATTCCACGTGTTCTACTCCAAGCTTCACTAAACTTATCAAGCATTAGCTTCTTGAAAAGTAAAATATTCTCTTACGCTCATTTACATCTACTATTTTACATTAATATCCACAATTGATGCAGAAATGTCTACATTTTAACACATGAAAATGAATGTAAAAAAATGAATATAAGGGAATAAAAAACCTTCTAGACAAGTGAGGTGTATGCAACTTAAGTGTCGGTTACTTAGTTTGCATGAAATCCACAACCACTATCAAAAAAGAAAAAAAAATGCTATATCCTTAAGGATATCGAATTTTTAGTTCTTGAATCCAAAGCACTAGTGGTTGTGGTTTTTTTTTTAAAAGGTGGGTTATAGCAAGTTGAAGGTCTTCTCAAAGGGCCTATAATTCGACAACAACACTGGTGCTCACTAAAATGATCTTGAGAACCCATCATCTAATGACAATTACAAAACTCACTTTCAGTGACTTTTTAAGTACTATTGTAGAAGATTCACTTTTTATTTTAATAATGATAATTGATTTAGAAGCTGATGACATGACACAGTTGAGCTCGGCCATATTGTTCTTCGGTTTCAGTAGGGGCTAAGGCCTAGCAAGAAACGAAGACCGGTCAGAGCAATGGAAGAGAACCTGACGACCCTTTGCTAAGTTCGCTTGAACAAAGACTCGAACTGCATGTGTTCAATGCAGATCAAGATGAAATGACATGCACGTTAAACGTGTAGATATCAGTTTCGCTATTATTTTCTTCCTTGGTTCTCTGAGAATGTATCAGATCGTCGTTACAAATAGAATTTATTTGCAATCTGAGTTTATGAAGTATCATGAAGTCCGAAGTGTTGCAATGCTTATCTAAAAATATACTTAAAAAGGTCAAAGAAAGTGAACCATTGAATTGAAAGCTCTAGTTGTGGATTTCATGCAAACACCGACACTTACAAGTTACAACTGTATTCATGGTCCCTCGATTGATGATTGTAAACAATTATTGAGGGGCTTAAGTCGAAGTTGTTTGTGTACCCATCACTCTTTCTGGAGAACTAATGCTATGTAGCTGGTTTAGTAAAGCGCAGGAGCAGGGCAGATAGAAACCATAGAATACATCGTACTTTTTCTTCTTTCACATCTGAACAAATTAAATTGGCCAACTCTTACACGGCCCTTACAAGAAACAAAACCCACTTAGATGTGATTCAAAAATTTTCATTATTTAAAAAAATAAAATAAAATAAATAAATAAAAGAAAAAAAAAATCAGTGTAGGGTTATCTACGTTACAAATACCAGAGACAGAAAAATGATCCGAACCTTTTCATTACCAGTGAGAGAGAGATAATGGGTTTAGCAAAGAAGCAAAGTTTGAGAGGGAGAGAAACATTTCGGTTGCTGGGAATGAAAAGAAACAACTAAAAAAAATCAATTCCCTAAACTACAGTGTTATCTAAATTTGGTAAAGTACCTTAACAAAACTTTTTTTTCACTAAAGGATGACTAATCCAATGTGGGTATTTGAATTTTAGCTCAAGCTAACTCTTAAAACTCATTTTTCATTCTCCGTTTAGATGCCATTAACCCGCATTACCGTTACTAAAATCTAACATCAATTACTTTAAAAATGGCATCCATTTATTGGCTGGATATAGAAAGTGTTTTTACATAGTGTAGTGTCACACACCAGTCTCCTCTTACCTTGATTCTTGAACATCTCCGCTGAGATTTTAGCAGAGTCGAGAAGAAAGTGCAGTGGCAGAGTTGTGATAAATGTATATTAGGAAAAGAATTGATGGTCGAAGAAACTCAGTTTTCAATCCATCATGTCATGATTTTTTTTTTTTTTAAGCAAAAGAAATGAAAATAAGTTTTTACTACACCACTTATAAGCGAGAGAGAGAGAGAGAGAGAGAGAGAGAGAGACGGATTTAGAAATCATTCTCTGTTTTACAAAAATTTAACACAAAAATACTCCATTGTACCATTCACAACTCGTCTGTCGTGATTTTGCCAACACCCCTAATCATCTCTCTTAAACCGAACAAGTGTATCTGGTTGGGTGCAGATACACCCAACCAGTTTGTGCCCTGGCACAAATGGAACAACATCATTGCCGCTAAGATAAGTTTTGGCAAAAAATAGCATTTCTAATATGCACTACAGAAAATCAATATATCACCAAAAGCACAAAAAAGAACGAATGGGGCAACAAACAGATGATTTTCCTGATATCCTCAAGTATACAGATACATTCCCATCTAATCCTACTAACAAACAAGAACTTTTACAGAAGCAGCACAGTTCGCAAATTTTCAATAATTCAAAGCTACATATTAGAAATCTATAAAAATTACAACTCTAAGACAAACCTAGCAATCAGAGTACCCACCTTGCTGATTGAACAATTCTCCCAGTGAGACCTATGAAAATTTACGAGGACCTACAAAGGGTGCACTTATCTCAAATGACAAACAAAGAATATCAGAAATTACCATCTCATCTGACAGATTTACCTTCCAATTTATTCATCCAATCTTGAGATGGTTTCATGATCATGTTGGACAACAGTACTAAGTAGCATATGCTTTCATATCTTGGCTGATCCCACAGATATTTGCAAAGATAATATCAGCCAAACTAAGTAGTAAGATGTGACAAGCATAAATTAATGAAATCTGATCCATGATTAGTAGTAGACAAAAGCATGCCATGACGCACTGCCATAATAAGACATAAGACAATACCTTACTTGGAGAGATGATTTTTTTTTTCCTTTTTCTTACTTGGAGTGAAGAATTAATGCAGAATAGTACAGAGCTAACACAAATCTTTCCTTTATTTTTTTTCCTATTTCAGTTGGGAACACACTCAAATCTGGCTCAAAAAACAAATAAATTATGCACCTAAAAAATGCCAGGTATGCTGTCATTCCCAAAGTCATAATCTTAACATCAGAGAAGCAATGTGCATGTTCTTCTAGGCTGTGAGTGCAGTACTATCAGTCCTACCATCAAAAGCCGATCACCTAACCTAAAACTGCAAAGCTGAAAATTATCCTAAATTATGATTAAGTCAACCAGAATAGAGATTTACCTAACTACTTTTCTTAAAAGCCCCATATTCTAATTCAGTTAGTTCTACCATACAACCATTAACTACTAATTGCAAAGCAATACAACAAGTTTTGACACTACCAATCTTGGATCAGATGAACAACTCACAAAACCAACTTAGTGCTGCCCTTCCACATGATCATGTATATGCGACTATTAGCAGATATCAGATGAATCTATGGGTGAACTCAATTAAGGGTAAACTAGGCAAATGAAAAATCTAAGTGTTAAATTTCAGCTACTTTGTCACTTTGAATTTCTGATATTCTTTAGACTCTGAGATAACTAACACCATGTAGGAAGTCGTAAATTACTCTAGGTCTCACCAGGTGAACCACTGCTAAACCACATTCAGAATATGAGAACAACTTCACGATACCAAAATCTTGTTCAGTGCAAAAGGTAGCTGTCTAAGAATAAAAAGTTCTGCATCTGGGAAATCGCATGTTGGAAAGTAGGAATGGACGAAGAAGCCACAGGATAATCAACAAAAAAGAAAAAACACCAAACCTGACAGAAAAAAGAAATTTAAAACAAAAAAATTAATTAGACCAGCAATACAAAAGTTATATGGAAGAAACTATATTACTGGCTGATAAGAACATGTAAACACAATTAAAAACAAAAAATAAAAAAGTTGACCATGTTTACACTTTGCCCTCTTGCATGTTGCTTCTTGTCTCAATCACCTTGTACTTTCAATTGAAACAATTTCAAACTCAAACTTTTAATGATGTGCCAACTTGACCACTAGATCAATGAATTTCCTAACAATTTCCGTCAATTACTTACTAATAGGGATCAAATGTGACCTACGTTGGAGCCCAAGTGACCCACATGAGATTGGAATTCAAATTATTACTCAAAAGTAAGAATAGTGAATATTACTCACAATAGCTTGGATAAAGATAAATATCAATTTAACCACTTGTGCAAAAACATGAATGATAATGAATCACAGTGATGGAAGAGGGTGCTGAGAAAAAGGTTAGTGTGACATACAAAATTGTTAAATACCATTTTGGTAATTGTCATGGTTTGTCTATTGAAACAAAATATTTCGATACCAGCTTTCTTTGGTGTAACGTCTCAGGATTCTCGCTACACCATACATACATACATACATGCATATATATGTGTGTGTATGTGTGTGCAAATACCAAACAAAAATTTTGCTAATAAAAAAGTTCTATTTCATTCATAAAAGAACACAACTACTGTTAATTTAAATTTTTTATTTTAATATTAAAATATTAATATGATTAACAAATGACCCCAACTTACACAAACCAAGTACTTAAAGTGCAAGAAAGTGCACTTCATCAAGTTTACATAGACTTTCTCCTTGTGAAGAACCTTTAACACTTCGCACAAATGACTCAAATGCTATTCCTTACTTTGACTATACACAACAACAACAACAACAACAACAAATACAAACCCCCATGAAAGGTTTGAGTAACCTTGGCATAACCCACATGAAAGTGCTCGGTCAATTGAACAATCCAAATGGTATTACTATCTACTCATTGAGACAATCCAAACGGCATTACTAGCCACCGTTAAGCCCATCCGATGTCTTGAATGTAGTCTTCCATTCATCAGCTCTCCTCATTCTAATATGATGGTAACCACTCCAAAAGTCTATTTTGGAGAACACCTTTAGTCTAACTAACTTGTTGAGAAAATATCTTCTAACCAAGGAATTGAAAATCAGTACTTGATTGTGACCTTATTAATGGCCCTACATCCTCCACAAGCCATCCTTCATAGGTGTAAGCAATGCAGAAACAACAAAAGGGCTTTTTCTTTTGCACACTATAACCTTTATTAATCAACTTCTCAACCTGTTGTCACTATTTTTAAGCTTATTGTAGAGATGATGTTCTATAAGCCAGCATGTAGCGTAGCTACCCCTAGTATTAAATCTATAACAGGTTGAATGCCTCCCATTGGTGGCAAACTATGTGGTAATTCACCAGTAACCAACTCCACAGTTGAATCTCAAGGAGATGATCATCAAACTCAAAAAACTAGAGCTCCCTCCCACTTCATAAACCAAGGCATACATAATTCCTATATCTTGACTCTTAACTTCAAACTTTGTAGCAATTAAAAGCTGTCAACCTTGTTATATTTAAAGGAACTAGTAACTACTTCCCTATAAGGATGCAAGCTTTAGCTGTTATCCCTTTCGAATGAGTTAGTATTGGCTCCAGCATGATAGACCATGTCATTGCCACATAATCATGGTCTCTCCAATAGAACGTGACATGAATCCATGGGCACATATCACAAGTAGCCCCAGTATCAACATTGTCACTCACGGAAAATTTGACTAAGCAACGGCATGTAAACAACACTTCATTACCTTTCTAAAATTAGCAATTTTGTATAAATGGAGATGTATTTCAACAATTTCAAATTTGCAGCTGCCTCTTTCAATATAATATTCTCATGGCTATCCTATCCAGAACAACAATGCATGCCTTACTACCAATCTGGGAAATTTAGCTGTATTAACCTTTACAAAACAATATTGACAACTTTGATGACATATCTTTTTTATAATTTTGTTTTTGGGATCAAAGGGAGGGGGATGGGGAGGTGTAGATACTAGAAGCAACTTCTTACAGCATAAAATTTAAAAAAAAAAATGATTAAAAAAAAATATATATATATATATATATGTATGTATGTATGTATGTATGTATGTATGTATGTATGAATGTATGTATTAGTACCAAAACAGCCACAGGAAGTTGCATCTCAAAAAAATACCTTACTATTAAAAAGGGAGCTTCAATTCAAACCCCTCCTCCAGCCTTGCCTGCAATAGCTGCCTTCTGATCCACAACAAAAGAAGATCAAAACTAAGCACAATTGTATACTCTCTTATCCAAAAGGAATGCAAAAAAAAAAAAAAAAAAAAAAAGGCCCTTACCGACTCCAAATTTCCTTTGCCATTCACAGGTGATGAAGATTTTTTTGGAGGGTTTGAAAACCTAAGCAAACATTAAACTTAATCAACAAGAAATTTAAGCAAACATACAACAACAAATCTTCAATTATAGACTATCAGAAACATGTAAATGATCTATAAATGGAAATAAGGGGTGACAATTGACAGTTGGTCTTGATACAAACCTGATCGTCCTTGCCTTCCTTTTCTCTTCTTCCAAGGGATCTGTTTTAGAAACTGGTGCAAATTTGGCAAGCCGAGCTTTCTTCTTCGCATCCTCATCAGTAGCCACAGGCGAATCACGAATCCCAAACCTGGGAAAGGAAAAAAGGTTTTTATTAAGAATCTGCCTAGCAAAAAGCAAAAGACCAACTAAAGATTTTAGAAAATTCTACTTCAATATATATTAACAATGAATTAAAACCACAGGAAAGGAAACCTCTCTGCTCTAGCCTTCCTCTTCAGATCCTCTGACTTCTTAAATGCCTCTGAGTCTAACCCAGGCACTGTGGAACCGGTGCCAAACCTACAATAAGAACATTACACACTTGATTAAATTCCAATAGTAAACAGAGAAGAAAAAAAGAAAAAAAAAAAGAGCAAGCAAAGAATCCAAATAAGCGCTACACAGAATGTGTAACTGAGAAATGACCATACAATGCCCAAAAAAATTGGAATAACACCAAAATCCGTTGAGGTTTAAGGAAACTCCCCCCCCCCCCCCCAAAAAAAAAAAAAAAACCAAAACTTTTACAAAAAATGAAAATCAAGCTCCAAAAAAGTCTTACTTAACATTATTAACAACACATTTGAGTTTCTTTGGACTAACCTACTCTTGGTTAAATGGAATGTTCCTGATATACCATTAGCTTATTGATTCAATCATCATTTTATTTTGTTTGATTTCATTTTGCCCCTAAAAAGACACCAATGTCCCCATATTGCACTTGAGTTGTCAATAAAATCCCCATTTTCTTTGTTCTTTTTAAAACCTCCCCCCCCCCCCCCCGCGGTCTCTTTTTCAAACTTTAATTGAACCCATCTATCTATCAAAGAGAAAAGAACAAGTTATCAAATACCAAATCCATGATCACTACCAAAACACATAACACAGAGCGAAAGTGCCATCACAACAGAAAATGTTTCTTCACTAACACTAAAGTGCCATCTAGATTCTAGATCAGACTAAAGAACATTGTCTTATATATTTATCAGAGATGGGTACGAGGTGTAAAATATTATTCATTTGGAAAATAACCAAATTTCCTTGCTTTCTTTTCAATTGGTGAATAATTTTCAAGTGGGGAGGAGGTAATTGTTGGGGAGATAAACACCTTGGGCAGCTTCCTTGAGTAGTTGCTTTATTTTTCTCATCACATGCTGAAAGAATAGTCAAAATCTTCAGGTCTCCTTCCGGTCAATTTGTAGGTTGGCAATGCCAAGGTTTCATGCACTAACAAGGTGGACATGTTGGCCACTACGGAGGTTAAATAACCCTTCAAAGAGGTCCCATATGTATTGGGAAAATGGGTCAAACATGGTGATTCAGTGGCCACTGAAGATGCTAAAATTAGAGACATTTGTTTGGTAACTTTGAAAACAATGACTCAATTAGAGAGCTTCGGTCCTTTTCACAATGGGATTGAGAGTTAACAAGCAAACTATATTTGGATATGGTACGAGTCAGTTCTAATAAGAGGAGAGGCAAATAGGAAAGCGGATTCAAGTACCTTCAAGGTTTTGTTTAATAATGCCTCAAATTTAGCCAAAACTTTGAGTAGAGTATAATCTAAATTATAAAGAGAAAAAAAAATGGATATAACAAATGCATAATGAAAAACTGCCACTGGTAGATGCATGACTTCATTTGCTTCTTCAGTTATCTGGCAATATCAGCTTTTTTTCACAGCTTCTCAGCAATCATAAAAATAAAATAAAATCACGGGGCAACACAAGGAAAAACACAGGCTTCCATTTCATAGAAGAAACACGGTCAGTCAGCAATAGCATTAATGGAAGAAACCACCACCACAGCTTGATAAAACAAGACACCTGTGTCTCCTTGACAACCCTGCACTGGACAGGGTGTCACTGAAGCAAGGTAAATTAAACTGACACAGGAATTCTTTTAATATTCTAACAGTGCCATATTCCTAATGGTAACATAACAGGTAGTCCCCTTTAAAGACTTATAAGAGACGAGGGAAAGCTGGTTCTAGTGCTGAAGCAATAATTTGGGAGATTTTGGATGGATTAGTTTTGATTGGGTTCTACTAGAATTGGTGCAATTTAGTCATTTCCAAATTTCTGAAATGGGCTGTCCTTGGCTATACTAAAGGTTCATGAGACTTACTTCGTATTTTGAATCCTTTTCCTATTTGGCTTAGAAGTTATAAAATTCCAGCAGATAATTGTAAGCTTTAAGGGTGTGATTGTCTTCTCCTACCTATTTGTGATTGCTTAGGATGTCCTAGGTGTGATTGCATAGTGTTTTACTCTCTTTATTTCATTTCTATTTTGTATTCATTTTTTTTGGGTACAAAAAGGCCATCAACAAATTCAAGATTCCACCTTTTCATTACCTATAGCCTTAAAACATCAGACCTTATTCAATAACGATAATTCAATAGTTGGGGGTGGAAGGATTTGATCCTTGGATGAATCCATTGGAAACATCGGGAGTTGTCAATTGAGCTAGAAGGCTCATGTCATCAAGAAACCTAATTTAGTGCTAAACTCCTAAACATCTTAAATCAATTCCACTTTCGATTGAGTCCTTGTCTTTTTGTACATAATTTTTTCTATGTGGTACTGTAGGCTTCTCCGTGCCCATTGTTCACTTTTCATGATGTAGTCATTCTTAAAAAAAAAAAAAATCACCAATCAAAAAATATCTATAATACAATCACAAACTCCCTGTGCCTAGATTTCAAACAGGCTATACAAATAACTCAACCTTTCGAGCATTGCATAATGAAAGAACACCAAAATCATAATGAAAGAACACCAAAACCTAAAACTAGCATATAAACCATTAACAAACCCTACTTCACCTACATAGGAACTCATTTAATAATTCATATCAAAGTAATTTCTTCGCAAACAAACAGAAACTAAACACCAATTCAACATAAAAATAACCAATAAAATAGAAAAAGACTGTATTTATACCTCTCCTTTCGTGAATTACGCTTCTCCTCCTCGGTGAGTTGCAAGGAAATTCCGAATCGCTCGGCACGACGTATCTTCTTCTGAATATTGGAAGCCGGATCCACATCAACAACATCCCCTGCTACAGGCGAGGCAGCCGCGGCGGCGGTGGAGGCGGCGGCTACGGAGCTCTTCGAATCGTCGCCGGACTTCGCATCGGAATCGACGGTGGTTACAGAAGGCTGATCGGAAGCCTCATCGGTTGGCTCTTCCTCTTCTTCTTCTTCTTCTTCTTCGAGATGATCTGGTTCGGTGGTGGTGGTGGTGGTGGTGGTGGTGGTGGTGGGGGGCGGGACAGCAGTAGTAGTGGTACTGTTGTCGTCTAGGGTTTTTTTAGGGTTTTCTTCTGCAGTTGTAGTAGGGTTGTTGAGGTTGAGTTGCTCTGATGAATCGGTGGCCATTGTGAGAGAGAATCGGAGATTGCGTGAGAATTACGGCGAGAGAGATAGAGAGAGAGAGAGAGAGAGAGACGAGTAGAGAGAGATGGGCTGGGTTTTGGGTTGTTGTGGTTGTCTGAGATATTTTTTGTGGAAAGGCGAGTTTTTTTTAAGAGAAGAATAAAGCGAAGGTGAAAGGGCGACTCAAAAAGTAACGGATGGGATTGTTTTATATCGAAATCGAAAGGACGGGATTTCGCCACGGGGTTGCACTGTTATCCACCGTTTTAACTTTATTATGTCATTGTACACGGAGCGTCGTCAACGGTTCTTGTTTTCTTTCATTTTTGTGAAAGTTTTTATTATTATTATTATTATTATTTTTAAACTGTGAAAGTTAAATTTAAATTTAAATTAATGTGCTTTATCTTTTCAAGGGGAACTTTTTCAAAGAGAAAGTTTCTTTCCAAATGAATCCATAGCTTGCAGGAGGATTTTTTATTTTATTTTTAAAATGAGTATGAAAATAATTTTCTAAAAATTAAAATTAAAATTAATTTTCAGATAATAATTTTAATATTATATGGTTCTTACTTTTAAGAAATAAATTCAAAATACTATATAAAAAAATATTTGTTTAACAGACCATTTCTATTTTTCATTTTTTATAAGTAATTTGTATTTTTTTTTTTTGTGTGGATAATGATAGGGAATAGAGCAAGTGTAACTTCTTCTTTTTTTAATGATAAATTTCAAATTTGAAGCATGAAAATTCTTTTTGTGATAAAAATAAGTACCTTCTTATCAAAAAAAGAAAAAGATAAGTACTTTAATTTAAGAGATAGAAGACAAATACACAGAATTCATGGTTTTCAAATTATTTACAACTATGCTATTAAAAACATTCTCTGCATTTGAAAACATCCTCTTAACAGTTTTCAAAATCCTATTTTGAACATGTAGGAATAAAGAGTCCAGGTATGGATATTGGACCATGGGACGTATCTAAGAATATCAAGTAGTCTAAGAATAGGTAATACTAACAGAGGCCTACAAGACAATGGTCCATGGAAATAGTTTGATCATGAGGAACTGGAAATGTTGTCCAAGGAGAAGTATCTCCTCGACTAAACAGAGTAGAGGTCATAAGTCTAATCTACCACCCGACTTGATTAGATTGAGCCCAAACTTGATTCGTGGATGGCCTACCTAAAATAAATTGCTCCCTATAGATATTTAGCGTATGGGGGACAAATACTACATGCATTTGGTTGGTAGAATATTGACCATTATTAGAAATTAAAGGTAAGAAAGGGTAAAAAAATTAAAAACCCAAACAAATTAAGAGCATTTGAATGAGTCTGTGCAAAAATTTCTATTTATTTTTTATATAAGAACTTACTTTTTTATATTTTACATACTAACTTTTAAAAATACTTAATATTAGATTATCTATTTTAAGGTATATACTAC
This sequence comes from Quercus suber, assembly GCF_002906115.3. NCBI lineage: Eukaryota > Viridiplantae > Streptophyta > Magnoliopsida > Fagales > Fagaceae > Quercus > Quercus suber. The sequence continues at coordinate 1,493,742 of NW_027069479.1, forward strand.
ATTTCATTAAAATATTAATTTTTATTAATTTTTAATTTTTTTTTTAACTTGCATCGTAGTATGCTCTCTAAAGAGCAATTCTTCTCAAAATCTCAAAAAGTGTGTTGAGATGAAATCTCATTCTAACAAGTAAAAGTGCAATAATAAATAAAAATAAATTTAAAAATTTGTACATAAATAAATAAGTTAATAACTGCAAAAAAAAAAAAAAGAAAAAAAAAAAAGAGAACCGTATTTGGTAAGAAATTCGTAAAGCTAAAAGAGCTGTGAAGTGCGAACCATATTTTTGCCCACATGGCACATATAAGTCCGTTTGCCTCAATTTTTTCTTTTCTATCTAAAAATTTGAAATACAATGTTTTATTCATTTATTTGAAATACAATGTTTTAAAGCTATCACTTTTTTAAAGGGATAATAATTTCTTTGAGGCCATAAAACTAAGCTAAAATCATATATAAAATAAAATACCGTAAAAAGAATCACCCTGCAGTATAACTTACATAAACTGACAGGCAACCACAAAAGAATCACCATGCAGTTTAGTAATGACTATTTAGATTTGTTCCATATAAATATTCTTTTACTATTGACAGCAAAAATAAATAAATAAAATCTTTTACTTATAAGGAGGCTTTACTATCATTCAGCACAAAACACACAGATTCAGGGGAGGTTTTTATTTTGGTAAGTCAGACATAGAGAATATATATATACGAATTCCTAGATATGTGAGATGCAAAATAAAGAAAAAAATATGTGCCAAAGAAAACAATCACACAAGATAATATTTACATGGTTTGGCAATTTACTTACGTCCACATAGTTGCATTAATTTCACTATTCATAGGGAAAATTACAAGATGCAGCAGTATCGTTTTTTTCTCTCTCAAAAGTCAAAACAACACAACGAACCCTAATCTGAAAACAACAATATTTCTATCATGTGCACCGGATTCACAATAGGTTAAAATGGGCCAAAATTTTTTTTCCAACATCCGCTTCATGGACTAAGTTTCAGAAAAAATCCTATTAAAGACTGTAGCACTTTTATATTGGGTTGGATCATAATCTAAATCAAATACAACTAGGCTTTACATAGCCCAACATAGTTAGGGGAAAATGGACTTTTGCCCTTATATTTTAAAATATCTAGTAAATTGTCATTGTTTTGAAACTATTAAGCACCGTGTCCTTGTTTTAAAACTCGATTTTCTAAAATTCTAGTTCCAATGTAACTCAATTTTCTAAAAATCTAGTTTCAATGTAACTCGATTTTATGATTATCGAGTTTTAGGTAAGTTTTTCCCTGGAACTCGATTTCAGTAAAATCGAGTTTCAGTTGGATTTTTTAAATTGTGAAAAGCCATAGGTGCTTCTCCAGTGTAGCAAAAACGAAACATGTAATATGCATGATTATTCAGCAAAAAAAAAAAAAAAAGAAAAAAGAAAAAAAAGAAAAGTAATATGCATGATTATTAAATGATATTTTCTACGATTCCTCCATTGATATATGAGTGAAACTATGTGACCTTCAGGCAGACATAAGGGACTGTTTGGTTTTTTTTTTTTTTTTTTCATCACTACTCACTCAATTTTCATCACTCATCACTTAAAATACCCTAACTCCCTACTCCCCACCCATTTGGCACCATCACTCAATTATGTTTTCAACCAAAAAACTAAAAAGAAAGGGACCCACACACTGACCCAATGTCATTTCCTTTTCTCTCTCTCTCTCTCTCTCTCTCTCTTTTTTCCCCTGACTCTTATCTTTCTCTGCCTCTCATCTCTCTTCTCTTTGCATCTTGCCCAATGTTTCTTTCATCTCTCAGTGCTCTCCTTACTCCCATCTCTTGGCGGCGATGGCAACGGTGAAGGTGGCAACATAGCCACAACCACCAAAACCACGACGACCACAACTACGAAACCACCATTTCAACTGCAACCCACAATCATAACCAAACTCACAAACAAACAAAAAAAACCAAACCACCACCATAGCCACCATCCTACCACCACAACCACCATCACAACCACCACAGCCACCAAACCCACAGAAAAAAAAAAAAAAAAAAAAAAATCAAACACCAAACCACCACGATGAGAAGGCAACATCAAGATCAGCAATCTAAGGTTTTCCACAAGCTATCAGCTCTGGTTCTTAATATTCTACGATCTCTGTAGACGCCAATCCCGTTCTCTGATGAATCTCCGGCACCGATGACCACGACTAGGTCGGTCACGGTGTCGGCGTCGAGATGGTCGTAGACGGAGGTGGTAGTTACGCAGATAACGCCGACGGGGTTCGCGTCTTTGATGTTGGAGATTTCATTGGCTCTGATGCTTTGTGGATTGGTGACTTTCTTCATTGGGTTCTTGTTGATGCTGTATGTTCTAGGCTTGAAGGTTGATGTTGCATTTTTGGATGAAGGTGTGATGTTGTTTTGGATATGAAGTCGTGTGAAAAGGAAAGAAAAGAAAGGAAAAAAGAAAAGAAAAAAGGAAGATGAAGAAGACCAGACCAGACCCAGCGTGAAAGGGAAAAGAAGAAAAGAAGAAAAAAAGAAGACCCAAACTCACCAAACCAGTGAGAAAAAAAAAAAGGTCAAAAGTTGTGGCTGACCTCTAACGAGTAGGTCCCTCAATGTGTGTTTAATTACCAAAATGCCATTGGAAAATAAGTTTTGAAAACTGAAAACACCTAAAATGTATTTTCAATTTTCATAACTCATCATTAAAATATCAGAGAATTGAGTGATGGAAACAAAAACTAAACTCAACCGTCGGTCCCACCATTTTTGAGTTATGGGTGATGGAAACAGAGTTATGAGCGATGGAAACACAAAAGCCAAACAACCCCTTACATCCCATTTGTTGAAAAATCCCAGGCCTTCCTTTCAGCCGTGTGGAATTATGACACCACCGCACAAAGGCCTAAACTTGCTAGGTAGATCGAGGTAAATTAAAATACTCCATCTAATATTTTTTTTATTGGATGTGAATTTTAAGAAATAATTACCATTAAGAACATAAAGAACATGCAATTTTACTATTAAAATTTCAAAATATGTAGCCATATTAATTTTGTTAGTGGGAGTTGTAGTTGTAGCCAAACTCTGTACTTTAGTTAATAGTTAAATCCTTAGAGCATTAGCATTGGAGAATGCTAATGCTAAATCTAAGGACAATTTAGCATTTTAAGTCTTAAAATGCTTTGCATCAGAGAATGGTAAACCTAACTATTGCAATTTTTTTTTGCAATAGTGCTACAGTACAATTCTAAAGTTAGAATTGTACTGTAGCAGTATTCTAAAAAAAAAAAAGAAATATATATATATATATATATATATATATATATATTTTATTCACTTTTTCCCCCCGAAATTTCTCTCTCCTCTATCTCATTATTTCAGTTCTCTTCTTTCTCTTCCTTCTCTATTTCACCGTCTGCTCTCTCCTCTCTTCAGACCCAAACACCTTGCTCTCTCCTCTATCTCATTATTTCAGTTCTGTGGTTGCTTTTTTTTTTTTTTTTTTTTTTTTTTTTGCTGTGACTGGTGCCTAAAGGGGTTGTGGGTCATGGTTGGGTCCGGTGTTTGGGTCATGATTGGGTTGTGGCTGAAGTGGGTTGTTGGTCGTCGGAGATCGCCAGTGTTTGGGTCCGACAAGGTTGGGTCCGGTGTTTCACATGGCCTCTCTCTCATCTCTCATCGTGGATCGGCGAGCTGGGTTTGGATCGGTGGGCTAGAATCGGTTGATGGGGAGCTCCGATGGTGGCTTCGGTGATGATTTTTTTTATATGGGTTTGCTCCGGTGGCTCTGGTGATGATTTTTTTTGAATGGGTTTGCTCCGGTGATGATTTTTTTGATTGGTGTGTTTGTGGCTCTATGTGTGTGGTGATGGGATGCTGTGTGTGTGGCTCTGTGTGTGAGTTTGCATGGGTTTGCTCTGTGTGTGTGTGTGACTGTTGAAAAGCCCAGGAAAATGGGATTGAAAAACGGTTGGAAATAAATAATAAAGAAAGGTTAAAAAATAATATTTTAATAAAAATAGAGTTTTGGGATGCTGGAGATATTATAAAATGGTATGGTATAATGATAAAGTGACTTTTTGGAATGATAAAATAGAGTAGAATTGGAATTCTTTGATGCTAATGCTCTTACAATGAACATGCAAATGGTATATATTTTTATATTCTCTTTGCTTTAAACATGGCTCTGAAGGAGGCATGAGTTCCTAATGTATCAGAGTTCTTGTTTCTTGAATGGTAATTCTTCGTTAATCCTTGTGCAGGAGGTAAGCAAGATTGATGCTTAAAGTCAGCAAAGACGAATCCCAAAGTGGCCTTTGAATTTTTCAAGTCCATCTTTTTGGAGAAATTATGGAGTCCTCTGGTAGACCACATTATTTGTCCACCATTCCACTAAAAAACTTCAATTTGTTTAAAATTGCTGAATTATTAATTAATTTTTGTTAAAAATTTTTTTTTTAACAATTTTAAACAAGTGTTAGTTTTTTAATAGAATGGTGAACCACATCACTTGTCCATAATGTGGATCTTATAATTTCTCATCTTTTTGGTACTAACCATTTACTCAATTGGTATATGGACTTAAAAAATTGATTTCGTTGAAGCATTCCTACTCTATTTTCCACAATTGTGCTTTTTGCTAACCACTCTTCAATCTAATTTTCTTTCTCAGGCTATGAATTGAACATACCAGCTCAGTTCCGTTGGACTTTTATAAGTGAAATAAGTGGCTGTCTCTTCTCTCTCTCTCTCTCTCTCTCTCTCTCTGGTTAAAGAAATAAGTGGCTTTCTGCCTTTATGTAATGTCTCTTAGGGCACGTTTGGTAGACTGTAATAGGCACTGTAATGTAATAGTTACTTCTATGGTATAGCTATTCAATAGTTTGGTTATGTTTTTATTACAGGGAATAGTCATTCCTTATGAATAGCTATTCTTTAAAATGAGGAATAACTATTCCTCTCTAAAAAGATTGTAATAGCTATTCCTTAGTAGATGTAATGATTTCTAACATTAATATATTTACAAATAAATAAACTTTCCACATCCACCTAACAATTATGGAAATAAAAAATCATCAAAAAATAACTCATCTCTCTAAAATTTAAAATATATTATTTTCTAGGAAATATATTTGTATGAATGAAATATTTCCTAAAATAGATCATAAGTTTTATTCTAATGTTACAACTCACAACCAAACTAATGAATAGGTTTAGTTATCCCATTACAACACATTTTATTCCTGGTAATAAAGATTACCATTCTTGTTGTAATCCACATTCAGTGTATCAAATGTACCCTTAGTATATTATGTCTTACGTGTATATTTACTAATTAACAATGTCGCCTTCAAATTTTTTTTGGTTAATAAAAAATTTAAATTATACAAAATCTAATAAAAATAAAATTTCATATATAGACAAAAAAAAAAAAAATAAATTTAAATTATACAAAATCTAATAAAAATAAAATTTCATATATAGACAAAAAAAAAAAAAAAAAACAACGTAAAACATAAAGTTTTACAATTTTCTTCTACGAATTTTCTTATTTTGAAATTGTTGCATGAAAGTCTCATTATCAAAATGTTGCAAGCTACATATTTTTTTTTAAAAAATTAAATAAAATTTTTATTGGACTTCTTCTTTTTGTCGGTTAGGACCTAATATATTGTTAAAAGGAGCAAAATTTAGTTACAAATTTAGTTGTAGCTTAAGGTGATAACTCTTACTAAACAAATTAACATAACTACATATTTGAAAATCTAATTGTTGAATTGCATGTTTTTTATGTTCTTAAAAACATGTTAAATTTTATGTCAATCGGATGTTATTTATTATTCAATTTATAAACTCATTTTTTATGTATAATTTTAGACTACAAAATAAACACAAAATTTAAAAATTTGATTGATGATGTAGATATTCATATTTGATTTTTTTAAAATTTTATAAGTATAAAGGATATAAGAAGAAAATGTAATCCAACGGTGGATTTGTCAAAATTCACAACCAATAAAAAAAAATATTGAATAGCGTTGTAGCTTTAGTCTACGATCAAGTTTGTTGCCAAACTTTGTCCAAAATGTAATTATGTTGGGCCTAAAAAAATTTAGGGTGGTCACAAGTTTTTTAAATAATAAAAAAATAAAAATTTAAAAAAAATTATATATAATAAAAATTATTTTTTCCAGGTCTATGACCACCTTGAATCCGATGTAGAGCCGCCCCTGCTAGTTGAAGATATTGCTTAAATAAATAGAAGTCAATTCGGTTCGGTACAGTCCTAAAAATTTTTTGTTTATGTTTGGGAAAATTGAACCAGCAATCACCCGCAACACATGCATGCTAACAAGAGATATATTGACGATGACAAAACCTGTAACGGGAAAAACTCTTTTAGACCACACTCAAAAATTCAATCCACTATGAATATATTTGTGATACAATACTACTTACAAAACCTCCAATACGAGTAAGGCATTTGTATCCGAGCTCCCCATTCCTGGCTTCTTGGTTATGCAAGTCAATGCACTTAGGAATAATCAAGGTGTTTGGATAAAATCTCCTCTCATATGGAAGTCAATTTGGAGAGGATGAAAGTATGGTGGCTACAAGAATTTCTCTCTATGGTAATGGGTAGTCTAGACCTCCTTTGTTCTCTGAGATTAGACTATTAGAGATTATTTTTTTTGTTCTTATACAACTCTCAATTGTGGATTGGTTAGGTACAAGAATAATTGGAAAAATCAAAAACTGAAATTCAAGGGCAAATCCCACGACCAAGTTTTGGGTGAATTTTAGGCAAATTGTTTTATGTAACTAATTTTTAAATCTAACTATCGCTCGATTGAGATTCCTTTTGCAGCACTTGAACTCATTTTTCTGAACTTGAACCTTTGTGACTTGATGAAATTAAAATTGAAATACATGAAAATTTGCATTTAGAATAGAAAGTTTTTAACATGGAATTTTGCCAAAACAATAGCAGTGTTCAAGCCCTTGCTCGAACGTTCGCAAGTAAGACTTACTTCTCCCGATTACAAAAATTGGTTAGATCATGAAGAAGGCCCTCTCAATTGCGAGTGCGTCTTTGAGTTCATCCGCTTCATCACCAGCAAGTAATGAGAGAGAGAGAGAGAGAGAGAGAGAGAGAGAGAGAGAGAGAGAGAGAGAGAGAGAGAGAGAGAGAGAGACGGCCATTCTAGCCCACGCCATCCCAGCCCACGCCTTAGCCCACGTCATCCCAACCAATCCACTTCAGGGTAGTGTTCTCTCTTCTTTTGTAGTGAATTTTTTCATCTGGGTGTTTGTTTTTTTGGCTTAATTTTTCTGGGTTTTGTGTTATTTTGTGGTGAAAAATGGTGTTGTTGCTATGTTGTTTTGGGCAAATGGTGTTATTTTTTTGTTGTTTTTGCTGGGTATAACATCTGAATGGAGGAATGTATTGGGAATTTTCTGTTTGCAGTGGTGATGATGATGATTAATGTTCTTAATGGATGAATACGGTAGTTTCTCATTGATGGTGGCGGTGGCGGCGGCGGTGACGATAGCGGTAGCGGTGGCGGTTACAGGTGGTTGTGATTGGTGTTTAATATTGTAAATATATTATTTTATTATAGTGGATATATTATTTTATTGTGATGTTTATATTATTTTAATGTGTTGAAAGCTAAAATAGATCTACTGCTGCAGCACGTGTATAGCTAAAATAGATAAAGTAACTTTTGGTGGAGCTAAAAAACTAAATTTTTAGCTCCACTGCTGCGAATGCTCTTATATGACTAATTGACTATTATTCATCAGGTAGCCCCGTTGCGCATAGACGCCATGGTGCATTACATTAAACTAGTATAAATTTTTCAACTCAGTGGAAAACAATAACATTTCTAAAAATCTTCTGGATTATTCATAGAGCTATGTTACAAATTGAGACCTGTTGTTGAAAGTTTAAAGTTGTGAATACAAAATCTCAAGTTTGAAAATCAAACAATCGAAATATATAGTTTCACAATGAAAATTTGTATTGATGAATTTGTATGTACAATTCTCTATGTTTAGATTCTAATACAAAAGAATATTCCTCTGATTCAATCTCCATGGGAAAGTCTTCAATTCAAGTCTTACGTTGATGTAATCTTAACTCGAACACAAAATGTCCTTCACTTAGATTGGAAAGTGGATTGAAAGATCTTTGGAATGAAATTGCGATGAATCTCTAGCTATGTGATGTTAGAGATTTCTTGTTCTTCACGTTCTTCGGGGGTTCTTTGAATGTTGAAGTTCTCGGAGGCTTTGGAGTTTAATTTTGGCAGAGCTTTGAGACTTCTAAGAGTTTTGAATTTGCTCCATATGACTAAGAAGGGTCTCTTTTTATAAGAGTCTTGGATAGGAACGGAACTAGGATTTGGAAATTGGGGGGGGGGGGGGGGGAGTTTA
>NW_027069479.1:1502435-1580238 GCF_002906115.3 Quercus suber
GAGAGAGGGAGAGAGAGAGAGAGAGAGAGAGAGAGAGAGAGAGAGAGAGAGAGAGAGAGAGAGAGAGAGAATCAATGGTATGAAAAAAAAAGGGAAGAACAATCAATTCATCCCACAAAATGTTTAATGGAAAGAAAATTTTAAATTACATTATTTTATTTTATTATATTTTAGAGATTTATTTTAATTTTTTGAAGTCTTTTAAGTTATTTAATTACATGGTCCACTTGACATGATTTTTTTTTTTTGAGTTAACAGTAATACTTATTAGAACACACACAAAATAGTAATATTAGTGTTTTAAACCAGGTTTATAGTACATTATATAATCAGAGTACAACTACAATAGGGCCTAATCTTTGTAGTTGTAGACTAGAGACACACACAACCAATGTAAGATAAACATCCTTATTTTTTTTTGAGTAAACAGTAATACTTATTAGAACATATACGAAAATAGTAATATTGATGTTTTAAATCAGGTTTATAATACATTATATAATCAGAGTATAACTACAAAAGAGCCTAACCTTTGTAGTTGTAGACTGTGATTATAAACAACGGACACTACACAACCAATGTGGATAAACATCCTTATTTTTTTTGAGTAAATATTAATACTTATTAGAACAGACACGAAAATAGTAATATTGGTGTTTTAAACCGGATTTATAATACATTATATAACTAGAGTACAATTACAAAAGGGTCCAACCTTTGTAGTTGTAGACTAAGGTTATAAACAACGGACACTAGACACACACAACTAATGTAAATTAGGCTAATTAGCACATGTGAGTTGTGATAGGGTTATGCATCACTTAAGGAACAGGTTAGCACTCAAATTTTATTTTAAAAGGGGGGGGGGGGGAGTATAAATGAAAAAAAGTTGGTATAGACAAAACATAACACAAACTTGTTTAATTTCATCGTGTTAATTAACATCATAATTATATTTGTGGACGTAATTCTAGATTATTATGTAATGAATTATTACCAATTTTATAAATGGTGATTTTTCAAAGGTTTATTTGATGGATTTTAGAAATTGGGTCATCAAACTAAATGTTGACAACACTGCGTTTTCAATATGAGCTTCTAAATTATTTTGAATTTTTCTTAATAAAAAAATCATAGCCATCCAATAAATAGTAGTATTTTGGGCAGGCCACTCCTTTACTTCTCACGGTAGCAGTTATTGAGCTCAGTGACATAGCATTTGCAGTAGGTTTTCCCAGTTTCTTAATAATGTCAGGCATACGTATTTATTTAGAGACTGGCATTTTGTGATGGAGATGTTGATACAGCGCTTATTTTCTTTAGGTTGACTCAATACCTGCAGTCTTTGGTGTAACACGGGATCCTTTCATAGTTTTTACTTCTAATCTCTTTGCCATCTTAGGTAATTCTTGTTACTTTTGGTAGTCCTTGTAAGTGCTATTAATATCTCTAAAACTGATTGTTCCTGTTAAAATTGAGTTGATGTGTGTGTACAAATTGCATGCACATGTGTTCCTGGATCTCCTTTTACTTATTATCATACCACGATAACAAGTTTTTGGTGATTAAGAACTTTGGTAATTATAAATATAACAACACCGGCCATCAGTGATCTGGAAGCCTGTTTATGGATATGACATTTTAATCTGCAGTTTAATTTCATTTCCACATCTTTATGGTAATTTTTTTTTTTGGTTGATTTAGAGTTCCCTTATGAGCTACTTTTATTATACAACTGCTTGATGTATCAAAGATGCATTTCGATTGCATTTTGGAGTTGGCTATGGAGGAAAAAAAATATGCATTTGTATCAGAAGATAATTACATGATCTAAAATTTATGTCAAATATTGATAATGGTCATTTTACTATATATATTGCTGAAGGTGATTGCGTTCATATTAAATATAACTAGTTGACCGTATCTTCTTACACTGTAGGTTTGAGATCGCTTTACACACTGACTTCTGAGGGTATGTCAGACTTGGAGTATTTACAGGTAAAAAGCTGACTTGCTCTAACTAAATTTGCAAGCTTTTCGACAGATCTTCTGTTGTCTACTTTCTCTATCAGTATGAGGTCATCATGCTCTTTTCAAATATTCACCAACTTGTTATGAGGCAATATGAACCGAGTGTTTGAGCCATTTGACATAATTAAAACTTAAAAGAGTCTGTTGTACGCTTATTTCATGGTTCTTTATTGGCACTGCTGTTGTTTCCCCCATTTCCCTCTGTTGCTAAGGTTTCTACTTCTTGCAAACTGGTGGAACTGGTGCACCATGAACCTTGTAAGACTAAAAGCCACATAGTAGGAAAATAGAACTATCAGTTTTAATATTTGTCTCTATTATCTGAGAACATAGGATTGATTCTCTTGAAGTGTGTAGTCATTGTTTCGTGAGGCAGCTATACAACAAAGAAACGCGGGTGAGGCAACTATGCTACCTGAGTGGTGAGTCTAACTAGGATTTGCTTGCATATTGCTTACGAAAAAAGGATATGATTTGCCAGTGCTAGCTGTTATTAAGACCAACGTTTTCATTTTTTTTTTTTTGATAAGAAACATTTTCATTTTTATTGTGCTGGATTTGGTTTTAAATTCCATGCTTAATGAATTCTTACTTTTTTCACTATCTACTTGAAAATTTTGTAGCGTGTATAGTTTTTGGTTGATATATTCAAATTTAGACAAATAAAAACCCACATTTCTTCCTTTGCTTTATATCAGCCGTCAATTGGCATCGTACTGGGCTTTATTGGATGTAAGATGATCTTGGATTTTTTTGGTGAGTATTTACTAATTTTATCACCTTGTTCTACGTGTACTCTTTTATGATTTCCATTCCAAAATTAAATATTTTCTTCTCAACTCTTCCTACAGGATTCCATGTCTCAACTGAAGCATCTCTTGGTGTTGTAGCTACTTGTATTAATTAGTGGTGGGGTGCTATTAAGTCTGGTGAAGAAGTCTGACTAGCTAAAGAAGCAATTGATCAAGTAGCATGTGAAAAATCTGTATTATATTTATTTGTTTATTTTAAGTAGTGCCACCAAGAAATTACATTGTTGCCTTTTCTCCTTCAGTTTCAATTATTAGAATAATGGTAAACAATGACCCAAATTAATAATGTGTTGGTGGTGAAAAATTAAGAAGCAAATTTTAATTTCTGGCTTAATAATATGGAGATCTACGCACTTCCACCATACTATACTACTTGGAAGAAATCTTGACATGCTTCTAGATAGGGTGGCTGGTTGATTTTGAGGCTGATTGCCGAATATTAGGACGAAAAATAGAGAATGGAGTTGGAGAGAGAGAGAGAGAGAGAGAGAGAGAGATCGGGAAGGAATTGGTCATATTTGTAAGTTTGAGTTATAGGAGAAAGTATCTCCTCCTGCTTCCGTTCTATACAACAATTCTCTCATTGACATGTTCTGAAAGTATCTTAATCACAACAGACTTTCTATAACTTGGAAAATTTTCATATCAGCAAGTCTTATACAACATCTCTCTTACTGACATGTGAGTCTTATGTCTGTTGTGATCGATAACACTTTTAGGCCTAGCAAAGAAATCAAATCCAAAAAGATAAAGTTCGGATAATAAATGGTACAAACAAAAATTATTAATCTAGTCATGGTAAAATTGTACATCAATACAATGTTCTTAGATTTAAAATGGCAATCATGAGTGCGATGGAGGCAGAGAGTTTGATTGGTTGTTCATGGCCTTTTTTTTTTTTTTTTTTTTTTTTTTTTTTTTTTTTTTTTGGTTTTTTGGGCCAAGTATTCTTCTCAATAAGAGCTCTTTGCCTTTCTTGAGAAGGGCTTTATTTATGTTAAGTAAAGTGAAGTGAAGTGAATTGGGGGACTAGAATGAAAAAGTGTGGAAGAAGATTTTCTAATATTGCTTAAAAAATAAATAAATAAAAATTTTGTGTACCTAATATTGCTTTGAAAAAAAAAAAAAACAAAAAAAACAAAAAAAAACCTCAACAAAGACTAATTGACTATTATTCATCAGGTAGCCCCATTGCACATAGACGCCATGGTGCATTACATTAAACTAGCATAAAATTTTCAACTCTCTGGAAAACAATAACATTACTAGAAAAATCCTCTGGATTATTCATACAGCAATGTTACAGATTGAGACCCATCGCTGAAAGTTTAAAGCAACAGCAACACCATAGAAAATAAAGTAGTTATTTGTTTTTGTTTTGTTTTGTGTTTTTTGTTTTTTTTTTTTTTTTTGCTGAATTAAAAACTATTATTGCACAAAAGAAAACAACCAAACACAGGCTACAAGGAGGGGGGAAGATCGAAGTCCCAGTCCATCTATTTTCAAGGTTTGAGAAACCAAGGCAAGAGGACAATAGATGAAAACTAGCCTAGATCAATAACCAAGGCAAGAGGACAATATTTGTTTTTGTTTTTGTTTTTGTTTTTTTGTTTTTGCTGAATTAAAAACTATTATTGCACAAAAGAAAACAACTAAACACAGGCTACAAGGAGGGGGCAAGATCGAAGTCCCAGTCCATCTATTTTCAAGGTTTGAGAAACCAAGGCAAGAGGACAATAGATGAAAACTGGCCTAGATCAATTCCAATAGGCAGCCCAAAGGGCTAAGAAATGAGCAGCTTAATTACCCTCTCTTCTAACAAAAGAGAAAGATACACCATCAAAAAAATTATCAGAAGAAAATAAAGTAGCCTTTTGCATTTGTTAAAGTTGTGAAATTTATGGTTTGTTTGTTTGTTTTTTTTGTAGCATTATCTTTACCGAAAACAAATAAAAAGTACAATTATATTTAAGAAAATTGAAGTTGTGAAAAGTTGCACATAAACAAATAAAATAAACTCCATTTAAAATAAAATAATAGAAAAAGATTATAATGCAATGGATAGGCTATAAATGGAGCAACATATTAAAAATTCAAAATCGTTCATTTAATTTTATTTCAAACATGAGTCGAGTTTAAGCTCATCACTAAACTATAGTACATTTTTAAGTTTAGGTTATTTTCCTATCAAGCAAGCTTGAGCTCAATCACAAGTTACTTAATTAAGATATTAATCTTCCATATATAATAAACATTTTACTCATTCACAAATTTATACTAATAATAAATAATCAATAGTTGAAATTATATTATTTGAGGTAGTTAGATATAAAATTATTTTCGTTTATGAACTTACAAATATTAGATTACCAATCTTGTGAATGAGACATGCACAAGATGATAGGATATTGGAATGTATTATGTATGTATAAAACTATGGATATTGTAACAATAAAATAGTCAAAATATAGAGTTAATTATAACTCTTTATCTTATATTTTCTAAGCATTTACAAATATGTATCATACCATTTAAATTAGTATCAAAATCAACAAATTAGTGGGTGAATAACCCTTTAAATTATGAGGACATTTACAGTGTGTGTAAGAAACATAAAAAATTCTATAATTAACATTTAGTTTAAAATTAATTTTTCAGATAACTTACATACTAATTTGGATAATAAAGTAAATATTATAAAATAATACCAAATAAAACAACAAAAGCTTTTAACCAACAATTTTAAATAAGCCAAGAGTTGTGGGTTCTAGTTAACTAAATTGGTAAAATCTCTTATTTTCATATAAAAAATTTGGGGTTGTATCTATGCTATCAAAAAACCAATTAGTGTCTTGACCATGTCCAAATCCCAAATCATTGGGGCACACATATTTTGTTGCTAAGGAGTGAAAATTTTAATATATATATATATATATATATTAAATTTAAGTATCAAATTTATAAAAACAAGTGAATGACACGTCATGATTGGTCATGTCCAAATCCCAAACCATTGGGCCACACATATTTTGTTGCTAAGGAATGAAAATTTTATTATAAATACATACATACATACATACAATTTAAGTATCAAATCTATATATAGAAGAAAAAAAATAATTGACATGTCATGATTTAACCTCGTTTGAATCCTTGCTTGATATAAAAAAACTTAATAAATTATAACAAACATACACGAAGAAGATGAAAAGAAAATCAAATATTTGAACATTCTTGTAAATATTTATTTATTTTAAATAAGAATAATTGAAAGAAGAAGAAATTTATAGGAAAAAATTTAATTCTAAATTGGTTTAGAGTTATTTTCCTCAAACTCATTATATTATCGATTGAAGAAATTATTCATATGTAAATTTCCTAATATGATTTAAAAAAAGAAAAAGAAAAAAAGAGAAGACATGTTACTTATTTAAATAATCTCTATATATTAAGAGAATTCAGAAAGTTAGTTATGGCTTCAAAAAATATCAAAAATATCCTGTGGGGCCTGTTAGTTAAAAAGGTGTAGTAATCCTCAGAAGTGGACTCGGGGCCCAATAGCCCAATCTGAGGACACTTAGTTATCCGAGGACAGCCTAAAAAAGTTTTATTCTTACCAAATGGGTAATATAGGAGGAACGAGTAGATATTATATACAGCGGCATAACACACGTCCGAGGACACCAAAGTCTGAGGTAAATGCAACTTTCATGTTAGTGGTAAGACTCCGCCAAGTTGTATCTGAACTGGAAATTGGATATAGCTTAGGAGGCGTCGGGGAAGGTAGCAAATATCTTTTATGAAGTTTGAGACTTCGTATTGATTATCGGGAATTGAATAAGGTAACAGTGAAGAACAAGTATCCCCTTCCCCGAATAGATGATTTATTTGATCAATTACAAGGAGCATCAATTTTCTCAAAAATTGAATTGCGTTCTGGCTATCATCAATTGAAGGTGAAGAAGGATGATATACTGAAAACTGCCTTTTGAACCCAATATGGTCACTATGAATTTCTTGTGATGCCTTTTGGATTAACAAATGCACTAGCTGCTTTTATGGATTTAAGGAATAGAGTGTTTCGGCCTTACTTAGATCAGTTTGTGGTGATATTCATTGATGATATTCTAATGTACCCAAAGAGCCAGGAAGATCATGAGAAGCATTTGCAAATTAAGGGATTAGAGCTTTAGAAAGAAGGGTTTTGGTAAGCTATGATTATTATAAACACAATAAGCATGCCCTCTCTCCTTTTAGTACCAGTGAATTAATGAGATACCTTAAGTAAACTATAGTGTGGTAATAATATATTATACTTTATTGATGAGAGTTCCATTTTGATTTCTGAAATGTAAAACAATGATTATTTTGGTTTTTGAAATATAAATCAATGATTATAATGTTTATTTGGAAATTGTTTATCAAACTTTTTAAGGAAGAAAGAAGTTTTTGAGTTATTAAATGTTTTGAAAATTTGTCTATCTTATTTTATGGTAGTCAGCCTTCCTAATGTTGGTATGGACTGATTTAGTTGAACACCGCTGGCCACGTGTGATCTGCTAAGTCATTTGCCAACTAACCTTATGTGGGGTGACATAAAATGATTATTTTGCCTATTCCTTGGTTAGGTAATTTGTTAACTGCCGTTGAGCTCACGTGTGGTTAAACAAGTTATTGACAACGAAAAATTTTAATATAACATAATATCACTTGTGATGATATTATTTGATGAAGTTTATAAAAAAAAAATGTTGTCAAAATGAATTTTTATAAGTTTTGGGTGTTGATAATGTATAACGTTATATCTCTTTTTTTTTAATAAAGGAGATATATATGCTAAATGGATGCTTTCTAAGAAATTCTTTGAGTTTGTGGAATTGATCTTATTTGATTGATTTATTCTATTGTACCTCTTGAAATTTATTGTATTGCCCAAGTTACTAAAATTTTGACGAGTGAGTGATTTTTAATATCTGCTTGTCACAATTAAGATCTTTTCTTATTAAATCCATTGATTATATTGATATTATAAATTTTGATCGGTGCATGAAAGCATTTCTTAATTGTATTCTTAGATTGAATATATGTTAGTGACATGTGCTCTTAGTACTTGTCTGCATGTGCATATAGTGTTGTATCTTATAATTGAGCATGAAAATTGTTGAAAGCATGTATCATAACTTAAGGAAATTTTATAATGAGGTAAAGATTTGTGATGTATATAAATGACTTGACATGTGATTCTACTATGTTTAGTGATTTTTTTTCTTTCAACTTATCATTTCCCATGGTTGTAATACAAAGACATTTACTATTATAATTTTCGAGGACGAAAATTTTTTAAGGAGGGAAGGATGTAACACCCCGACCCAATTTTATAGTTAAACTATGTGTTTAAATAGTTAATTAATATGTTAAGCCACTTACTTACTAAAATTAATAGAAGAGTATTTAATAAAAATATTATTTTATAATATCTTTGAATAAGAATTGTAAAGAAAATAAATAATTGAATGGCTATTTGTATTATAAATATATACTAAGTATAAGTATGTACCAAACTATATTAAGTGGTTAAGTTATGATATATATATATATATATATATATATGGTTGTAGGTGTTTTAGTGAAGCATGATGCATGAGATGTTATAGTAGAATTTCACCTACATGCAACCAATTGAAATGCAACACATGCAAGGTCTAAGTACCATGCATGTGGAAAAAATAACCCATAGACCAAGACTTGGCCATGCAAATCACCAAGTGCCACCTTATTTCTTCTTTGGCTTTCTTAAGACACTAGAACATCCAAGAAGCTATCTCCCCATCTACTTTCCACGGGTACACACACACAAATCAGAAAATTCATCACACTCTACTCACTTTTCTCATAAGGAAAGAGCTAGGAAGCTCTCTTTGGTCATTTTCTCAAACCTACGGTCAACACCCCAAAATACACTCTTCTTATCTTGTTTTGGCTGAACTAGAAACATCTTCATTCAGCTTTCATTTGCTTCTTTCCTCTCTTCTTTCTTCTTCCCCTCTCACACGGCAATATCTCTCCCTTACTTTCTCACTGAAATTTCTAGTCTCTCTAAAGATGAAATTAAGAGCCTAAATACTAAGGCTTCATCTTCAAAGTGTGTGGGTAAGTAAATTAAGCTCATCTGATTTTGTGTACTTGGATAGTATGATTGTTTGTTTATTTTCATTCTTTATCCTCTGTTCTGTTTGTGAGACTGAACTTGTGATTCTGTTTTTGTAAGTTTAAAAAGTGATGGTGTTATGAGCTATTGGATGCTTATTAGGGTTTTTAAATATGTATGGTATAGGTATAAAAATACCCAAATGAAATGATGGCTTATTGCTATTTGTTGATGATTTTAGAAAGAACATGCACTGAAGCTGTCCCTGTGACAGATTTGATGTTTGCCAAAAGAAAATTCTGTATTAAATTGTATATAGTGAATTTGGATGCTAGGGTTATTTTCTATGAAAGCTAAGACATATACGGATGTTATGGAATTGGTCTCACAGTATTTGGATGAGTAGAAAAATAATGGTTTAATTTTTAATTTTGCAAGAAATTTTGTCAGGACAGATTTGAGTATTCTGTCTTCCGTGATTTTTAGTAAATCATGGGTTTATGCTTTGATTCCGAAATTTTTATGGTACATACTGGACATATAGAGGAGTGGTTCTGTAAAATTTTGTGACAATTTGATGTGTGTGGACAGCCCATTTGTATTTTACAAATGGGGCATATGCTGCTGGAATAGAACAGTGAACAGTAAGGGACATGCTTAACTTTGAGGATTTAATTCTATAGCTAGGTTGAACGTTTTGAGCTATAATTTAACATTCTCATCCTTTGGTATGTTAGAATCATATATAAACTTTACGCCTTGGTTTCTCTATGGTTGGATGCATAGTGTGTTTGGTGATCGTATCATATGCTTTGGGGAACTTTATGTGATGGGAATTAAGATTTTCTTGAGTTTGAGAGTTAAGTTGTGATTGAGGTATAAGTTTATATATTAGGAAGAGTTTGTCCGTAATAAATTTTGATTTTCATTTAGGTGACGAGAACGAGAACACAGACACTTGAGCTCCTCTTGTACAATCTCTCGCGTCTTCTGTTTTCAGGTAAGGGATTTGAGATATGTGCTTTTGATAAGTATAAAGATTATTTCAAAAAGTATTATGCAGTAAAACCTTTTAATTAAATATATTACATATAAACATGATTTAAGTAAAAATATATGTTTTGTGAGTTGTTCAATTGAGGATGGCGGTACGTCCGCGCTCAATTAAAGAATGTACTGAGGATGGCGGTTCGTCCGCGCTCAATAAAAGAATGTATTGAGGATGGCGGTTCGTCCGCGCTCAATTAAAGAATGTATTGAGGATGGCGGTTCGTCCGCGCTCAATTAAAGTATGCATTGAGGATGGCGGTACGTCCGCGCTCAATTAAAGTATGCATTGAGGATGGCGGTGCGTCCGCGCTCAATTAAAGTAAAAGTTTACGTTAAATGTCATAATATTTGATGAGAAGAAGTTATGAATGAAATAATTATTTTATATGATTTTAAATAGTTAATATAAAGTTTAGTGACTTTCTAAGAAATGAAAAGAAATTAGTCTGAAATATTTTGTAGTATTAATATGATAAGAAAAAGAGAACAATTATTTCTCTATGAAAAATGTGTAAGTTGTTATTATGAATATTATGAAATACTATGCATGAAAAACGTTCTCCTATCTGAATATCCATAAAATATTTGATTTACAAGCATTCTTATCAAAGGCCCATGGAGCTTAAAAACCTTACTGGGCTTCGCAGCTCACCCTTTTATATTTCAGTGCACAGGTTCTTCCTGGAAGCAGCGAGAGTGTTAGAGGTGGCAAGGAGTTCGTGAATTCTCGTTTGTTAGAATGTAGAGTTTTTGTTGTATAGTAGTTTAGCTCTTTTGTTGTATAGGAGGAATCAAGATGTACTTGATCCTTGAGCACAAATGTAATTTAGTATCTTAGTTTGTTTTGAACTCCTGTGTATGTCTTTGGGGTTAGGTTTGTAATAAGAGTTCTGTTAGACGTTTAGCTATGTAATATTTGCACAGATACCCTAAGTTTCAACCAGGCGGTAATCTTCCAAGTTTAAAGGAAATGAAATCTCAAGGTTTCCACCATTTTTGTATATTATGGTTTTATGTAAGAAAATAAGCAGGAATTCAAGGAACAAATTCTTGATAAGCCCCTTCAGTTTAAGTTGGTTCGTGTTAGTATTAAGGTAAACTTGATATTAACATGCCGGTCATGCTCTAAATCCTGAAGTACAGGTTTGGGTCGTGACAAGACTCTTCGCATGATGGATCTCCAAAAGATAACATTGCAGCAAGCCTCTTTGGGAGAAATTTATTAGCATGTACTTATTGCCTTAGAAAAACTCTGCAACCAGAGAAAATTTCTTTCAAAAATTGACAAAATTCATGGCAAACTCAAGAATAATTGTAAAAGGAAAGATTTGCAGATCAAGTATATTAAATTCAAGTATCAAATTTATAAAAACAATTGAATGACACGTGATGGTTGGTCATGTCCAAATCCCAAATTATTGTTATAAATTTGATACTTGGATTTAATATATATATATATATATATAAATCCAAGTATCAAATTGTTTATATATATATATATATATATTAAATCCAAGTATCAAATTTATAAAAACAATTGAATGACATGAGATGGTTGCTCATGTCTAAATCCCAAATTATTGGGCACACATATTTTGTTGCTAAGGAATGAAAATTTTAATATATACATATATATACACACACACAATTTAATTATCAAATCTCATTCT
Organism: Quercus suber; assembly: GCF_002906115.3. Classification (NCBI taxonomy): domain Eukaryota; kingdom Viridiplantae; phylum Streptophyta; class Magnoliopsida; order Fagales; family Fagaceae; genus Quercus; species Quercus suber. The sequence continues at coordinate 1,514,147 of NW_027069479.1, forward strand.
TAAAAAAAAAAAAAAAAAAAAAAACCAANAGGCCATCACCTCCACATTAAATGCTTTCCAGCTAACAGTCTGGCCGCATTAATGTGGAGGTGATACCTGAACAGTAACTAAGCAGCTTTATGACCACTAAGCTGAAGGTTCCGGTAGGTACTGGATGGGACAGAAAGGAGCTCCCAAGATAAGAACTACACGTATACGATGGAAACGGGGGGAAAACGGAGTATAAAACATAGGAACGAAGGAAATAAGGGGGACTTCTTCTGGCAGAAAAAAAAGAAAGAACGAAGAGAGAGAGACTGACTGAAAAAGAGCCGAGGAGAGTTTCTTTTTAGGAATAAACCAAAAGTATCCCTTGTTACTGGAGGAGTAGAACCTTTCCTGTCACACAGTACTAGTTCTTGAACCCATACTCTAAAAATTTATTGTTTGGGCTTGATTGGGCTGAAAACCCAGTCGTACTCAGGGTCAATCCAAACTGAGTCCCTACATATCCATAATCTAATTATATAATCTTTATTCTTAAAAAATAAAAAATGTGATTAAAATTGCAATTCAACAAAATTCAAAATTCAAAAAAATAAAAAATAAAAAAACTACCAGAGAAACTTTTTTTCTTAAAAATTAGCACACTTTCTATTTAAATATATCTCATGCACGTTTGATAATTTATCTTTCCCTAAAAACTAACACACACTAGACTCAATAGTTTACTTTATTTCAAATCTTAAATTTTAGTTTCTTAAAATTTAGACTAGCATCTTTCAAAAAAGAAAAAAAAATAAAAAATTAGACTAGCAATAGACTAGCCTCACTAACAATAGATTAACCTCTTCTATTTTTTTTTTTTTTTGGTAAAGTTAATAATTTTTTGTTGATGTGAAACGGTTAATACTTATTAAAGATTAAAAAAAAAAGATTTTTTTTTTTTTGAAAATGTGAGTTTAGGTTATTGGAGCATTTCAAATGCTTGAATAGAGAGTATTTTTATTTTGTAGGCAATGTTTTAGTGCAAGTTAGACATGTATTTTTACCTAACTATCCTTTAATTTTGTTTTTACTTAAACTTAAGAATGTTGGGGATATTTTTGAACTAACAAAATGCTCTATCCAAACAAGATGAACCTCTTAAATAGTAGTATAGATGTAAGTTAGACATGTATTTTTACTTGACTATCTTTTAGTTTTTCTCTACTTAAATTTAGAAGTGTTGAAGGATTTTTTGAACCAACAAAATATTCGGTCTAAACAGGAAAAACTCCTTAAATAGTAGCATAGATAAATTCAAATTAAAAAAAGAGCCTTATTGCATGTGATGATGAGACTAGTATCAGGGGCGACGCCACCTTATGGCCAGGGTGGTCCCAGGACCACCCTGACCTAAAAAAAAAATAATAATTTATACATAATAATTTAAAATTTTATATTTATCTACCTTTAAAATTTTTTTTAGGAACACCATGAATTTTTTTTATGCCAATAAAATTAAATTTTGGTCCGTAATTTGAGCAACTTAACAATATACTAGGGTCTTTCAAGCAAAAAGAACCACTTGTTTTTTTATTCTTTTAAGCCTATACTATGACTTTACTTTTAGTTTTTGCTTTACCTGACACACTGTCATTGTACGATTATTTTTCCTCAAAAACATTATAATATGTATATTATACAACTAATTGGTCAAAGTCACGTAAATTTAGCTTTTTTCATTGTACAACTATTTTTTTTTCCAATAATTTTGATTAGAAAAAAAATAGTAGTTTTAGTTAATTAAGTGAATAAACTTAAAATGTTAATTAATTTTTATATAACATAAATTAATTCATTATATATATATAAAATAAACTTTTTATTTTATGATTATAATTAAATATGTGATTGTCCGTTCTAAAGAAATTTGATTAAATTTATACGAAAGGTGTCACTAAATATTATGTTTTTATATTTTGCTATCATATTATTAGTAATAAACTTATTATATTTTTATTTATATAATTTAAAATTTTATTAATTATATTATTTATGACGTCACTAGTTCAACCATCGGTTGGATCTCGGTTCGACCAAAAAACCAGTAACCAGTCCCTTTTTTGGTTCTTTCACCATACTAGTTTATAAAACCATGGAAAAAAAAAACTTGAACAACAGTTTGGAGAAAAAAATTATAATAAAACCACTAACAAGACCCAAACCAAATACCAATAGAAAAGCCCATTACAAGATCAATCTCATCTCAGAATAAGACTATCACCACCCAACACCAACACGATTACGTTTTTAATTCAACAAATATTAAAAAAAAAAAATCCTCACTGTCTTAGTGCCTCGCGGATTCACAAGTTATTAAACAATTTAAACTAAAACTAAATCAAATCTAAATGTTAAAAGGAAATAAGAAACTCACTTACTCTTCCCAAACATCGCTCTCCATTCTTTTTCAGCAATACTAACAACAATCACAACTGAACTCTATAAGTTTTATGTTGTAAAACTTTATATATTTACATATTTTTTAATTATTATTGTTGTTGTCAATATATAAATTTTTCTTTTTATTAAATTATGTAATTTATACTTCTTAAAAATACTCTGAAAAAAAAAAAAAAAAAACTTGGAGCCACCACTTACCAGCATATAAGAGCATTCACATCAGCTCTTTTATAAATGTGTAAAATACACATTTTGATCACTTTTACACATTTTGCACCCAAAAACCCTTTACATCAGCTCTTTTAAAACCATTCAAATATGTGTAAAACTATAAACGAGCTACAGTACCCGTGTAAATTTACACGGGTACTGTAGCTCTTGTATTATTTTTTTTTAATAGTTTTTTCTCTCTCTCTCTCTCACTGCCACTCAGCTCCCTCTCTATCTGTCTCAGACGCTGCCTCTCTTTCTCTCCACAACTTTCATCCTCAGCTCTCTCCTCCTATCTCACATCTCTCACTCTCTCGTTCAAAGCTTACCACCGGAGTTCTCAGCATGCCACCGGAGTTCACAGCATGGCAGCGATGATCAATGGCGAGATCGGCGCTGTGGGTCACAACGTGGCGAGGTCGATCGCAGTGATGATCGGCGATGAGCGTGGCGAGATCGATCGCGGCGATGATCGATGAGCGTGGCGAGGTTGATGATCGGTGATGAGCATGGCGAGGTCGATGATCGGTGATGAGCGTGGCGAGATCGATCGCGGCAATGATCGGTGATGAGCTTGGCGAGATCGATCGCGGCAATGATCGGTGATGAGCGTGGCGAGATCGATCGCGGCAATGATCGGCGATGATCGGCGAGCGTGGCGAGGTCGATGATCGGCAATGATTGATGACTGTGGCGAGGTCGATCACGGTGATGATCGGCACCGTTGATCTGATGTTGATTTTGGTTGATTTGTGTGGGTTTTGTGCTGATGATGGTGGTGATGGTGGCTGGGCGGTGATGATGGTGGCTGTGGGTCTGTGAGAGAGAGGGGCAGTGAGGGAGTAATAATAAAAAATTGTAAAATAGAGAATATTTTATTGAATAAACGTGGAAAATAGATAAACTGATGTGGGTGTATTGTAAAAGTGATCGGGTAAAATAGAAAAAGTAGGTTTTTTCATGTAAAATAGACATAGAATTTACAAGAGCTGATGTGAATGCTCTAATATAGTTTCAGTCTTATAAACAACGTACATAGAAAAGTCAAACCTTTTAACAGTAATCAAATCTTTTTGAGAGAGAGAAAAGTAATCAAATCAAATGGGTAAGACCAAAGAGAAGAGTCAAATTTAACCTTATCATGAACCTGCCCACAATTCCAGATCTATATGATTAACTCTGTCTTCGTTCCACTGGCGTCACATTTGGAGTTCGTCACTGCTCGCGACTTCACAGAATCACGGTGAGAAAACTCCTATAAATATGGTAGATCGGTGAACCATAAAGCACATTCAGCATCAGTTAGAAGACTATAAACTGAAACCTCAGAACTCTCCGAACAACAACAACAACAAAAAAATACATCATCAATGGCAGCTGCGTAAGTGTGTTGGAATTTGAAATCACCAAGAATTTTCCATTTTCTCTACTGTTTTGTTGTTGTTGCTGTTGTTCATATGGGGTTCTCTGAATTTTGCGGTGAAGAGTAAGATTGTTTTTACTTATGTTGTTATGTGGGTTGTGCAGGATCGTGAACGAGCATCTTCCCACACCTTTGGATGCCACTTCTGAACAACCTCCTCTCTTTGATGGAACCACAAGGTTCACTCTTCTCTCCCTCCCTTCCTTTTTTGTTAAAAAAAAAAAAAAAAAAAAATCAAATCTAAAAAAAAAATTTAAATGACATGTCATGATTTAAGCTCGTTTGAACCCTTGTTTGATCTAAAAAAACCTTAAACTTCTCAATTTTTTAGTTCTTTAAACGGTTTGAATTTCAAAACCATGGTAAATATAAAAGTGACATTTTAAATTATAACAAACACACACGAAGAAGATGAAAAAAATCAAATCTTTGAACATTCTTGTAAATATTTATTTATTTTAAATAATAATAATTGAAAGGAGAAGCAATTTATAGGAAAAAAAATAATTCTAAATTGGTTTGGAGTTATTTTCCTCAAACTCATTATATTATTGATCGAAGAAATTATTCATATGTAAATTTCCTAACATGATTTAAAAAAAAGAAAAAGAAAGGTTATTTATAAATAATCTCTATATATTAAGAGGATTTAGAAAGTTAGTTATGGTTTCAAAAAATGTCAAAGATACTCCTAATTTAATTAGATAATCTTTATTCTTAAAAAAAAGAGATTAAAATTTTAATTCAACAAAATTCAAATTAAAATTAAAAAAAAAAAAAAAAAACTACCAAAGAAACTTTTTTCTTAAAAATTAGTACTCTCTATTTAAATATGATGGTGAACCAAAATTGGAATATCTCCGGTTCATCCATTGTGTCGTCCAAGATCGGAAAGGCCGTCCACTTGATATATTAAATGTTTAGAATTGCAATAGAGATTTAACCTATGAGTGCCTCCGAAGTAGGTCGTTCAAGTGCAAGAAGGTCGTCCAGCATGGAGTCACCTGGATGACTGCCCAACACTTAGAAATTTTTAGAGTAAATATCTATCCAAAAACTTATAATTCAGACCACGTTCTACTATTCTAAAGTGGGAGCGAAATCCTTATTCATCGATTTAACCTATAAGTGCCTTCAAAGGAGGTCGTTCAAGTGCAAGAAGGTTGTCTAGCATGGAGTCACCTGGACTACTGCCCAACACTTAGAAATTTTCAGAGTAAATTTCTATCCAAAAGCTTATAAATTCAAACCATGTTCTACTATTCTGAAGCGGGAGCAAAATCCTTATTCATCGCTCTAACTTTCCACTAAGTTCTTAACTTCCTATAGCAATTGTAGAAGTTAAGTCTAAACCTTCTAACTTCTGCTCACGTTAGGGAAATTACTAAACAAGTAACCACTCCAAAACTCACTATAAAAGGACTCAGCCATATCAAATTAAGGTAAGTTTTCACCACTTATAGAGTTGGAATTCCTGAGTTCGAGAGAGAAAACTAACTTAAGCATTGGAGGGTTCTTGGTTGGTTCACCTCAGTTACCTTTGATTTTGTGCTTCTTTCTTTTCAGGCCTTCCAAACAACCTCAAGCCCATTGAAGTCCAGAGCATTTAGCCTACTGATTTTCTGTGTATCATCAAAATATATCTCATGCACGTTTGATACATTTTTTTTTCTTTTAAAAACTAGCACACATAAATTTAATAATTTACTCTATTTCAAATCTTAAATTTTAGTTTCTTAAAATTTAGATTGGCAATAGAGTAGCCTCACTAACAATAGACTAGCCTCTTCTAATTTTTTTAAAGGTTAATAATTTATTGTTGATGTGAAACAGCTAAGACTTATTAAAAGTAAAAAAGAAAAGTGAGTTTTTATTTTTATTTTTATTTTTTTATTTTATTTTTATAAATTTTAAAACCTGAGTTTAGGTAGTTGGAGCATTTAAAATACCTAAATAGAAAATATTCCTACTTTGTAGGCAATGTTTTAGAGCAATTTTGTAGGCAATGATTTAGTGCAAATTAGACATGTATTTTTACCTAACCATCATTTAGTTTTGTCTCCACTTAAACTTAAGAGTGTTGGGGGTATTTCTAAAACAACAAAATGTTTGGTCCAAACAATTTTAGTTTTGTCTTTACTTAAACTTAGGAGTGTTGGAGGTATTTTTGAACCATCAAAATGTTCGATCCAAATAAGGGAAACCCCTTAAATAGTAGTATAAATTAATTCAAATTAAAAAAAGAGTCTCATTGCACGTGCAGATTATGTGTGATGAGACCAGTATACAATATAGTTTTAGTCTTATAAACACTAGAGTTTTGATAACTTTGTGATTTCTCCTCTTTTTGATGATTGCAGGCAGTTGGCTTCCTAAATTCTCCAGCTTGTTTTTAGGCACATCTATCGTGTAGCACGTGTGCTGATCATTTAGTCAACCCAGTGGGGTTGGCAGAATGGTTGGGCACTCGGTCTTAAAGTGGCTATCTTGGGTTTGACTAGGAGCTCTCTAGTTCAAGTTCAAACACCAGCACTTTGAAAAAACTCCTTAGACCAGTTATTTACTCTGCTATGAGCCCACCCGTCGCAAACCGTGATTAATCTCTTATTGAAAGATTCGAGAAAACACCGTGGAAAACCAAAAAAAAAAAAAAGTTTATACCAGTCCGCCTGTGGACCTGGTTCTCCTTGTTGTGGCTGATTGCCAAGGATTGTACTCTAAAAGGCTCTGCCTTACTGCTAGTTTAATTTTATATTCCTTTTTACCAAAAAAAAAGAAAAAAAGAAAAAAAAAGAAAAAGTCAAACCGTTAGGAAGTAATCAAATCAAATGGGTAAAGACCAAAGAGAAGAGTCAAATTTGAACCTTATCATGAACCTGCCCACAATTCCAGCATCTATATGATTAACTCTGTCTTCGTTCCCACTTGGCTGTCACATTTGGAGTTCGTCACTGCTCGCGACTTCACAGAATCACGGTGAGAAAACTCCTATAAATATGGTAGATCGGTGAACCATAAAGCACATTCAGCATCAGCTTAGAAAGACTATAAACTGAAACCTCAGAACTCTCCGAACAACAACAACAACAAAAAAATACATCATCAATGGCAGCTGCGTAAGTGTGTTGGAATTTGAAATCACCAAGAATTTTCCATTTTCTCTACTGTTTTGTTGTTGTTGCTGTTGTTCATATGGGGTTCTCTGAATTTTGCGGTGAAGAGTAAGATTGTTTTTACTTATGTTGTTATGTGGGTTGTGCAGGATCGTGAACGAGCATCTTCCCACACCTTTGGATGCCACTTCTGAACAACCTCCTCTCTTTGATGGAACCACAAGGTTCACTCTTCTCTCCCTTCCTTTTTTTTTTTTGGTTTTTTTTTTTGGTTGTTGTTGTTAACATTTGTACGAAAAATTCTTAGGTATTTCAAATTAAGAAGAATGTTGCTTTTTTTTTCTCACCATATTCAGAGTGTTCACCTATTAAATTAATTGTACGGTTCACTATAAATATAAGAAAAGTGAGTGCTATTAAACGCTCCAAAAGTAATTAAGAATTTTCCAATTTGTTATACACATCTTTGCACAAATCTTTACACAACCTTAGAAAATGTTGTTTTCAAACATTATTTCAGTAATAATTATGAAAAAGTGGAATCCTGATTTCACCGTTTAATAATTGAAATCATGATTTTAGCTAACGTGGCACACACAGTACACACCAAAGCATTTTTTTTTTAAATATTTTATTTGTCGGATATTCACTTTCTTTAGTGAGTTTGTTTTTGTCCGATATCACTTTCTTTAGTTTTATTAAGTCCTTTGTTTAGGATTTTATTTTTATACCTTTACCTTGTATGCCAAAATGAACTTGGACCATTTTTTGAAGGTTGTACGTCTCTTATACGTGCCCGTTTGCACAGCGTGTGTGGATCCTCAGGAACTATAAGGTTATCTTCATCACTCTTTGTTCTCATTTCTTAATTAATTTGTTTATTGACTTAAGTTGTTCAATGCTGATTTTCTAGCTTCTAATTTCAATTAAGAGACAGACCCTTTACCCCTTCTGGGATCATCTGTCTTTTTCCTTTCTAGGGATTTTTTTTTTTTTACTTACTATTTAAGTTGATGAATATTTGAGTTGCAGGGATTACATGACAAGATTAAATTAGTTCCAATTGACCTTCAAAACAGGCCTGCTTGGTACAAAGAGAAAGTCTACCATGAAAACAAGGTGATTTTTTAAACAAAATATGCCTATCTAGTGCATATATAATTGATTGAGCTGTTTCATTTTCTTGATTGACCAACAATATCTTGAAATTAACAGGTACCCGCATTGGAACACAATGGCAAAATCATTGGGGAGAGCCTTGATTTGATTAAATATGTAGACAGCAACTTTGAAGGGCCTTCTCTTCACCCCAATGTAAGATTTGCATAATTCATTGTGCCCTTCATAAAAGCTCTCTACCTCTCTTGGAATTTGACTAAAGTTATGACATGACTGTAGGATCCTGCTAAAAAGGAGTTTGCTGAAGAACTGATAACCTACAGTGATACCTTCAACAAGATAGTGTTCACATCATTCAAAGGAGACACTGTCAAAGAAGCTGGTAAGACTTTAAAACTTGCTGCCTCTTGAGTCTTTACACCATTTGTATAGAAGCCAGGCTCACTAAAACCTTAAACTTGCATCAGGCCCTGCTTTTGACCACCTAGAGAATGCTCTTCATAAATTTAATGATGGGCCTTTCTTCCTTGGCCATGAGCTCAGTTTGGTAAGTTGAATTCTCAACTAGGATTTTGATCTTTCGTTGGTGCTGTGTTGTGTGCCTTTTGTGTATATTATATATATTGACCTTGGTACATTCTCTTGAAACATATTAAAGACTCAAATTTTATTTTACCTATGCTACAATGATTATATATAGTTATATATAAATATGGGAAGTGGAAACCAGTTATATGATTGTTAAACGATGTTTTCTACAATTCCTCCTTTGATTTATGAGTGAAACTCTGTGATCTTCAGGTGGACATAGCTTACATCCCGTTTGTTGAAAAATTCCAAGCCTTCCTTTCAGGAGTGTGGAATTATGACATCACTGCAGGAAGGCCTAAACTTACTAAGTGGATCGAGGTAAATTACAACACATATGATGTTTAGTGGCAATTGCGAGTTCTAGTAGTCTAAGATTTGCAACAATTGTAAATTTATTATCTCCCCGATTTAGCTACTAGCTAATTCATTTTAGTCATTAATCTTTACGGTGGAGCATGCATACAAATGCTATATATTTTTATATTCTCTTGACTTTAAACATGGCTCTGAAGAAGGCATGAGTTCCTAATGTATCAGAGTTTGGTTCTTGAATGGTAATTGTTCTTGTTAACCCTTGTACAGGAGGTGAACAAGATTGATGCTTATAAGCCAACAAAGACGGATCCCAAAGTGATCGTTGAATTATTCAGTGCCCGCTTTTTGGTACTAACCATTTAGTCATGGAATTATGAATTTGATTTCGTTGAAGCTTTTTTACTCTTACTTTCTGCAAGTGTTTTTTTTGCTAACCACTCTTTAATCTAATTTTCTTCCTCAGGCTAAGCACTGAACATACCAGCACAGTTCGATTGGACGTTAATTAGTGAAATAAGTGGCTGTCTTTTATTTTTTTTCTTTTGTTGAAGAAATAATTGGCTTTCTGCCTTATTGTAATGTTTCTTAGTATATAATGTCTTACGTGTGTGCGTACTAGTTGAAGATATAGACAGCGTCTGATCAACATGTACGGATTGCTTAAATAAATATAAGTCATTTGGTTCAAAACAGTCCTTAATAAAATATTGTTATGTTTAGAAAACGTATTCGTTTACATTTACTATTTTATACTTATATATTGATAATTGAGACGATAATGTCTACATTTTAATATATAAAAGTGTATGTGAAAAAAGACATATGAAATAATAAATGTGTGAGAATAAAAACCCTCATATTTAAATATATGCATTTGTGTGTGCTTACACCTTGAAAAAGGCTATGCAAAACCCTAGCACAACTTAATACTAATTTTATCAAATTCTTTAACTAAGGTTCAAGTAGTTAATTAACCAATTTAATGGATAACATGAACAACCACAAACCTGCAATCACCCACAACAAATGCACACTAACAACCAATATAATGACGAAAAGAAAACCTGCAATAGGAAAAACCCCAGTAGACCATGTTCTAAAATTGAATCCACTATGAAAATAGTTGTGATACAATACTACTTACAAAATCTACCGAATGAGTAAGATATTTGTATTCGAGCTCCCTGCTCTTGACATCTAGGTTATGCAAGTCAATTGCCAACATCAAATTCCAATCTCTTAGATATTTCAAGGCTACTTGAAGATTTGTTGTTTGGCTACTTGAAGATTTGATGTTTGCCTCGATGGTTTCTATCAACAATCAAATGCACGAATTATCAAGGTGTTTGGATGGAATCGCCTCTCAATAGCAAGTCAATTTGGAGAGGATGAAGGTATATATGGAGATTACAATAATTTTTCTCTATGGAATCTCCTCTCAATTGCAAGTCAATTAATTTAGAGATTATTTTTCACTTTTATACAAGTCACAAATAAGGGTTGGTTCGCTAAAAAAATAATTGGGAAAATAAAAATTGAAATTCCTAGGCAAACTAACTCAACCAAGTTTCGGGTGAATTTTAGATGAATTGTTTTGTGTAACTAATTTTCAAATCTGACTGTCTTGCTTAAAATTGCTCCTGACACATTGTATCTCACTTAATTAAGATTCCTTTTGTAGCACTTGAAGTCTTTCTTTTGAACTTGAACCTTGAACTCGAACCTCAACAATTTGATGAAATTACAATTGAAATGAAATTAAAATACATGGAAATTTGTAATTTCTATAGAAACTTTTTGATACCGAATTTTTCCAACACTACAAATATTCTCACATACTCAATGAATGTAACTTCAAGTATATTACACCACCTAATAATTTTTATTGAGTTAATATTTGAAAATCCCACCGTTGATACTTAATAATACATTGCTAGTAAGTTGATCAAGAAGGTAATGTCAAATCGTGTGCAATTCACAAGATACATCAAACGACTGATTTTATTAAAATATGGTAATTTAGAATTAGAACTAGGAGTTTTTTTATTATCATCTTCTTGAGGACAAAAATGGTCACTTACATCAACTAACTAAACTACTATTGGAGTGTTCAAAGGATGAGTTTTCTTTATATAAGGTGCTTTAATACCATTTGTGTGTATGTGTGTGTTGACTCATGAATAAGAATTCCATTTGTAAGATATGTCTCACAACTTGCATCGTAGTATGCTCTCCAAAGAGCAATTCTTCTCATAATCTCAAAAAATGTGTTGAGATAAAATCTCATTCTAACAAGTAAAAGTACAATAATTAATAAAAAGAAATTTAAAAATTTATACATAAATAATAAGTTAATAACTTCAATAAAAAAAATAAAATAAATAAGAGAACCGTATTTGGTAAGAGATTCCTAAAGCTAAAAGAGCTGTGAAGTGTGAACCATATTTTTTCCCACATGTAAGTTCGTTTGCCTCAATTTTTTCTTTTCCATCTAAAAAGAAATACAATGTTTTATTTATTTATTTGAAATACAATATTATAAAGCTAAATGGTATACTAATTTATTCAAGGCTATAAAACTTGATAGGCCAAAAATGAATTGACCCCTTTGGCAAATTAATTAATTAATTATTCAAGTTAATTAATTTAGTGGCCGTTTGGTTGGGCGTTTTGAGCCCACTTTTACCAAATATGTGCATTTGCAAAATGCTGAGAAGTTATTTGCGTTTGGCTCAGCTCAAAACGCAACTTTTTTCAAAAAGTTGCGTTTTGAGCCAAGGCAAAAAATGGTCCGGGAACACGCAACAAATATGCAGCAGCAGAGGTCCATAAACAAAAGGAAACGCGCATTTTTATCCGTTAGCTCTTGCTGTTTACCAAATTACCCTTGCAGATGTATACCACAGTTCTCACGCTTTCCCTTTTATTTCTCTCTTCTTCTCTGCTCTGCCATCAAGCACTGAGCTCTCTCACTCTCACGCTCATCTCTTCTCTGCCCTCTCCGTGGTAAGTCATCCGTGAACCTGGTCTACCACCACAATCAACAAAACCCATTTCAAACCCAACTCAAAATCAAACCCAAAATCCACAGAAAATCAACTCAAAATTAAACCATTAATTAAAAACCCATAACCCAAACCCAAAATCAAAATCAAATAAAAATACTAACCCAATGTTTCAATCATCTTCATCTTCATCATCATCATCAACTTCTCTGGAGGAAGTGAAAGAGCGGCTTTCGAATTGTCAAAAAAAAAAAAAAAAAAATAATCAACAAAACCCATTTCAAACCCAACTCAAAATCAAACCCAAAATCCACAGAAAATCAACTCAAAATTAAACCATTAATTAAAAACCCATAACCCAAACCCAAAATCAAAATCAAATAAAAATACTAACCCAATGTTTCAATCATCTTCATCTTCATCATCATCATCAACTTCTCTGGAGGAAGTGAAAGAGCGGCTTTCGAATTGTCAAAAAAAAAAAAAAAAAAAAGAGCTCAGCGGTGGAACAACGTTCTGGAGGAAAAGAGAAAGGGAAAAAGGAGAAAAGAAAAAGAGATGAAGAAAAAAGTGAAAGTGGAATGTTCTGGAGGCTAGGGAGTGGTAGGGAGAAAGGGAAAAGAAGGAAAAAGAAAAAGAAAAAGAGAAAAGAGAAGGGTACGTGGGCGGAGGAGAAAAAAAGAGGGAAAAAAAAAGGAAAAAAAGAAGAAGAAAGAGGAAATGTTATCACAGTATATGTATAATATTTTCACAATAAATTTTAAAAGGTAGGTTATTATTAGCTAATATGAGTGAGAAAAAAATAATTTTTTTAGAAAGAGAAAAAAATAATTTTAATAGTACGTTAAAATTAAAATCTGTATTAATTTTTATCACAATATTTTTACAATAAATCTTAAATGGCAGGTTATTATTAGCTAATATTGGTGAGAAAAAAATAATTTTTTTAGAAAGAGAAAAAAATAATTTTAATAGTACGTTAAAATTAAAATCAGTATCAATTATCACAATAATTTTACAATATTTTCACAATAAATCTTAAGTGGTAGGTTATTATTAGCTAATATTGATAAGAAAAAATTAATTTTTTTAGAAAGAGAAAAATTGATTTAAGTATATGAAGTAGTTGATTTAAGTATGAAATAAACTCACATAAAAAAATAAAAATAAAAAAGTATGAAATAAACTCCCTTATATATACATTGTCCTTTTTGGTAATTTATCCCTTAAACTGTCACTTTTATAAGTGCTAGCCAAATACTCAGCTTTTTCAAAAATCACTTTTTAACAGCTTTTACCAAACACTCAGCTTTTTGAAAATGCACTTTTTCATTATGCACTTTTTGAAAACTCCACTTTTTCATTATACACTTTTACAAAAAGCTGAACCAAACTCACCCTTAGTCAATTTAACATGCAATAGCATGGTAGTACAAATAAATCACCAAAATATTAAATGCAGCGAAAAATAAATTTGACACAGGTGATTTGTTTACGAATGGAGAAAACCACTATTATCAAAAAAAGCGGTTACAAGTAAAAGAAATTCTAGTACCTAATACCAACCTACAGTTCAACCCTTACTTCAATACCCAATTGGACTTGTATTTTAGCGGCAATATCTCTGTTCAATGCATGACTCCCAATACATGACTAACCAATGATGCAAGGATCCCAATATGTGACTAACACACCAACTTAAGGAAGATTGTTGGTTGCAAAGTTCTTCAATTCATCAAATATGAAGATCATGGTCACAAAACCCTTGGCGTAAATACGTAGTAACTTCTACAGAGAATATGATGAATTAGAGCAATTTCTGTCTCCGGCCACAATATGCATGAATTATTCTTTTGCAACACTTTGCATCACCTTGTGATGGCTCTTAAAAAAAACCCTTATATATGTCTAAGATTGTGAGAAAAGAAACCCTACACAAATACTCAAGGATATGTGTGTAATCAGATCTGAAAAACCTGATTTCGTAATTCTTGACAGATACAACTTATGTCGAGCTTCAGCAGTAATTCGCGATAGAAAGGATTTTGTCTAGACTTCTGTCGAACTTTAATGAGCAGCATAGTCTTCACTTATTTCTTGGACAGATTTGCATGGCTTCAATACTAAACGTAAACACTTGTTTCTTGAAATACTAAACTCATCCTAAATCTACCCAATTACAAGTAAAATAAGTTTTGTCAAAGGATTAGCCAATTACATAAATATGTCTATAACAATCTCCCCCTTTGACAATCCGTGACAAAACTACAACAAACAAATGAATCATGAGAGAAGTCTTAAATCATTGAACTTATAATTACTTGTTGAATCACAAAACAAATCTAACCCTAACACAAACTCTTGAAAAACTTTGCAAGAAGAGAGTTCATGGCATGGTAGACTTTCACAACTTGTCATTCTGAAACACTTAAACAAAATTTATCAAGGCATCATGTGTGAAACTGAAGTAAATGATTGCATACATAAAGAAACATGTGTATAAAGATAGAAAAGAAACAACACATGGAGAGATAGGTGAAGAAACATACATCATCATCATATATATGAGAAAATATAAGTACAATGTATGTTAATAAATAAATGGTCACAAGACTAGTGTACAAGAGGCTAATGTATAAAGAAAGAAATGAAAAGTACATGTAAACCTCACTACATCCCTTAAGATCTATAAACACTCCCCCTAACAAAAATGTCCTATACTAACTCTCCCTTTAAGTGCAAGATTACTCTCAAACCCAAAACTACTTCCCCTTTTTGTCACGAATGACAAATGGTAAGTCACTGAGAGGTCGTCATCACGTCATCACTGGAAGAGCTAGCATCATCATCCTTATCATCACCAGCATCATCAGTCTCATCAGCCAAAGCCTTTGGAGAAAGAGATGGAGAGGGAGCGAAATCGCCAAGGCAAGCTTGTCAGTGGGCAATACGACCTACATGGGTGTTCACCTGACACATCTCATCAGTGAGAGAGTCAAGGTGAGCATCCATGAGCTGAAGCTACGCCATGCTGAAGAAGAAGGAGCATAGGTGGAAGGAGCCGAAGAAGAAGGAGCTGCAGGATCTACATGATAGATCCTTTTCGTCCACGGCCTCTTCAGTCAAAGTTGGGCCTCGCTCCACTGAATAGAACCGGCGTTGATGGCACCCGTAGTGGTGAAATAAGGAGAATTAGGAATGGGGATGGAGAAGTGGCAAAGGATCCGCGTGATGGTTGAAGGAAATATGAGCTTATCACAGGTCGCTATATCTTGATACACATCGATGACAGATGTGATGAAGTGAGAGGGAAAGTCTATAAAGAGGTCCTCAAGAAGAGACAAAAGAAAGTGAGCACGAGGCTCTGTGATAGAGTTATAGTGATACAAATGAGTAAGAGTAAATGTCATCACCATATTAAGGGACCTCAAACCTTTTGCAAAGCCCGAGCATAGGGTGTTTTGCTTTCCACCCTATATGGAAGTCTCACAAAAGTGAGACAGAAGCTCATCTTTGGACACAATCCTAAGACGCTCACAGTTGGGGTAGTCAAGATGCATTACCCGTGGAACATGTAGTACCTCGGATATAAGATCTGGGATAACTACGATATGTGTACCTCGAAATGTAATGGCAAATCGAGGTACAGAGGTATCGATATCATGTATATTGGAGTAGAACTCCTGTATAAACATGATGGGACACCTCAAGTAGAGATTCCCAGCCCCGAGTCCAAATGACAGTGGGAGAGGAGTGTCGAAAAAGTCCGACAGAATAATATGGCGCTTCGGATGAACGCCACATTTCTGAAAGTTTTCTAGGAAGTCCTTTTGGACATTCCCATCACAGAACCGAACGTGAAGAGGGGGGATTGGATTAGAAGAAGAAGAAGAACACCCAGAACCAAGAGGGTTCTGAGTTAGAGTGGATTTACGCGCTTTGGGTGCCATGCACAGTCTATTGTTTTTTTACATTTTTTTTTTAAAAAAGATTACAAGGGCTGGGTTAATGATTGATGATTTTGGAGGGGGCCCAAGATACAAAGTAAGGGGGGCCCAAGTCTAAATTTTTTATTTTTTTTACTGAAAATTAAACTACTAATTTTTTTTTTTGGGCCCAAGTCCCCCCACCTGGGTTCGTTCCTGGTTGAAAGTATATTTGAACCAACAAAATATTTGGTCTAAACAAAAAAATCTTTTAAATAGTAGTATAGATAAATTCAAATTAAAAAAAGAGCCCCATTGCACGTGTGGAGTGTGTGATGATGAGATTAGTACAAAATATAGTTTTAGTCTTATAAACAGCATACATAAAAAAAGTCTTAAAAAGTAATCAAATCAAATGGGTAAAGACCAAAGAGAAGAGTCAAATTTGAACCTTATCATGAACCTGCCCACAATTCCAGCATCTATATGATTAACTCTGTCTTCGTTCCCACGTGGCAGTCACATTTGGAGTTCGTCACTGCTCGCGACTTCATAGAATCACGGTGAGAAAACTCCTATAAATTAAATATGGTAGATCGGTGAACCATAAAGCACATTCAGCATCAGATTAGAAAGACTATAAACTGAAACCTCAGAACTCTCCGAACAACAACAACAACAATAAAATACATCATCAATGGCTGCTGCGTAAGTGTGTTGGAATTTGAAATGACCAAGAATTTTCCATTTTCCCTACTGTTTTGTTGTTGTTGTTGTTGTTCATTTGGGATTCTCTGAATTTTGTGGTAAAGAGTAAGATTGTTTTTACTTATGTTGTTATGCATGTGGGTTGTGCAGGATTGTGAACGAGCATCTTCCCACACCTTTGGATGCCACTTCTGAACAACCTCCTCTCTTTGATGAAACCACAAGGTTCACTCCTCTCCCTTAACCTTCTCTCCTTTTTTTGTTATTGTCAACATTTGTACGAGAAATTTTTAAGTATTTTTAAAGTACGAAAGATGATACTCTTTTTCTTATATTGATAGTAAATTTATTCATTAAATTTATGGTATGGTCCACTATAAATATAAAAGAAAGAAGTACTATTTATTCATCTTTTGAAAGTATTTAAAAATTTTCCTAGACATCTTTGCACAAATCTCTACACAACTTTAGAAAATCTTGTTTTCAAACATTATTTCAGTCATAATTATGAAAAAGTGGAATCCTGATTTCACCGTTTAACAATTGAAATCATGATTTTAGCTGACGTGGCATATACAGTACACACCAATGCATTTTTTTTAAAATATTTTATTTGTCGGATATTCACTTTCTTTGGTGAGTTCGTTTTTGTCCGATATCACTTTCTTTAGATTTATTATGTCCTTTGTTTAGGATTTTATTTTTATACCTTTACCCTGTATGCCAAAATGAACTTGGACCATTTTTTGAAGGCAGTACGTCTCTTATACATGCCCGTTTGCACAGCGTGTGTGGATCCTCAGGAACTATAAGGTTATCTTCATCACTCTTTGTTCTCATTTCTTAATTAATTTGTTTATAGACTTCAACTTAAGTTGTTCAATACTGATTTTCTAGCTTCTAATTTCAATTAAAAGACAGACCCTTTAGCCCTTCTGGGATCATCTGTCCTTTTCCTTTCTCGAGATTTTTTTTTTACTTACTATTTAAGTTGATGAATATTTGAGCTGCAGGGATTACATGACAAGATTAAATTAGTTCCAATTGACCTTCAAAACAGGCCTGCTTGCTACAAAGAGAAAGTCTACCACGAAAACAAGGTGATATTTTTAAACAAAATATGCCTATCTAGTGCATATATAATTGATTGAGCTGTTTCATTTTCTTGATTGACCAACAATATCTTGAAATTAACAAGTACCCGCATTGGAACACAATGGCAAAATCACTGGGGAGAGCCTTGATTTGATTAAATATGTAGACAGCAACTTTGAAGGGCCTTCTCTTCACCCCAATGTAAGATTTGCAAAATTCATTCTGCCCTTCATAAAAGCTCTCTACCTCTCTTGGAATTTGACTAAAGTTATGACATGACTGTAGGATCCTGCTAAAAAAGAGTTTGCTGAAGAACTGATAACCTACAGTGATACCTTCAACAAGATAGTGTTCACATCATTCAAAGGAGACACTGTCAAAGAAGCTGGTAAGACTTAAAACTTGCTGCCTCTTGAGTCTTTACACCATTTTGTATAGAAGCCAGGCTCACTAAAACCTTAAACTTGCATCAGGCCCTGCTTTTGACCACCTAGAGAATGCTCTTCATAAATTTAATGATGGGCCTTTCTTCCTTGGCCATGAGCTCAGTTTGGTAAGTTGAATTCTCAACTGTGATTTTGATCTCTCGTTGGTGCTGCGTTCTGTGCCTTTTGTGTATATATTGACCTTGGTACATTCTCTTTAAACATATTAAAAATTCAAATTTTATTTTACCTATGCCCTAGACAATGATTATATATAGTTATATATAAATATGGGAAGTGGAAACCAGTTATATGATTATTAAACGATATTTTCTACAATTCCTCCTTTGATTTATGAGTGAAACTATGTGATCTTCAGGTGGACATAGCTTACATCCCGTTTGTTGAAAAATTCCAAGCCTTCCTTTCAGGAGTGTGGAATTATGACATCACTGCAGGAAGGCCTAAACTTACTAAGTGGATCGAGGTAAATTACAATACATATGATGTTTAGTGGCAATTGCGAGTTCTAGTAGTCTAAGATTTGCAACTTATAAATTTATTATCTCCCCGATTTAGCTACTAGCTAATTCATTTTAGTCATTAATCTTTACGGTAGAGCATACATGCAAATGCTATATATTTTTATATTTTTACTCTTACTTTCTGCAAGTGTGTTTTTTGCTAACCACTCTTTAATCTAATTTTCTTCCTCAGGCTAAGCACTGAACATACCAGCACAGTTCCATTGGACGTTAATTAGTGAAAGAAGTGGCTGTCTTTTATTTTTTATTTTTCTTTTGTTGTAGAAATAAGTGCCTTTCTGCCTTATTGTAATGTTTCTTAGTATATCATATCTTACGTGTATATGTAGTATGTACTAGTTGAAGATATAGACAGCGTCTGATCAGCATGTATGGATTGCTTAAATAAATATAAGTCATTCGGTTCAGAACAGTCCTTAAAAAAAATATTGTTTATGTTTAGGAAACATATTCATTTAATTACATCTACTATATCCATAATTGATTCCCTTATGTCTACATTTTAACACATAAAGTGTATGTGAAAAAGAAGAAGAAGTGAAATAGTAAATTAATGTGTGAGAATCAAAACCCTCTTGTTTAAATATATGCATTTGTGTGTGTGCTTACACCTTGAAGAAGGCTTATGCAGATCCCTAGCACAACTTATTACTAATTTTATCAAATTCTTTAACTATGGTTTGAGTAGTTGATTAACTGATTTCATGGATAATATGAACACAACCATAAACCCACAATCACCCACAAAAAATGCACACTAACAAGCAATATATTGACGAAAAGAAAAAGCTCTTATAGACTATGTTCTAAAATCCAATCCACTATGAAAATAGTTGTGACAAAATACTACTTACAAGATCTCCTGAATGAGTAAGATATTTGTATTCGAGCTCTCCGCTCTTGACATCTAGGTTATGCAAGTCAATTGCCAACATCAAATCCCAATCTCTTAGATTTTTCAAGGCTACTTGAAGATTTGATGATTTGCCTCTATGGTTTCTAGCAACAATCAAATGCACTCATGAATTATCAAGGTGTTTGGATGGAATCTCCTCTCAATTGCAAGCCAATTTAGAGATTATTTTTCACTCTTATACAAGTCACAAATAAGCAGGGTTGGTTGGCTAAAAAAATAATTGGGAAAATCAAAATTGAAATTCCTAGGCAAACTCGCTGAACCAAGTTTCTGGTGAATTTTAGGTGAATTGTTTTGTGTAACTAATTTTCAAATTTGATTGTCTTGCTCGAAATTTCTCCTAACACACTGTATCTGTTAAGACATATGTGGTTCACTTGTTAGGAACATATGTCAATATTTTATGTAGTTAGCTAATCCTTTGACAAAATATACTTTACTTGTATTTGGGTAGATCTAGGATGTGTTTAATACTTCAAGAAACCTTGTTTCAAGTTCAAGTGTTAAAGCCATGCAAGTTTGTCCAAGAATGAAGTAAGAAAGTGCTGAATTTTAAAGCTCGATAGTTTCTCGACACCTCTTCGACACCTGGCTATCTGTCGAGATCTTCAGCTGATTCTTATCGCAATCTCGATAACTTCTCGATAGCTGGTCGATTGATTGAGAAAGCTTCTGTCCCTTCGACACCTTCTCGATAGCTGTATTTGTTGAGATTCATTAAACTTCGACATCTTCTCGACACCTCCTTGACAGCTGCTATCTGTCGAGGTTATGAAAATTCAGATTTCTATTTTTGGGTCAGGCTTATGTATTTGAGTAGGGTTTCTTTTCTCATAACCCTAGACCTATATAAGGCTTATTTTAAAGGCTGTCATATAAGAGAATACAAGAAGAACATATGCAAAAAGTGACCGATGCCTTATTCTCTCTGAAAGAAGCTACTGCGTCTTTGCACCTTAGGGTTTTGTAACCAAGTGCTTCTTGATCTTCATTATTAATGAAGTGAATAACTTTGCAACCAACATCTTCTTCTAGTTGGTGATTAAGTGAGTCACGTATTAGGATTCGTGCAAAGGAGTTAGTCACGTATTGGGATCCGTGCAACATCAAAGGGTGGCGTTCATATATTAAAGAGTTCAGAGGTTCTGAAGCGGTAGAAGGTTTCTGCTGTAAGTTCATCTACGGTATTGTAAAGTCTAGGGACAAAGGTTTCCCTCCAGGTTTTTTACTGTGAAACTGGTTGGTTTCATTGGTTTTCCTTGGTCATCATATCTTGTCTTATTTATTATTTCTGCTGTATGATTTTGATATAATATTGATGTTTGTTTGTTTTAACAAGTTTTATTAATAATAAATCTAATTAATAACTTGGATTTAAAACTTGTTAATTCTATCAACCGGGGTCTAAATTTCCCAATAAGTGGTATCAGAACGGGTTCACTTTGATTGGATTAATTTCCTGAGTGTGATCCATTGACCCCTGTTGTCATGGATAAAGGACAATCTTTATTTATACCTCGTTTATTTGATGGCACTAATTATGCGTACTGGAAAGTTCGTATGAAAATTTTTTTGTAGGCTCCAGGTGAACAAGTTTGGCAAGTTGTTGAAGTTGGTTGGATTAAGCCAAAGGAAGCGCTAGTGGATTGGAATGATGCAACAATCGTAGCGGCAAATTTCAACAGTAGGGTTTTGAATGCTTTGTTTTGTGGGGTGACCAATGAGGAATTTACAAAAATATCATCCACAGAAGTTGCTAAGGAAGCATGGACCATTCTTGAGACCACCTATGAAGGTACCAAGGCAGTAAAGACTGTGAAGTTTCAACAACTCACTAGTAGTTTTGAAAAAATAAGGATGGAGGAGGATGAGACCTTTGATGAGTTCTATGCTAAACTCATGGATATTGTGAATTCTGCTTTCAATCTTGGAGAATGTATTGTAGAATCCAAAATTGTTAAGAAAATCCTTATGTCCTTACCTGAAAGATTCCATGCCAAGATCACTGCCATTGAAGAAGTAAAGGACATTGATCAAATTCCTTTGACTGAGCTTGTAGGAAACCTTCAAACCTATGAGATGGGATTAGGCTCAATGGGAGAAGATGGAAAGAGTAAAAACTTGACTCTTAAGGGTATAGAGGAAGAGACTGAGGACTCTGAAGATGAAGATGAAAGTGAAGATAAGGATGAGGATCTGACTTTCATAACTGATGAAATTATCAAACTTCTTCAGTTTAGGAAAAAGAATAAGGGCAAACCTCCTAGGAAACCTAAATTCTCTAGGAAGGGCAAGAATGAGAAACCTCTTATCCAATGCCATGAGTGCAAAGGTTTTAGTCATATGAGGATAGAGTGTCCAAACTACCTTATGAAGGAAAAGACCAAGAAGTCAGAAGATAAATGGTTGGTTGCTACTTGGAGTGACACTGAGGATGACTCTTCTGATGAGTTTGTGGATGAATGTCGTCACGTTATGGCCTTTGCTACCACCACCGATAAGGTGATTGTGGAGAGTGCTAGTGACAGTGAGGATTCTTCTAATGATGAAGTACCTAAGAAGATGACCCTTCAAGAAGCCTATGATTAGCTATGCACTAAATTCATAAGATCTGAAAAGACTTCTCATCTTTGTAGAAAAGAGCTGAATGAGGTAAAAACTAAAAAAGCTGATCTGTTAGTCAAACTGGATAAGACTACAAGTTTAGTTAAGACTCTTGTTGTGGAGAACGCCTCATTAGAAGAGAAGATCAAGAATCTTGAGGTTAAGCTTAGTCAAGCTAGAACTCAAATAGAAAGGATGTCTAGTGCATAGCTTGATGAGGTATTGAGTGCTCAAAAGCCTAGTTCTGATAAGACTGGTTTAGGATATGTTGTTTCCTCCAGCCCTTCCTCTTCTACGGCTTTTAGATCAAGGACTGTATTTGTGCCCCAATCTGAGAAAGGTAATAAAGGTATGAAATCTAAATCCTTTGTTAGACCTTATGTTTGTCACCATTGTGGTGCTTCTAGACACATTTGTCCTAATTGTTTTAAGTTGTATCTTCATAAGCAATTGTCCAAACGGTCACAGGTTTCCTCTTAAGGACCTACACCTTTGTTTGGAGAGTTATTAAAAGTTTTGAGCTTTTTAACTCAATTTCAGGAGAATCTTAATTCTTCTATATCATTTAGTAGACATACTAGGACACGTGCCTTTTCATCTTCACGGCCAAAGACTCGTGCTGTGTGGGTAAGAAAGGAGCCTAAGACTTAATTGTCTTTTCTGTTTGTCCTCTGCTTTAATTTTGTCTATCTAAAGTAGGACTCTTTTTCATTGATTTCTTATCTGTTTTTGGAATCATGCTTTTATGTATCTGCATCTTTCTTTCATGCCTTCATGCATATGCATCTTTCTTTCTGCTTTCTTATTGTTTGTCTGTTTTTGTTTGGTTGTTTAATTTTTATTTTGTTTTGTTTTCAAAATAAAAATAAAAAGAAAAAATCAGAAAAATACAAAAATAGTGTGTCTTTGTGTACATTGGTACTTGTGTACCTTGGATGGCCATTGAAACAAAGTTTTCTAAACTTTATATCTTTTGTAACTTAGATGAGCATCTCTATGCAAAACTAATCAAGTAAGTTTTGTGGTTCTTGTTTGTGATGAGTAAGATTAAGTTATCTTTTAAACTTAACACTCGTATCACTCTTTTTGACGGGTATGACTAGAAAATCCTAAGAGAAAGGCATAAATAACCATCTCACCACTGTTGCCCGCCAATCATAATCTGACACCTGTATGCTTCGGCATAATAAAAGTGCAGTGTCAAAGACATTCGTATGCTTCAGCATAGTAAAAGTGCGATGTCAAATGCTTAACATCTTGGGTATTTCTTTTATCTCTTTTTATGCCTATGCATGATATGCTTAAATAAAATAAAATATGCAAAGAAAAATAAAAAGTAAAAAGATCAAAAATGCTTTAAATATGGTTGCAAGCATGTATTCTAGGAGATATGAGAGTTATATGATGTACCTCGAAGGTGATAGTCCCTATCAAACAGTTATGATTGTATGTGAGTTAAAGTTATTTTCTCATATCTCAGATCGTTATAACAGGTATACACTTATGCAATCTCGCGATGTTTTTCACACACAATACGCAATATTCTTTGCTACTCTTGATACATGTGCAGGTACAATGTGATTTGGCAATCACAAAGGTTTTACATGTGTTAATGTATACTCACTAAACTATCTTGACTTGTTTTTGAAATATAAAATTGGTTAGACTTGTTTAGTGTGTGTGTGTGTTTTGGGATCTATGTGCTTAACATTTTTTCGTGTTGAGAGATTTGTTTTTCATATGTTTTGCATCCTTCTATTATCTTTTCATCTATTGCACCTTGTTTTATTATATTCATGCATTTATATGGGTTTCTTTGTGCCCCCTTGATCATCTTTGATCATCTTTATGTTTCTCGGGTGAAGCTTTCTAGCTTCTTGTACCAGTTGTCAATCATGACAAAAAGAGGGAGAAATTGTGGAGACTTTGTGGTTTCTTTTTAAGATTCTACGTGTTAGGGGAAGAAATACATTCCTTTGTAAGGGGGAGATGTGTTTCATCTTGTTAGGGGGAGTGCTTACTTCCTTCTTCTTGTACCTTGGGTCTTGTGACCATGTTTGCATACATTGTGCTTATCTTTGATATTTATATGTGATGATGTATGTTTCTTGCACCTACATTTACATGTGTTGGTTCTTTTCTTTCTTCATACACATGTTTCTTATAGTTGTATACAATCTATTATTTCTGTTTTACACAAAGATGCCTTGATGAGTTTTGTTTAAGTGTTTCAAAAATACAAGTTGTCAAATTCTTTCATGCTATGAATTCTCTTCTTGCAAAGTTTTTCAAGAGTTTGTACTAGGATAGATTTTATTATATTCAACAAGTGACTATGAGTTGAGTGATTTATGATTCTCTCATATGTTCATTTGTTTGTTGTGGTTTTGTCACGAATTGCCAAAGGGGGAGATTGTTAGGACATATATGGTTCACTTGTTAGGAATATATGTCAATATTTTATATAGTTGGCTAATCCATTGACAAAATGCACTTTACTTGTATTTAGGTAGATCTAGGATGTGTTTAATACTTCAAGAAATCTTGTTTCAAGTTCAAGTGTTAAAGCCATGCAAGTCTGTCCAAGAATTAAGTGAGAAATTGCTGAATTTTAAAACTCGATAGTTTCTCGACACCTCCTCGACACCTAGCTATCTGTCGAGATCTTCAGCTGATTCTTATCGCAATCTCGATAGCTGGTCGATCGATCGAGAAAGCTTCTGTCCCCTCGACACTTTCTCGATAGTTGTATCTGTTGAGATTCATTAAACCTCGACACCTTCTCAACACCTCCTCGATAGCTGCTATCTGTCCAGGTTATGGAAATTCAGATTTCTATTTTTGGGCTAGGTTTATGTATTTGAGTAGGGTTTCTTTTCTCACAACCCTAGACTTATATAAAGCTTATTTTAAAGGCCGTCACATAAGAGAATACAAGGAGAACATATGCAAAAGGTGACCGATGCCTTATTCTCTCTAAAAGAAGCTACTGCGTCTTTGCGCCTTAGGGTTTTGTAACCAAGTGCTTCTCGATCTTCATTATTGATGAAGTGAAGAACTTTGCAGCCAACATCTTCTTCTAGTTGGTGATTGAGTGAGTCACGTATTGGGATTCTTGCAAAGGAGTTAGTCACGTATTGGGATCCGTGCAACATTAAAGGGTGGGGTTCATATATTGAAGAGTTCAGAGGTTCTGAAGCGGTAGAAGGTTTCTGCTGTGAGTTCATCTACGGGGATTGTAGAGTCTATGGATAAATGTTTTGTACTAGATCTGAAACTTCTCTTTATTATAGTGGATTGCTTTTCGGGAAGGTTTCCCCCCAGGTTTTTTACTGTGAAACTGGTTGGTTTCATTGGTTTTCCTGGGTCATCATATCTTGTCTTATTTATTATTTCCGCTGCATGATTTTGACATGATATTGATGTTTGTTTGTTTTAACAAGTTTTATTAATAATAAATCTAATTAACAACTTGGGTTTAAAACTTGTTAATTCTATCAACCGGAGTTTAAATTTCCCAACAGTATCTCACTTAATTAAGATTCCTTCTATGGCACTTGAAGTCTTTCTTTTGAACTCGAACCTCAATGATTTGAGGAAATTACAATTGAAATGAAATTAAAATACATGGAAATTCGCAATTACGATAGAAACTTTTTGATACTAAATTCAAATATTCTCACACTCAATGAATGTAACTTCAAGTCTATTACACCACCTAATAATTTTTATTGAGTTAATATTTGAAAATCCCACCGTTGATACTTAACAATACATTGCTAGTAAGTTGATCAAGAAGGTAATGTCAGATCTTGTGCAATTCACAAGATACATCAAACCATTGATTTAATTAAAATATGGTACTTTAGAATTAGAACTAAGAGTTTCTTTATCATCTTCTTGAGGACAAAAATGGTCACTTACATCAATTAGCTGAACTACAATTGGAGTGTTAAATGGATGAGTTTTCTTTATATAAAGGTGCTTTAAGACATTTGTGTGTGTGTGTGTGTGTGTTGACTCATGAATAAGAATTCCATTTATAAGATATATCTCACAACTTACATCGTACTATGCTCTTCAAAGAGCAATTCTTCTCAAAATCTGTGTTGAGATGAAATCTCATTGTAACAAGTAAAAGTACAATCATAAATAAAAATAAATTTAAAAATTTTTACATAAATAAATAAGTTGAGAGAGTTTCAATTTATGGCGTCCGCTCTTAATGATAGCTCTTTATTATCAGATCAAAACACTAATCAGTTTTTGGTGTAGGTGGGAATTAAACTCCACATCTCTTATACAACCATTAAAGACTATACCGGTTGAGCTAACCGAAACCCACCTTAAATAAATAAGTTAATAATTTCATAAAAAAATAAAATAAGATAAGAGAACCGTATTTGGTAAGAGATTCCTAAAGCTAAAAGAGCTGTAAAGTGTGAACTATTTTTGCCCAAATATAAGTCCGTTTGCCTCAATTTTTTCTTTTCCATCTAAAAATTTGAAAT
Source organism: Quercus suber (assembly GCF_002906115.3). Classification (NCBI taxonomy): domain Eukaryota; kingdom Viridiplantae; phylum Streptophyta; class Magnoliopsida; order Fagales; family Fagaceae; genus Quercus; species Quercus suber. Next base: position 1,541,080 of record NW_027069479.1, read on the forward strand.
ACAATGTTTTATTTATTTATTTGAAATACAAAGTTTTAAAGCTATCACTTTTTTAAAGGTATAATAATTTCTTCGAGGCTATAAAACTAAGCTAAAATCATGCATATATAAAATAAAATCCCGTAAAAAGAATCACCCTGCAGTATAACTTACATAATCTGACAGGCAACCATAAAAGAATCACCCTACAGTTTACTAATGACAATTTAGATTTGTTCCATATAAATATTCTTTTACTATTGACAGCGAAAATAAATAAATAAAATCTTTTACTTATAAAGAAGCTTTACTATCATTCAGCACAAAACACACAGATATGGGGGAGGTTTTTATTTTGGTAAGTCAGACATAGAGGAAGTGGAAATACATGCTAGATTACATATGCTATGCTATGGGCCTATGGCCAACGCGGTAGGTGGCCTAGTGGTAAGGGATTTGAGTCAACAAGACTCCAGTCTTGAATTTGAGTGTCCCCTCACTATTGAATGTGCTGGTCCTTCTTCTAGTTGCGTTGGGGTATAAGAGATTGCCCCTTCCGCCTAAGCATTTGCTTTTTACCAAAAAAGAATTGTTATAACATGCGTTTATTAAAAACTATAGGGTAGACTATGTATTTGATTCTTATTCTTTACATTATATTTCACTTTGGTCTTTGACTATATATATTCAATTGTGTCAACCTAATCTTTCAGTACTGTGTCAATTTAACCCATGCCGTTATCTTTTGAATGAAAATTACTGATATGACAAACGACCAAAAAAAAAAAGTTTATTGCTACGTTAACCAAAATTGATTTTTTTTTTTTTTTCGTTTGCTACATTAGCAATTTTCATTCAAAAGATAACAGTATAAACTAAATTAATACGACATTAAAAAGTTAGTGACCAAATTAACACAATTGAAAGTTTGAAGACCATATTAAAATATAAAGCAAATAATAGAAATCAAATACGTAATTTACTTAAAACTATATATACTAATAGTCGCTTTCTCTTTTGTATAGAGAGAATCACGTGGCACATGAAAGGAGTGAGTCAATTGCCACCACATTATAAACTTTCAACTTTTCATGAAAAAAACTTAGGAGATAGGCTCTCACAAAGGGGATGGGCCTCACCTGTGGGTCACATCATAGAGCCCACCCCTTTGTAAGAGCCCGTGACTTTCCCCTTTTTCACGGTAAAGTAAACACGCATAGTCAATTTTCAAATTCAAACCAATGGCAAAAGAGGAAAAAAACAAAAGAAAAAGATAAGGAATGTAGCGCAAGGTAGGAATAATCACACCAAAATCGGAGGAGATTTGAAGAACAAGAAGAGTAACGAAGCCAAAGACAAGCAGAGGAAAGGCTTTAGTTGATGGATTGAGAATTGAGAGAGAATCCCAGGAAAAGTTCAGGCTTGCAGATCTGGACTTTTTCTTTGAGCGAAATGCCACCAATCATTTCCACCATATAGGAAATGTTATCGCTATCACACGTTTCAGTTTGGGTCCGGCTTGTGTCTAGTGAAAATTTTCACTGGACACGTTGGATCTTGGATATGTGTCCAAATCTTGCCGTGTCTAGTGAAAATTTTCACTTGATACAAGCCTTACCCTTTTAATACTTTGTTCTCTGTTCTCCCACCAACCTAGACCTGGTCTATTTTTGGGCTATAGGTAATCTTTCTTCCACCCATTACAGTCATGTTCGTCACTGTAACATCACAAGGTGGAAAATTCTCCTAAATGGAGTATTATTTAGATCGCCCCCTTTGCACGTATAGATTAAAGTAGTATACAATTTTTGACTCTTTAGAAAAAAATTACATTATTATAAAATCCTCTGGATTATTCAAATAATAGTATTACAAATTGAGACTGTTGTTGAGGGCAACATCAACAACGCCAGACACTGTTGTTAGAGATATATATATATATATATATATTTTTAGAGGTAAGTTGTTAGAGATATATTAAACTAATAGTATAGACTCAAACTCAATTTTACTTAGTGTGCAAATCAAGTCTTCTATTTGTATTAAAATAAAGTGATATTTTTAATTAAAACAAATATGCATGAAAGAAATGAACAAATAAAATCTTTGAACATTTACATTTAAAATAATTTAGGAACTCACCCTAATTTTATTTTTATTTTTCAAAAATGAATGAATAGAAGAGGAAGAAATTTATAGAAAAAAGTTTAACTTCAAACCGGATTCGCACTATTTTCTTCAAACTTACTAGGTAGTTAATGAAAAAAAAAATTCTTATGTAGTTTTAGTCACATAATTTTAAATGAATTTTGTTAATATTAATTATGCTACTTATTTAAATTATGCATATAGTTTTAGTCTTATAAACTGTGTACATAAAAATAAAAATCAAATCTAAATGGTGGGTAAAGACTAGAAAAGTCCATAACCTTAACCTGCTCTCAATTGTTAATGTTAGTTATGCTAGCTATTTAAAGAATGACAAAATTTAGGTACAAAATTGGTTGTAACCCAATGCTACAACTTTACTCAATAAAATAAGCATTATTATATATTTTGAAAATCTAACCGTTGAATTGCATGTTTTTTTATGATCTTAATACACATGTCAAATTTTGAGTCAATCGGATATTATTTATTATATGATCTATAAGCTTATATTTTATGCATAGTTTTAAGCTATAAAAACTTGTAATTTAAACAATTTATTGATAACATAACTATTGATCTTTAATTTTTTAGAAATTTTGCAAGCATGAAGGATATAAGAAGAAAATGTAATCCAATGGTGGATTTGTTAAAATTCATCTCCAATAAAAAGATATTGAATAAGATTGTAGCCTAAAACTATAATCAATTTTGTAACTAAACTTTGTCTTTTAAAGAATATATATAATTGGGTGACTTAGGTCTGGTTAATGTATGCCTTAGGGTACACATTAATTATCAATTTTTAGAAGCTTTTTATGGGAAAGTGAAAAAGGTATCAAAAAAAAAAAGTTTATCACTTTTTAGTTTTCAAATAATTTTTTTTTCTAAAATGGCTTACTAATCTATGGTTTTATTACTCCATATAGTTTTAGTCTTATAGACCTTTAAAAAAAGAGAATAAATTGGGTTAGAAGTTGGCGTAAAAGGTGTGTTTTATGCTAGTCAATCCTGACCCGCCACATCACCAGTTTTTTTTTTTTTTTTTTTTTTTTTTTTTTCAGCAAAAAAGATTAAACCGTAAGCCTCTCTCCTCACTTGATCTTTCCATCCTTGAGTCAAACCCACGACCTCCCTGGCCGGAGATTCAAAGCTCAACACAAGCCACCAACACCACTGTCATGGCCAAAACTCCATGCTTCAACCAATAGTTGCCACCGCAAGCCACACTGGGGTGGCCCTATTTTCCCTTGGCTTCTCTCTCTATCTCTATTTCTCTTTATCTTTTTATTTTTCTACTGTCGTTCTTTGATTTATGACCAAAAGTTTCTCTTATTATTGCCTGCATGTTTGTGGGTTTGGGGATTTGGTTTCTTTTTGGGGTTTAATGATTTGGAAAAAGAAGGGATTTTGATTTGGGTTTGGGGGTGTAAGAAAGAAAGGATTTTTGTTTTGAGTTTTGGGTGTTCAAAAGGTTGAATTTTTGGCTTGGGTGTGGCTTTGTTTTTGCGTTGGGATTTTGGGGCTTCGGGTTTTCTATGGCTGGATGTGTGTGTGCTGTGTTTTATGTAATGCTTGTGAAGTGTGAACATGAGTAAGATCATCACATGAACACAGCACACACAGTGGTGGCTTGTGGCGGCGGCTATTGGTTGAATTATGGAGTTTTAGTTATGGTAGTGGTGTGGCGTTGGTGGCTTGTGTTGAGTTTTGAAACTCCAACCATGGAGGTTGTGGGTTTGATTCAGAGATGGAGAGATCGGGTGAGGAGAGAAGAGAAAGAGAGGGAGAGAGGATTAAGGCTTAATCTTTTTTACTTAAAAAAAAAAAAAAAAAGGTTGGTGACGTGGTGGGTCAGGATTGGCTGGCGTAAAACACACTTTTTACGCCAACTCCTGACCCAATTTATTCTCTTAAAAAAATCAAATCTAATTGTGGGTAAAGACTAAAGAGAAAAGTCCATTTTCATCAAACAAAAAAAAAAATAAAGAAGAAGAGAAAAGTCCATAGCATTCAGATGATTATCTCTGTATTGGTCCCACGTGACAGTCACATTTCGTGTTCGTCACTGCTCGGGACTTCACTGAATCAGTCAGAAAAAGTCATATACTCCTATCAGTGAAGTCCTATATAAAGGGTCGCTCGGTGAACACATATAGATAACATTCAGCATCAGATTAAAAAAACCTTAAAACTGAAACCGCGGAACTCTCTGAACAACAACAAAAAGGAACATCATCAATGGCAGCTGCGTAAGTGTCTAGGAATTTGAAATCACCAAGAATTCTCCGTTTTCTCAACTGTCTTTTTTTGGTTGTTGTTCTTTTGGGGTTCTCTGAATTTTGTGGTAATTAAGAATAAGATTGTTTACTAACGTTGTTATGTGTTGTGCAGGACCTTGAACGACCACCGTCCCGCCGTCCTGGATGCCACTTCTGAACCCCCTCCTCTCTTCGATGGAACCACAAGGTTTCACTCTTCAGTCTTCAGTCCCTTTTTTTTTTTTTTGTTAACACGATTTCAGTCGTAATTTTTTGAAAATGTGAAATTATGTCTTGAAAACAAAATTTCATAATTTATCTGAAATCGTGTTTAGATGATGCTGCAGTGTCACACAGAGCACACACTGGTATAATTAACAACGATATTTTTCTTTTCTTTTCTTCTTCTTCTTTTATTTTTATTTTGTTTTTGTCCGATATTCACTGTCTTTAGTCTTTACCATGTTCTTAGTTTACGATTTTATACCTTGTATGCTAAAATGAACTTGGTCTTTTTCTTTTTTTGAAGGTTGTACATCACTTATACATGCCCACATGCACAGCGTGTGTGGATCCTGAGGAACTATAAGGTTATTTTCATCACTTTTTGTCCTCTTTGTTCTTATTTCTTTATTTGTTTCTAGACTTCAACTTAAGTTGTTCGATACTGCGCTTTTTCAGCTTCTAATTTCAATTAAAAGACAGACCCTTTAGCCCTTCTGTCCTTTACCTCTTCTTGGGGTTTTTTTTTTTTTTTTTTGGATTTAATATTTAAGTTGATGAATATTTTGAGCTGCAGGGATTACAAGACAAGATTAAATTAGTTGCAATTAACATTCAGAACAGGCCTGCCTGGTACAAAGAGAAAGTCTACCATGTAAACAAGGTGATATTCTTAAACGAAATATGTCTATCCAATGCATACTTCATTGAGCTAGCTGTTTGAATTTCTTGATTGATCATCAATTTTTTCATATTATCAGGTACCCTCATTGGAACACAATGGCAAAGTCATTGGGGAGAGCCTTGATTTGCTTAAATATGTAGACAGCAACTTTGAAGGGCCTACCTTTCACCTCAGTGTAAGATTTGCATAATTCCTAGTGCCCTTCAGAAAAGGTCTCTTCCTCTCTTAGAATTTTACTGAAGTTATGATATGACTGTAGGATCCTGCTAAAAAAGAGTTTGCTGAAGAATTGACAACCTACAGTGATACCTTCATCAAGATACTGTTCGCATCATTCAAAGGAGACACAGTCAAAGAAGCTGGTAAGACTTAAAACTTGCTGCCTCTCTTGAGGTCTTGACATCATTTTGTATTGAAGCCAGGCTCGCTAAAACCTTAAACTTGCATCAGGTCCTTGTTTTGACTACCTAGAGAATGCTCTTCATAAATTTAATGATGGGCCTTTCTTACTTGGCCATGAGTTCAATATGGTAAGTTGACTTCTCAACTATGATTTTAGTCTTTCGTTGGTGCTATGTTGCGTGCCTTTTGTGTATTTATTTATTTTTGATGAATTCCTTTTGTGTATTTATTGAACTTGGTACACTCTCCTTAAACATATTAAGGATTCAAATTTTATTTTACCTATGATCTGGAAAATGATTATATAGTTTATATGTAAATATGGGAAATGGAAACCAGTAATATGCATGATTATTAAACAATATTTTCTACAATTCCTCCTTTTGATTTATGAGTGAAACTATGTGATCTTCAGGTGGACATAGTTTACATCACGTTTGTTGAAAAATCCCAAGACTTCCTTTCAGCAGTGTGGAATTATGACATAACCGCAGGAAGGCCTAAACTTGCTAGGTGGATCGAGGTAAATTAAAATACATAAGAAATTTAGTTGCACTTGCTAGTTCTAGTAGTCTAAGATTTACAACTTGTAAGATTAATTGTCTCCATCATTTAGTTAGAGACAAAGTTTAGTTACAAACTTAGTTATAGTTAATAGCTACAACTCTCTTTGATATCTTTTTATTAGATATGAATTTTGAGAAATTCACTGCTAAGAACATAAAGAATATACAATCCAACAATTAAATTTTCAAAAAAAGTAACCATATTAATTTTTTCAGTAAGAATTATAACCAAACTTTATCCTTTAGTTAATAGCTAAATCTTTACGGTGAACATGCAAATGCTATATATTTTTCTTTAAATATGACTGAAGGAGGCGTGAGTTACTAAATGTATCAGGGTTCTTGGTTCTTGAATGGTAATTGTTATTGTTAATCCTTTTGCAGGAGATAAACAAGATTGATGCTTATAAGTCAACAAAGACGGACCCCAAAGTGACCGTTGAATTTTTCACGTCCGTCTTTTTGGTACTAACCATTTACTGATTTAGTACATGGACTTACGAATTTGATTTTAAGCTTTTCCACTCTGATTTTCTGCAAGTGTATGCTTTTTGCTAACCACTCTTTAATCTTATTTTCTTTCTCAGGCTAAGAATTGAACATACCAGCGGTCCAGCACAGTTCCTTTGGACTTTAATAAGTGAAATATGTGGCTGTCTTTTTTCTCTCTTTTTTTGGTTGAAGAAATAAGTGGCTTTCTGCCTTTATGTAATGTTTCTTAATTAGTATATTATTATGTCTTAACGTATGGATTGCTTAAATAAATAGAACTCAGTTCGATTTGGTACAGTCCTAAAATTAAAATTATTGTTTATGTTTGGGAAAAATATTTTTTCATATCTACTATTTTATACGCATATTTATAAGATTACTACACGAATGTTCACATTTTAACATTAAAAAAATTTGAAATAGTGAATGTGCGAGAATTAAAAGCCTTATATTTAAATATATGCATTTGTGTGTGTGTTTAAGTCTTGAAAAAAAGGCTAAGCAGGTCCCTAGCATGCATGACTTATTACTAATTTTATCAAATTCTTTAGCTATGGTTCAATTAGTTAATTAACCAATTTCATGGATAATATGAACATAACAATAAACTAGCAATCACCCACAGCACATGCACGCACACTAACAAGCGATTGACAAAGACAAAACCTGTAATTAAACAATTTCAAAATATAATTTCTATCACTCTATTCTTACAAATATATAATTTTATCATTTTTGATGTTTTTTATTGATATTATTCTTTTTTGAAATGGTTCATATTCTTCTAACTATTGTTATATGCAATATATTTTCCTAGTTTCTTTTGGTACAATTAAAATTTTTAAGTTTCAAAGTTATTATTCAAATTCTCATTCTCTTAAGGAAATTATTATAATAACTAAAACTTATCATATAATTAGAATTGATATTACTCAAATAATTGATAGTACTTTCAATCCAAACTTGTATTTTCTCATTCTTAAGTAGTCACACCAAATTGGACTAAAGTAATCTGAAATAGACCAAATGGACTGAATAGACCGACGTAGACCAATTGGACCGAATTGGACTAAATGGACTATATTGGACCAAATGGACCGAAGTGGACCAAGAAGGTACGAATTGACCAAAGAACACCAAATGGATTGAATAGACCAAAGTGAACCAAATGGACTGAATTGGATTGAATTGACCAAAGTAAACCTAATTGGACTGAAGTAGACCGAACCAGATTTAAATGGACCGAATTGAACTAAAGTAGACAGAACCAGACCGAATAGATGAAGGACCAAAATAGATTGAAATAGACCGAATACCAATCTGTGATTAGCATAGCCAAGATTGTGTCTTGATATAAACTCAAATTCTTTCTTCCAAAACAATCAAGTATTAACTCAAACAAAAATTAAATTGAAACTATAAGAGAGAGCTACTTATAATGGGGAACTAAAAAATACAGCACCAAAATGTATAAACCTAAAATAGAGTTTAAAAATCACAATGATTCATCAATATAAAGTAGATTTACAAGAAAGAATAAAAAAAAATAGAGAGAGAGAGAGAGAGAGAGAGAGAGCACTTCTTAAAGAGAGAATGTGAGAGAGAATTATAGAAAATAATATGAGAAGAAAAAAAGTAAAAGAAAATATATTAATATACACCAGATTATCCAAGTCATATTATGTTATGTAATAACATAACATTGTAGGGGTATTGGGCTAGGAGCTCATTATCTATGCGTATATTAGGCTTGAGGCCCAAGCTGAGGATGAGAGGTCGTCCGAGGAGGAGTAAACATTGTCAAAGGAGTCCGTGTTAGTAAATGAAGAAGTTAGTTTTGGTCATAATAGTCCAGGAGGGTGGGCCGAGGATGAATGCCTCCTCGGCTAACCATATATGAGGTCTAAAGGGGTGGCCTGCCGTCCAGGGGGACGTTCTAGGAAGTTCTGTTGGCACGGATAAGCATTGCAGAAAATTAGGACATGGGGGAGTCCTAAAATATCTAAGGAGAAAGCTGCTACCATCGCATTAAATTCTCTGCAGCTAACTCTCTGACCGCATTAATGTGGAGGTGATACCTGAACAGTGGTTTTAAACCTTACAGCTACTACATAAAGATTTTAGGAAGGTGCTGATGGAACAAGTATCAAAATCAACCGTTTGGTCTGCACATGGAGGGTAAAGATGAAAGGAGAAGGGAGTATAAAAGAAGGAAGCAATGGGAGAGGGGGATCAAGAAATTAAGAGAAAAGACTGTAGCAATCAATAATTGCATTTGTAACCAAACTTGAGAGAAATATATAAGAACAGATCTCCTTGGACTTTGTCGAAGACGATTTTCTTCAGCATAAATTTGTCTATCTTCATTCTCTTATCATCTGAATCTACTTTAGTGGTTGTTTGATTCATTAAGGCCCAGTTTTCCAACACACTCTCTACAAATTCATTGTTTTGGGCTTTTTGAGCCTAAGTCCATCCACCTTTTGGGCTAAGGACTCAAATCTGGTTTTTAAAAACATTATATTCTTATATACTATCTTTATAATACAATAGGATAACATCTATGAAATTAAAGAGAAGAAAAAATAACAACTTAAAAACAAAACGTAATCATCAGCCCAAATTAGATTTCCAAATAATATAAAAATTCATCAACCTAAAGTAGAGATGCAAGAAAAATAAATAAATAAAATCAACCAAAAATGAAAAAAAAAATTGACAGAGAAAGGGAGAGAGATAACCTTTATGTGTGGGAAAGATTTGTATAGAATGTGATAGAAAATTGTAAATTTATAGTAAAACGAGGGGAATAATAAAAGCCAAAAATAAAAGAAGATAAAGAGATAGAGGAAAAGTGATATTAAGGTAGATAGTAGTGGGGAGATAAAAAGGTAAAAAGGAGGGAAAAAGTTGGAGAAAGTATAACAATAACTTGGTAAATAAATAAGAAAAAGAAAAGTTAATAATAAAAGAGTTAATGTTGGAAATGGGTGGATAATGTAGCTCAATAGGAGCAGGAGTGTAGTAACAATAAAATGCTACATTTCAGTTTTTAGATATATATATATAGAATATAGATAAACATGGAAAAATTGGATTATGATCGAATCCCTCGTTCTTCCAATAGATATTTACTGTGAGGATTGTGCCACATGCATCCAGCTTGTTAAACATAGGTAGACATTTGTAACTTGATATAATACATGTTAGTAACTAACAAGCTAATACTAAAAAACTGAATATATATAAATGTGTCCATTATGGGAGAATATGTTTCTAATCAATACCGTATCTTTTCAGGAAACCTTATCCCACAAGTCATGCTTTGTATCTCACAATTTCATTTTTCACATTACATTTTTGTATAAATGCCCATTTGCATCCAAAAGGCGTTACATTTTCAAGTAATTGGGGCTATAGGTCATAATACTTTAAATTTTACTAGTGAGTTTAACTTGGCCTGAATTGATTCTTTCTACTTTGGCTACTCATGTCTACATCGACATTCTTCATTAATTTTGGCTCGATTTCGTCGCTACATTTGGTGATCTCAAGAGCAACTTTAAATGAAAATATGATTTTAACAACAATTTTATTTGTCTAGACATCCCATTTAATTTGTAACCGATGTTCAATTCATTGGCAAAGGTAAAATGGTACTTACACAAAGCAATTGTAAAAATAACATTTGAACCGTTAAATGAGTAATAACTTAATTCCAAACATAATCAAAACTCCTAACAATAAAAAGACACCTTCGATACATAGGAAGGATAAATATAAAGGTATATGAACTGATGCTGTAAGGAAATCAATAGGCTGAATGTTCTGGACTACAATGACTGTTTTATGATCTGAAGAGAAAGAAAATGATTGTCAAGGGTGACCAGGGTGAACCGGCCAGGGACCTTTCGATTGTTAAGTCAGTTTTTCTCTCTAAAACACAAGGACAGTAAGTAGATGAATAGTAGAACGTAACATAGGCTGATAGAGTCAGATTCTTTTTATAGAGAGTTTTTAGTGGGTCTATTTGTTTGGATCCACTATCATCATGGGAGATGTGTGTAAGTAGTGGAGAAAATAGAGCGGATTTCGGGGAATCCTCCCCATGTTCTAGAATGATAGATCATGGTTCAATTGCTTAGTGTTTGTAGAAAAATCCTTTGAAAATTACTAAGTGTCATTTGGTCGTCCATGCCTCTATGTGACATGGACAACTAGGTTTCTTTGGATGGTCATGACATTTGTGGACGAATCCTATTCGTTGTCCGTGGTACTTTTTATTGGACTCTCTTTCTCGTGAACTAGTCTGGATGTAGTTTGGTCATGGACGACCATCATGGACAAATGGAACTTGATTTAGCCCACCATCATGAACTATTTTCCACCGGCACCTATTCATTTAGATTTACATCTAGAAGACCAACCATCAAAGTTCTTTAAAAAATACACCCTATTTTTGTTTTTAAATTTTAATACATTGGAAAACATAGATTTAGTTAATAGATCATGGAATCAAAATTTAGAGGGAAAAATGTCAATTTTTTTAATCAGGGCACAACTTTACAAATTATCTTTAAATTTATTTTTACATGGAAGCACACTTCCATATCCTTCTTCTCGCAACACTTACGTTTGGATTAGTGTTTTTTTTTTTTTTTTTGGTTGTTGAAAGTTTATTTGCTAAAGGTTGACCAAGTATAACTATACTAAAAAATTGTGAGAATTTATAAAGCTGTAATTTTTGCATAAACTAATGCTAATGTTCTAAAACTAATATTTCCACAATTGCAAAAAGAATATGATATGTGGTGAAACTAATTTGACTTTGAATTAAAATTTTGTGAAACAAAATCTGAATAAGATTATAATGGAATGGGTAAAGCAGTAATCGAGAAAGAGAAATGAGCCAAGTTCGAGCTTATCTATAAACTATATTACACTTTCAAGCTTGGTTCATTTTTTTTGGTCGAATAAGTTTGAGCTCCTTCGCAAGTTATTTAATTAAATTATTCTTCTCCTTTACATGGTAAAAACTAGGACTATTTTACCTATTTACAAATCTATACTAATAATTTATAATAACTAAATTATAGTTAAAAATATATTAATTGAGTTAATTAGATAAAATTATTTTTGTTTATGAACTTATAAAAATCAGAATCACTAACTTTGTATTGTTAAATATTATATATAATTGTTACTATAAAATGAACTATTTGTATTATCAATACTCTTTCTAAGCAAAATATTGTGAATAAATAAAATTTAGCATAAAATATTTACAAGATGATAATATTGTAATGTAGGTAAAAAAAAATCTGTATATTGTAGCGATAAAATATTCAAGAAATATAGTTAAGTATAACTATTTATCTCTTTCTAAAAAAAATAGAATAATTATTCATCACCAGCAAGTAAAGAGAGAGAGAGAGAGAGCAATGGAATGTTAAAAAAATTTGGCGAGGGAAGAACAATCAATTCATCCCACAAAATGTTGAACAGGAATAAAAACTTAGATTAAATAAAATTATTTTATCAGATTTTAGAGATTTATTTTAATTGTTTTAAAGTTTTTTAGGTTATTTAATTACATGATCCATGTGGCAGTATTTAATTGGATAAACTCGCAGACTTAGGTGTTATTGGCATGAATAGAAGAGCTCCCACTCAAAACAATACCTAGCATTTGGGGAGTGGATGAAAATTTGAAATTTATGAAGTAAAATCAAAATTACCCTAAACTTTAGAGGTGAAATTTACAATTGATCAACAAAACCATAGTTGTTCTTCCCAAAATTTTTTTTTTCATAATCAATGGATGTGTTACAATTATGTTTGCTGTTTTTTTTATTGCCACAAACCTTCTAATCTCCCGAGAAAAATCAAACAAAATTTTCTTAGAAACAAAACACACACACACACACACAAAACTCAAACATTCTTTCTTAACAAACAAACAATCTCTTTGCAGATCTTACCTCGCAAACAGCAATGGCCGCACAATAATCAAGATCAATGGTTATCTTAGAGGTAGCTATGACAGGTTGGGCAACAACGATGTCCGAAATTTCAAGTTTCAACAATTACAAACGAAGGTAGCCATAACAAGAGCAATGATCAAAGCCTCACTCGAAAGTTTGCGAGTAAGACCAATTTCTCTTGATCACAAATATTAGTCGGATCATGAAGAAGGCGCTTTCAATTGCGAGTGCGTCTTTGAGTTCATCAACTTCATTTCTAGCAAGTAATGTGATCAACCAATGATGAGAGAGAGAGAGAAAGACTGAAGCAATGGAATGAAAAAAAGGGGGAAGAACAATCAGTTTATTTTAATTGTTTTAAAGTCTTTGAAGTTACATGATCCACGTGGCATTATTTAATTTGGCTAATTAGCTCATGTGACAAGCTTGAGTATCACTTAACAAATACACTAGTGTGGGGCCCGTGGGCCTGATAGCCTCGGCCCATCGTGTAGCAGGCCCAAGGCCCACGCCGAGGAATACTGACCATTCAAGGCTAAATTGGGGAAAGCCTCTTTTCCGGATCCACGCCGAGGACCTCCTCGTCCTCGGCCTGACAAAGATGATTTTTGGGAAAGACCAGGCCCAAAGTAAGCTGTCACCCTCGCATTTAATGCATTCACCTAACCCCTCTGGCCGCATTAATGGGGATATAACCCCTTAGCAGGGCAACGTTGATCAGAGTGAACCACTTGAGTACTGATAAGGCCTCTGATGGGACGGACGGCCAGAAGAGAAGCAAATAGATGATCAACAGATGGAATAAGGAGATAGAAAGATGAAGACTATATAAGAAAAGGAAGTAAAGTAAGAAAGGGGGGGGGGGAAGGAGAAGAAAAGAAAAAGGGCTCCTCAACCATGGGTCGAGGAGCATCCCCCCAGTTGTAAATAAACTCTAAGTATTTTCTTTTATAAAAAAGAGTTCATGCTTGATGAACGACGGCCAGCACCTAAACCTTTAACCTACTCTCTATAAATTTATTGTTTGGGCTTATTGGGCTGAAAACCCATTCATACTCAGGGTCAAATCCAAACTGAGTCCCTACAATTGGCGCCGTCTGTGGGAAGGATTAGGGTGCTGGCCAGCGTACCAGGCGATTGTTCTAAGTGGTCGTTTTACAGTAGGTTGGCGAAGTAAAAAAAAAAAAAAAAAATAGAAGATTCGACAGCGAAAAGAGAAATCTTGATATTATTATTTCATAAATAGAAACAGTACAAATTACAATCAGAGGCTCAGGCAGGCGTGTTTCACAAACAAATTTACAAGCTAATCCTACCAGCTAGTTATACAATCAGAGGCCCAGGTGGACCCGCCCTAAAAAAGCTAGCCGGAGGAAGTGTCAAGCCGTGCTTTTATTGGTATAAAGAGAATGGGAGAGCTTGACACAAAAAGCAGGGAAGGGGAGGGCCATCTTGTTTCCAGGCCACCGACAACTCCCTTCTCGGCGCGGCGGAGCTGGAACAAAGAGAGGAGCAGATGCAGGGGCTCCGGGATACCTTCCCCCATAATGTTCCCTTGATTCTCTCCAATCCTCACGAGTGTTGGCCGTTGGAGACGGCAACACTCGAGCACCGCCCATAAGATGAATTCGCACGTTTTCTTCGTCGGGGGTGCGCTCCGAGGAGAGACATTAGGTACTCTAACAACATCCCTCCGGGCCACCTTGTATGGCGCCATCGGGGTTACGCCTAGATTCTGCCGCACTGGAAGCCCAGTGGGGGCTGCGGCCATAATGGCTCTTGGCACGGATGTCCTCACACCCGCCCAAAGCCGCCTCATATTTGCCAACTCCAGTCACAATTCCGGCAGGGTTATTAAAAGGGATTGGGGAGCTGAAAGGATGTGTTTTTATTTTTTTTGTGTTGGGAGGTTCATGGATTGTGGAGAAACCATCTCCCCACCTTATATAGGGGAGGAGGGTTGGTGAGAATTAATTCATGCAGAATTCAAAAAGAGAATTATCAGCTGGGCTAATAATGAAGCTACCAATTTCCAAGGAGGCCATAGACCGTTGGACTCGTGTTAATTCACGAGGACATTAATGAAGGCGCGTTTCGCGCACCGAAGCGTCAAGCGCGGAACACGAACGGACAAAGGGCGCTTCATAAATGAAAAAGAGGGGCCTTGAGCTGGAGGCGAGATCAACGCCACGTGTAAAGATCATAATCCGACCCAAGGAGGAATCATCTCCAGTAAAGCGGTCCGAGGACAAACCTATACTTACAGAAAAATAGAAGTGGTAGACAGAACCAAGGTATTGCATGGTCCTTGGACCCAAGCCTATGGTAAAACTATTCACACCATTATACCTGGGTACTAGACAGAACCAAGGTATTGCATGGTCCTCGGACTCAAACCTATAGGAAAACTAGATACTTACAGAAAAATAAAAGTGGTAGACAGAACCAAGGTATTGCATGGCCCTCGGACCCAAGCCTATGGTAAAACTATTCACACCATTATACCTGGGTACTAGACAGAACTAAGGTATTGCATGGTCCTCGGACCCAAGCCTATGGAAAACTAGATACTTATAGAAAATATAGAAGTGGTAGACAGAACCAAGGTATTGCATGGTCCTCGGACCCAAGCCTATGGTAAAACTATTCACACCATTATACCTGGGTACTAGACAGAACCAAGGTATTGCATGGTCCTCGGACTCAAACCTATGGGGAAACTAGATACTTACAGAAAAATAGAAGTGGTAGACAGAACCAAGGTATTGCATGGTCCTCGGACCCAAGCCTATGGTAAAACTATTCACACCATTATACCTGGGTACTAGACAGAACCAAGGTATTGCATGGTCCTCGGACTCAAACCTATGGGGAAACTAGATACTTACAGAAAAATAGAAGTGGTAGACAGAACCAAGGTATTGCATGGTCCTCGGACCCAAGCCTATGGTAAAACTATTCACACCATTATACCTGGGTACTAGACAGAACCAAGGTATTGCATGGTCCTCGGACTCAAACCTATGGGGAAACTAGATACTTACAGAAAAATAGAAGTGGTAGACAGAACCAAGGTATTGCATGGTCCTCGGACCCAAGCCTATGGTAAAACTATTCACACCATTATACCTGGGTACTAGACAGAACCAAGGTATTGCATGGTCCTCGGACTCAAACCTATGGGGAAACTAGATACTTACAGAAAAATAGAAGTGGTAGACAGAACCAAGGTATTGCATGGTCCTCGGACCCAAGCCTATGGTAAAACTATTCACACCATTATACCTGGGTACTAGACAGAACCAAGGTATTGCATGGTCCTCGGACTCAAACCTATGGGGAAACTAGATACTTACAGAAAAATAGAAGTGGTAGACAGAACCAAGGTATTGCATGGTCCTCGGACCCAAGCCTATGGTAAAACTATTCACACCATTATACCTGGGTACTAGACAGAACCAAGGTATTGCATGGTCCTCGGACTCAAACCTATGGGGAAACTAGATACTTACAGAAAAATAGAAGTGGTAGACAGAACCAAGGTATTGCATGGTCCTCGGACCCAAGCCTATGGTAAAACTATTCACACCATTATACCTGGGTACTAGACAGAACCAAGGTATTGCATGGTCCTCGGACTCAAACCTATGGGGAAACTAGATACTTACAGAAAAATAGAAGTGGTAGACAGAACCAAGGTATTGCATGGTCCTCGGACCCAAGCCTATGGTAAAACTATTCACACCATTATACCTGGGTACTAGACAGAACCAAGGTATTGCATGGTCCTCGGACTCAAACCTATGGGGAAACTAGATACTTACAGAAAAATAGAAGTGGTAGACAGAACCAAGGTATTGCATGGTCCTCGGACCCAAGCCTATGGTAAAACTATTCACACCATTATACCTGGGTACTAGACAGAACCAAGGTATTGCATGGTCCTCGGACTCAAACCTATGGGGAAACTAGATACTTACAGAAAAATAGAAGTGGTAGACAGAACCAAGGTATTGCATGGTCCTCGGACCCAAGCCTATGGTAAAACTATTCACACCATTATACCTGGGTACTAGACAGAACCAAGGTATTGCATGGTCCTCGGACTCAAACCTATGGGGAAACTAGATACTTACAGAAAAATAGAAGTGGTAGACAGAACCAAGGTATTGCATGGTCCTCGGACCCAAGCCTATGGTAAAACTATTCACACCATTATACCTGGGTACTAGACAGAACCAAGGTATTGCATGGTCCTCGGACTCAAACCTATGGGGAAACTAGATACTTACAGAAAAATAGAAGTGGTAGACAGAACCAAGGTATNTCTGGCCATCGACCTCCTCGTCTAACCTGAAAAGAGCCTGGATAGCCTGCCAATAAAAACAAGTAACTCCGTAAAGAGAAAGGAAGGTACTAAGCGACAAAATTTGAATAAAGTAAATAGGTGCCAAAGGACCCACCATGCCTAGATATTTCTTAAGGTCAAGGACAACCTCTAACCCACTCATATTTCTTAGCTCGGCCATGTCAGTGGGAAGAAGAAGAGATTTCTCCAGGGCCTCGGCTACGAGAGCCCCCTCGGCTCCTTGAGATTCCCGCATCGACGCGTTATCCATCAAGGGCTGATCATGGAGCATGGCAGCGGGTAGCCAGGCTTGAGCCTCGGACTGCTGGATGGCCTTCTTACCTTTCTGTTGACCATCGAGCTTCAGTTGCTTCGGAGGCCTGCGAAATCTACCCTCCTCAAGCGGGGAATGGGATTTGCTCCCATCCATTGGCTCCTTACCCTTGGAAAGTCTCTTCCTTTTCGAGTCATGAGACTCGGTCTGAGGGTCTGATACTGTGGGGACAGAGGATGACCTAGTTTGCATAGTTAAAATCTGGGGTAGAGGTGCTGGGGGCTGGGGCTGCGACTCTTCTGGTACACCCTTCTTAGAACCGCCTTCGAGCAAGTCAAGAAGATTGGTTTGGGGCTGTCTTTTTAAACCCATCTCAGCCTGAGTTCCAACTCTTAGGGATCGGAGATCGGTTTCGGACAAATGAGGGTCTCCTAGATCACCAGAGGGATCCTCGGACTGATCAGCTAGGTTGAACACACTATATTCGTCCTCAGAAGAACTTAGTTCAACCACCTCCCTTGCCTTCTTAGATAGTCCTTCCTCGGCCACCGTTACTTGTTGGGATGAGGAGGGACCTGTTAGCGGAATGCCTTCAGGTATATAAGACCCCTCGAAAAATGCAAAACCGTCCTCCACCACGGTAATCTGCGTAAGCCGAAGGTCACGAGCTCTAATTACGTGCTTCGGGACTAGGAATGATTTCTGAGCTGGGTCGCATCCGAGGATTTGATGAGCAGCTCTGACCTGATTATCAGTTTCGTTCAGGAAAAGGTTCGACCTAAGAACGGTTTCCAAATCCGCTTTGTTAACCAGGTGGAAATGACGTGCAAAGGCGTGCAGATCTGTGAAAAGAAAAGTGAAACTCCTATGGTTAATCAACCAAATCGGATATACAGTTATAAAACTTGAAAATACTGAAACCTAGATTGTCTTTTACTTCGGATACCCTACCTGGCTCCCCCTCTACTGTTGGGCAATGAAAACCGTTGTGCCACTCCCCCGACACTATGAGGAAATCCTGGGTCAACCCCTTATTGGAATCAGGAAGACACTGGATGAGACGAACCCTATCGTCCCTTATCTTCATATAGTACGTCTTACCCCTCAGGTGATGAAGGTTGTAGCACCAGTTCACATCGTGGTGAGTCAGTCTCAGCCCCATTTTCTCATTCAGGGTATCTACACACCCTAATATCCTAAATACATTCACGGCACACTGAGTAGGAGCCAGCGGAAATGCCTAAGGTAATTGAGAGTCACTGGCCTCATAGGGATTCTCATCCCTCCCTTTACGAAAGCGACTATCGGGATCACGACTTCACCCTCTCTCCTCCTAATGTACCACTCCCCTTCTTCACAGTACTTCAGACTCACATTATTGGGTATCCCATAGTCTACGATGAATTTGTTCATCATCTCGTCGGACTTAACCAACTTCTTAAACTTACCCATCCCCCCAAGGACAACTAAAAATTCCAGAAGAAGAAAAGAAGGGATAGAACCAAGGAAAATTTGGGGTCACTGGAAGAGGAAGACTTACAGAAGTATGACGATGCTCTTCAGGTAGTGTGCAAGTTGAACCAGATTCAAATCATACGCATCAATAATTGTAAGCGCAAAAATGAGGAAACCAGGCGGTTCAAACAGGTACTTATACTCCCCCTTAGGTTCCCCAAATGTAACCGCTTGCCCATAAAAGCAGGAGATCCCCACCGAACAATTACCATCATACCGTTGAAAGTGGAAAATGTGGTGCCGCCAAAATTTAATGTGGGCACACATTAAGTCTTGAAACGCCAAAAACGCGCATCGGGCAGTCGAAAAGTCGCCAGCATTAACACGAACCGAAGTGGGGTGACTCGTCTAGAGGGCCCGCAGGTATCAAAATCCTCCTCCCCATCCGAGGGAACGTGCAGCAGGGTTTTGAGGGGCTATTGTGGGGCCCGTGAGCCTGATAGCCTCGGCCCATCGTGTAGCAGGCCCAAGGCCCACGCCGAGGAATACTGACCATTCAAGGCTAAATTGGGGAAAACCTCTTTTCCGGATCCACGCCGAGGACCTCCTCGTCCTCGGCCTGACAAGGATGATTTTTGGGAAAGACCAGGCCCAAAGTAAGCTGTCACCCTCGCATTTAATGCATTCACCTAACCCCTCTGGCCGCATTAATGGGGATATAACCCCTTAGCAGGGCAACGTTGATCAGAGTGAACCACTTGAGTACTGATAAGGCTTCTAATGGGACGGACGGCCAGAAGAGAAGCAAATAGATGATCAACAAATGGAATAAGGAGATAGGAAGATGAAGACTATATAAGAAAAGGAACTAAAGTAAGAAGGGGAGGGGGGGAAAGGAGAAGAAAAGGGGCTCCTCGGCCATGGGCCGAGGAGCATCCCCCCAGTTGTAATTAAATTCTAAGTATTTTCTTTTATAAAAAAGAGTTCATGCTTGATGAACGACGGCCAGCGCCTAAACCTTTAACCCACTCTCTATAAATTTATTGTTTGGGCTTGTTGGGCTGAAAACCCATTCATACTCAGGATCAAATCCAAACTGAGTCCCTACAACTAGCATTGATAGTGACTGAAGGGCTTCCAATCAAAATGACACCTATCATCAGAGGACTAGATCAAATTTTTGAAAACTTTAAAGTTAAATTTAAAAATTCCGTAAAATTTAGGGGTGGAATGGCCAAATACCACACATGGCTGAAATTTTCAGCAAAATAGAACTATTTGCAAACTATGTGGTCGAATACCACCATTTTGTGAAAATTGAGTTCTGTGTAGAACTTGATTTCACAAATATCATTAAGTTCCAAAAGGAAAATACACAAAACTCGATTTTATAAATATCAAATTCCACATGACATTCTTTATTAAGAAAAGTCACATCAAGTGACATTTTTTACTCATGGAACTTGATTTCGTTGAAATCAAGTTCTATGTGGAACTCGATTTTCACAAAATCAAGTTCTAAAAAGAGGATATTTTGCGACATAGTTTATAAATAGTGCTATTTTACTGAAAATTTTGAAAATATTTGATATTTAGTAAAGAAATTTATATGGTTTCTTTGGCACCAAGGCGCACGCCCTCTCAAGCGCGTACGTAGAAAATATTGAAAGTTTCAAAACCCTAAAAAATAATCACATCAATCGGGTAAAGAGAAAGAGTCCACAACCTTATCATGAACCTGCCCTCAATTCCAGCATCTAGACAATTATCTCTTTCTTTCTCCCACGTGGCCAGTCAAATTCGATTACAGTCAGAGAAGTTTCTATCTTAAGGGTAGACAACTAGACATAGACGACAGTGATCATCAGATTATAAACAACAGAAGAAGAGGACCTCTTAAAACAACAACAAAAAAAAACATCATCAATGGCTGCTGCGTAAGTGTCTCAGAATTCGAAGTTCGCCACAAGTTTTTTATTTCTCAGTTGCCGTTTTGTCACTTTTGTGTAGTTCCTGTTTTGTTTCCGCATTTGGGGTTCTCTGAATTTTGTGGCAAGACTAAGATTGTTTAATAATGTTGTTATGTGTTGTGTAGGACCGTGAACGAGCATCTTCCCACAGCTTTGGATGCCACTTCTGAACCACCTCCTCTATTTGATGGAACTACAAGGTTCACTCTTCTCTCCCTTTTTGTTAATTCGTTTTTTCTTTTTGTCCAATTCACTGTCTTTTCTATGTCTTTGTTTAGGATGTTTTCTTTGTTTTATACTATATATGCTAAAATGGACTTGGACCTGTTTGTGTTTTTTTGTTTTTTCTTACAAAGGTTGTACATCTCTTACACATGCCCATTTGCACAGCGTGTGTGGATCACCCGGAACTATAAGGTTATTTTCATGACTTTTTGTCCTCTTTGTTCTCATTTCTTAATTCGTTTAGTAGCTTCTAATTTCAATAACAAGATAGATCCTTCAGCTCTTATGGGATCATATCTCCTTTTGCTTTTCTAGGGATTGTTTTGCACTCAATATTTATGTTGCTAAATATTTTGAGCTGCAGGGATTACATGACGATATTAAATTAGTTCCTATTAACCTTCAGAACAGGCCTGCTTGGTACAAAGAGAAAGTTTACCATGAAAACAAGGTGATATTTTTAGACAAAATATGCCTATCTAATGCATAATTGATTGGGCTGTTCCATTTTCTTGATTGACCAACAATATCTTGAAATGAACAGGTACCTGCATTGGAACACAATGGCAAAATCATCGGGGAGAGCCTTGATTTGATTAGATATGTCGACAGCAACTTTGAAGGGCCTTCTCTTCGCCCCGATGTAAGATCTGCATAACTCATTGTGCCTTTCTTAAAAGCTGTCTACCTCTCTATTGAAATTTGACTAAAGTTATGATGTGACTGTATAGGATCCTGCTAAAAAAGAGTTTGCTCATGAAGAATTAATACCCTACATTGATACCTTCAACAAGACAGTGTACACATCGTTCAAAGGAGACGCAGTTAAAGAAGCTAGTAAGCTTTAAAACTTGCTGCCTCTTGACACCATTTTGTATAGAAGCTGGGCTTACTAAAACCTTAAACCTGAATCAGGTCCTGCTTTTGACCATCTGGAGAATGCTCTTCACAAGTTTGATGATGGGCCTTTCTTCCTTGGTCAATTCAGTTTGGTAAGTTGACTTCTCAACTATGTCATTTTTATCTTTCCTTGGTGCTGTGTTGCGTGCGTTTTGTTTATTTATTGACCTTGGAACATTCTCGTTAAACATAATAAAGATTGTTTAGCTATATATATGGGAAGTGGAAAGCAGTATATTGATTATTGAGTGAAAATTTGTGATCTTCAGGTGGACATAGCTTACATCCCGTTTGTTGAAAGATTCCAAATCTTCTTTTCAGCTATGTGGAATTATGACATCACCACAGGAAGGCCTAAACTTGCTAAGTGGATCGAGGTAACTTAAAACACATATGAGGTTTAGTGACAATTGTGAGTTCTAATTGTCCTAGCTGGATGTGCAAATTATAAGATTAATTATCTCCCCCATTTGATTAATAGCCAATTTTTTAATTCAACATTATATCTTTACGGTGGGGCATACAATGTAAATGCCATATCTATATTTTACATTCTCTAATGTACTAGAATTCTTGTTTAATGGTAACTAGTAATTTATACACACGAATGATGTTATAATGTTTTATGTAAGATGATTTTAGAAAATGTTATACATGTATTATAGTATAATTGTTATAAAACTTTATTAGTAATGAGTTCATCATAAAAGGCAATAATTATAAATTGCACACACATATCCATTATAATTATTTAATTGAAGTAATGAGAAAAATAAAATAAAAACAACTTTGGAGGAATATTGTAGAATAGAAGTTGATATAAAATGTGTCTTTCTCTTTCTTCTTAATTTTAAAACAAAATGCATATCACGAACACTCACAATTGATCACATCATTTACAAAACCCACAATCTACAACGTCCGACCTTAACATCAAAATCGTAATTGCCGCTGTCACTCAATATAAAATACAAGCCATTCCTTAGTTGTAGCCAACTTATACGGGTTAAGATTAGATGAGACAACAATGTTAGAGTTAGGTAGGTGTCGTCGAAAAATTGAAAGTAAATGACATCGTTTTTGGTCTGTATGTATTTGATATGGGATGGCATAATGGGTTATGGGTAAGTATATATAAAGAGGTAGAAGTGTAAGAAGTGAAAATAGTGAATTAAAATGCAAAGAGTTTTGTATGTA
Organism: Quercus suber; assembly: GCF_002906115.3. Taxonomy (NCBI): domain Eukaryota; kingdom Viridiplantae; phylum Streptophyta; class Magnoliopsida; order Fagales; family Fagaceae; genus Quercus; species Quercus suber. The sequence continues at coordinate 1,564,188 of NW_027069479.1, forward strand.
TGTGTGAGAGATGAAAAGTCTTGAAATATTAAACCAAATGATACAAAAAATATTTATTTTTTATTTAGAAAAATATTGAAACATAAAACCAAATGAAACAAAAAGTTAATATTTAATTTGTTCTTATCTGTGGAATTTGAGAATATTTCAATTCTCTTATATTGATTGATTGACAATTGATTGATTATTCATATCAACCCTTGTGCAGGAGTTAAACAAGATTGATGCTTATAAGTCAACAAAGCCGGATCCCAAAGTGATTGTTGAAACATTCAAGGCCCTATTTAAGGTACTAACCATTTAGTACATGCAAATGGAATTATGAATTTTATTTCGTTAAATACTCTTAATTATTTTCCTCAAATGTCATGTTTTCTGACCACTCTTTTATCTAATTTTCTTCCTCAGGCTCAGCACTGAACATTTCACAGTTCCTTTGGACAAGTGGTGGTCTGCCTTTCTGTAATGTTTCCTGGTATATCAAAGATGTCTTATGTGTGTACGTACTAGTTGAAGACATGGGCAGCGAGTCTTCGGCATGCATGAATTGCTTAAATAAATAGTACTATGGTTCGGTACTGTACTAAAATTTTACCCAAAAAAAAGTTGTACTGTACTAAAAAGATATTGTTTTTATATATATGAATTGAGATCGAGTTAGCCATCAGGCAGTTGTTAATTCTTCTACGATCATGCATTTTGTTTTGTACATTATCACAACTTGCACGTGTCGAGTACTTATGTTTGGATCAAAGTAAGCAAATTACCACTTGACACTTGCAAGTTGCAGTAAGGTGTGTGTACTTAGACTTTCCTAATTAATATTGGGTCATACTAACAAATGTCTTAAGGGTATTGATTAACAATCCAGTTAAAGAAAATTTTTATGGGAAAAAAAAAAAAAGCAATTAACATTTTGACTATTTTTTTCATTTTCTATAAAAGTGATGTCAAAACTTTCCTAAAATGGATTGTTAACCAATATTCTAAAGACACTCATTAACATTTCTCATTAATATTATACCACATAATACTTTTTATTAAGATAATATTTAGGAAATCCCACCATTGAGGGTTGTTCTTCGGTACCCCTAGTGGGTACGATACCCCGCAAGTCTTGGCCGTCCATTTTCATGGATTTAATCCTGACCGTGGATTTATGTTAAGTGAAAAACGTATTACCGGTAGAGCAAGTTACCGTATAAAAGCCAAAAATAAACCTAAAACAAAGAAGCAAATCTTCTCTCAATTCTGGGGGCGAACCAAGAAGCAGATATTCTCTCGCATTTTCTCAATGATGAATTCCTTTCAGCATTCTGTCAATCAATGAAGGTAAGACTCTAATTTCCAAATGATCAGTGTTGGCTGCATATCACTACTCTCTCATATGGCTGCATATCATTGCTCTCTCATATGGGTGTTAGGTACGGAGTGGAACTCGTTATATGATTCAACATGAAATAATTCTAAGTGGACTGGACTGAGGTCTTTTGAAAAAAAAAAATAGTCATACAGATGCCGTTCAATTGCTTTGGTGGGTTGATCTATTCTAACTGTGCTTAACTGAAAACGTTGTGAAATATCTTACCGTTTAATTGCTTTGTTTTGGTGGGTTTATTTTGAAACTATCGTAACTAGTCTGAAATGAAGTAGTTCAAAAAAGACTTTTATTTGGGTATTAGGTGTTAGGTTCTTTTGTTTTTGAGGTATTAGAAACTGTGGGTATGGAGATTTTAATTTGAACTGTCATCATTGCTGCTGTTAAATGGTGTGTTTGATTGATGAAAAAAATGCTGGAAAAAAATGATTTTGAGTTGGGTATTAGGGTTTTTGAGGGTATCGAATTGAGTTAGCTTTTAATTTGAATATTCTTTATATTTTTTTTAATTAAATGAAGGTTTTGGTTGATGAAATAATGAAGAAAACAAAAAGAAAACTATTCAAATATTAGGCTCTTAGGGAGCAGACGCAATTATGTGTTAAGTGCTATATGTTCAAATAGATTGGAATCATCTTTAAGCAAGACTACAAAACTCTGCTCTGCTAAAAAAGAAAGCTGGGATTTTTGAAGTGGGTTATGCTGAGGCAATGGGTTGCATGAACAGGGGTTTATGTGTGGTGGTTAGTATTGGGTTGGTGTTGATTTCACTACCACGTTTTGTGTTGGGCTCACTGACCCAACCAATGGTAATGCAATACTTGACTGCTCTTGGTGGTGGCAGTTATGGGATAGAGTCTGAAATCCTTTGGACAAATTATATACTGGAAGCATTTGGGAATGCAAAAACCTCTAGGAATGACAACTCTAGCCGATTGTGAGTTTCTTTCGTTTCTTCATTGCGGAAGGTTCTCTAAGGTTTTTCACGGTTTATAGCAGAAAATTTTTTTTGGGAGATGATTGTTAAAGTTTTGCAATGATAATTAATGACTACCATCAATTTTCACAATTTAGATAGGAGAAGAGCTATGCAATTTGGTTTAATTGTTTAAATATGTTGATTATATTCTGATTTGTGCAGAGGAAGTTGATTGATATTCATTTTACTTCACTAGGGAAGATATGTGGTACTAAAATCCAAACCTGTAAGCATTTTTGATATTGAATAATTGTTGTCATGTTATGCTATTTTTGTGATGCATACCAATCAAGTTTACTGACTTAATTTCTGTTATAACCTCATGCTTAATTTACCGATAATAATTGTGAATAGTTCTGATAGAAAGGGAAACAAGTTGCCCCATATAAGTGCCTAGAACTTTCATATATTCATTTTTCATTTATGAACTTATCAGTCTCCTTTAAGCAGTCAAGAGTAATGCAATTGGTCAATGGCGAGAGGTCATACTATGTCTTTTACCAACTTTTTGCTGGTGCTTCATCAGTTCTTAAAGGTAGGACTTTCATTTTTAATCAATCCACTCAAGTTTCTCAAAGTTTAATTTTTTAGTTTGGCTGATTCACATTCTTTCATCATGCATACCTTAGAAAATTAGTGAGTGTTGGTTCAAATATCATAGCATAACGTATGTATGGAGGGATTTTAGACTTGCACAGATTTCTAATATGATACTGACCTTAGAAAATTAGTGAGTCTTGGTTCAAATATCATAGCATAACATATGTCCAAAACACTAGCTACAGATCCATGTTAAAGGCCATTTAACATGGTTAATGTCCACGCACCTTATATTGACCATACAGTTTTAGTAATTTTCTATGATGTCACCTTGACTACCTACCCATTACATAATACTTTGCGTTATTTTGGTATCCACTTCAGACATAGACATACATGTCTATCCTGTTAAATTGGTCTTCCATTCACCATTTGTTTGGGTGCCATAACTCATTATCAAATATGATGATTGTGACAATGATATCCATGTATTTTGCATCCATCACTTTGCTATTGGTCACTGTTCTAAAGGGCCATGGCATGGAAGTTTTAAGCAGAAATATGGTATGTATACATTCCGAAAGGTAGAAAAAAGATGCAGTTAATAAGATGCTGGCACCCTTAAGCATGTTTTACCCCGCTAACTAGCTGATACAGTCCTTTGAGCAGTTTAGATATTTATTGACATTAATATCCCATTGATTCATTATTTTCATGTTCCTTATTATCAAGTGTTGTTCTAATCACACTGTCACACTTCTTAATGTGATAAAATTGCAGGTTGCGAGAAAAACTACAGAGAAGGCTACAAATAAAGCTGCCACTGCTGCTAGAGTTGCTTTTGTCAAAATTTTTTAAGATACAGATGGATGAGAAATTTTTCAATACAAATAACTAAGAGATTGGCTTTGCTTGATTTTTTTAATTTTACTAATTTTCTTATTTTAATGATGTCAACCCAGTGAGCAAAACCTCATTAGAGGGTGAGAGAGGGAGAAAGAGATTGTGTTTAAGGTTTTGTCAAAGACACTGTAACTTGTATAGACATTATTTACATAAATGGAAGATGAATTTTGAAAGATTAAAATCTTTCTACCTTTTTTATTTAACATTTTCAATCTTCCCTAAACTTAGTGATTTCTTGTGGGGTACGCGATGCATGTAAGTCTATTATTATGTATTCACACTAAAATAATGAATCGTTGGTATGATGCCAACTTGTCTAGCATACGATTAAGGACAACAACTCTAAAGCCTTATCTAAAATTTTGGGGCCTTAAGTTGCCTCTTTGGATTGATTCAAAAAAATAAACGTTGTATCTTTGGATGGAGGAAAACTGGATCTACCATCTAAATCATTACTATCGATGTTTCTCTATTTTTTAGTATCCATTCCAATAAGAGCTTATGCTCATATATATATATATATATATATCTAGATTCTTCTGTGAGATATGAATCCCACCATCCGCAAAGAATACCAGAAAAACCAGTAGCAAGTAAATCAACAATTTCAGGTTGGTCAAAATCATGATTATTTTGGTAAGTAATACCAACCATAGACATGTGTCCCATTTTATTAATAATTTCTTGTTCAGAAAAACCATCAATATTCCATTCATAAATTTTATCAGCAGAAACAGAAAACTGAGTTTGAAAAGGTCTTTCTTCAAACTGCATATTAGGAGGAGTAGGTTTTGAATACCAATTTTTTGTAAGAAACATGGGTTTGGAATTTCCAACAAATCTTTTAATTTCGAGTAAACCATCATCAAAACCCCTTTTTGCGGGAACAGAAGAAACAGAAGATACAGTATCAGAATCTGTGTTTTCATCGAAAACAATTTCTTTTTCATTTCTTGAAATAGTGCAAGCAGCATGAGTACTTGTGGAAGTACCTTCAGTTTTAACTTTCAAATCAGCAAGCATCTTTTCAACAGTTTCAAGAATTTTTGATTGGGAGGTTTTAAACTTAAATTTGTTATCATGACTGGGTAAATTAATCAAAGGTTCCTCAGTCTTGATACAAACAGGTTTTTGAACAGAAACAGATTTTTCAACAATTTTTTCTCCAATACGGTCAAGCTGTTGACCAATAACATGCAAAGACTCATTAGTAAAATTGTTTTGTTCAATAAGACTAACAATAAGGGTTTGATCATCAGCAATTTTAAAAGGAGAAGCTTTAATATCAAATTTGCCAGTATAATAAGGCGGTAGAACCAGTCAAACAGTATATAACAAAATAATTCAAAGTAAATGAAAGTAATTTAGAACCGTCCGATATGGCGGTAATCCGTCCAAGGTGATGGTAGCAACAAGTAGTATAATGAACATAAAACTAAAAATACTTGTTATTGAAAGTAGAACAAACACTTACAGTAGTAGTAGTGAATACAAGATTGAAACAGTTACAAAGCTTGAATTATCGTTACAAGATTTGTAGGGAAAGTAGTAGTAAGATCAAGGTAACAAGATAGTAGAAACAAGAAACTCTCTCTCAAAGAAGGCTTTTTAAAAGAAAGGAGTTCTAAGGAGGATAAACTAGAGAGAATTCTAAGGAAAAATTCTGATTTTTCTTAAGGGACAGCCCCCTTTAAATAGGCAAAATTCGGAGTGAACAGTGTCATGAATAGTAACATGTGAACAGTAACGGATGAATAGTGACATGTGAATAGTAACAGATGAATAGTGAAAAAGTGAGTCTTTCTTTCTTTTTGCCTCCCAATTTTGGGGAATCATGGAGGGAATATGTAGTGTTCAGAAGCATCCCACTCAAAGGTCTAGGCCATCATTTCAAGGGTCTAGGCCACATCATCATTGTCCTTAAAGGAAGCCAAATATACACTATAATATATATATATATATATATATTGGTAATTTTTAGGTTTCAGGGAGTATTTTGGTCATTTTTTGAGTTTTTGGAGTATTTTGGTCATTTTTGGGTTTTAAGGGTATTTTGGTCATTTTTTGGGTTTTGGGGTATTTTGGTAATTTTGAGGTTTTGGGGTATTTTGGTCATTTTTGAAAATTTTAGAGTACTTTGGTCATTTACACTTTAAGGGCATTTTGGTAATTTTGATAATTGGGTAACTGGGTAGGTTGGGGTTTACCCATAATAATTGGGTTGGGTTGGGTTTGGGTTAGAAGTAATTAGTTAAATGGGTTTTAATGGGTAAATGGGTTTTATATATCCAACCCAATTATGCCCACCCCAAATCCACTCATTTGGCACCCCTAATTGCACAATGTGAGGATGGAACCATCAAGTGTGAGAAAAAAAAAATAAGGGAATCACCTAATGTGACAAAAGAACTGTCATATGTGATATTGGAACTGCACAATGTGATAATAGAACCGTCAAGTGTGAGAAAAAGGTAAGGGAACCACCTAATGTGACAAAAGAACTGTCATATGTGATGTTGGAACCGCACAATGTGAGGATGGAACCGTCAAATGTGAGAAAAAAAATAAGGGAACCACCAAATGTGAGAAAAGAACAGTCACATGTGATGTTAGAACTGCACAATATGAGGATGGAACCGTTAAATGTGAGAAAAAAGTAAGGGGTCCGTCAAATGTGAGAAAAGAACTGTCACATGTGATGTTGGAACTACACAATTTGAGAATGGAACCGTCAAGTGTGAGGAAAAAAGTAAGAGAACCACCCAATGTGAGAAAAGAACTGTCATATGTGATGTTGGAATCGCACAATGTGAGGATGGAACCGTCAGATGTAAGAAAAAAAGTAAAAACCACCAAATGTGAGAAAATAATTGTCACATGTGATGTTGGAACTACATAATGTGAGGATGAAACCGTCAAATGTGAGAAAAAAGTAAGGGAACCGCCCAATGTGACAAAAGAACTATCATATGTGATGTTAGAACCGCACAATGTGAGAATGAAACTGTTAAGTGTGAGAAAAAGGTAAGGCAACCACCTAATGTGATAAAAGAACTGTCATATGTAATGTTGGAACCACACAATGTAAGGATGAAACTGTCAAATGTGAGAAAAAAAAGTAAGGGAACCACCAAATGTGAGAAAAGAACTGTCACATGTGATATTGGAACTGTATAATGTGAGAATGAAACTGTCAAATGTAAGAAAAAAGTAAAAGATCCGTCAAACGTGAGAAAAGAACTGTCACATGTGATGTTGGAACTACACAATGTGAGCATGGAACCGTTAAGTGTGAGAAAAAAAGTAAGAAAACCACCCAATGTGATAAAAGAACTGTTATATGTGATGTTGGAACTGCACAATGTGAGGATAGAACCATTAGATGTGAGAAAAAAAAAATAAGAGAACCATCAAATGTGAGAAAAAAACTGTCACATGTGATATTGGAACCATGCAATGTGAGAATGGAACCGTCAAATGTGAGAAAAAAGTAAGGGAACCACCAAATGTGAGAAGAGAACTGTCACATGTGATATTGGAACTGCACAATGTGAGGATGGAACCGTCAAATGTGAGAAAAAAGTAACCTGATGTAGCAGGTTACCTACTAGTGGATACCGTACCCCCTTTTTTGGGGGTACCGTAGAATTACTCTTATAATAAACATACCACATGAACATTTATTAAAAGACAAAACTTGTGACCACTTTTTGCGACCAAAAACTTATTGTCATTTCACGCGAACGTTGAAGTTTAGAAAGTAAAAAAAAAAAAAAAAAACGACAGTAAATTACTAACATCGCTACAAAAAATTCGGTTGTCCCAATCCTTTGTAAAAGTCACCCAAAACCTTCCAAATTTCCGCCATGCGTCCTTAAAATTCCAAACACACTCAAGCGCTGTCTCTCTAGCAAAGCCCAGCCCGCTAAACAAGCACATGACCATCAACCTCCACCTGTAAGGCAGTAACAACTAAAAAAACAAACAAAACAAACAAACAAATAGAAACGTTTGAAAAATCCACAACTGTAAAAATAAAACCGAAACGGCTCACACAAAGCTTTTTAGTCAGTTTGACACGAAAACGAAACAAAAAAAAAAAAAGAAAAAAAAAAAAAGAAGAAACGTTCAAATGTGCAGAAATTTAAGGACTCGCCATTAGATCATTCCAAAACCCTAATCTCTCTCTCTCTCCCCCAAAAACGGCGGAGCTGAGCTTCAATCTCCTCCACACTCTCGATCCTAGGAGGTACAAATTTTCTCACTCTTATCTACACAATAAAAATAATATGTGCGCATAGTTCTCATTTTTTCTGGTTTCTCAAACGCGTCCTCAAACCCTAAATTTCCTCCCATTATTTGAAAACAAAATTTGACGAGTTCTTAGAAATTTTAGGGAAAATTAGGAAGGAATTTTTTTGATGAATGAATGAATGAATGAAGTGTGTGAAATGTGAGTGAGATGAGGTTTGGAGTTTTCTGAGTTTGGTGTAAAATCAAATCAGAGCTATGGGCTGTAGAATTGCAGTTCTTTTTGAATTATGTTGTTGTCCTTGGTGAGTAAGGGTAAAAAAACTGAATATAATTGAGTCCATTATAGGAGAATATATCTCTAATCAATATCATATCTCTATGAGAAACTTTATGCTACAAGTTGTGCTTTGTATCTCACAATTTCATAATTTAGATTACATTTTTGTATAAATGGTAAGATTAAATTGTCCCATTTGATAACTTCATATATGTTATGGTTTAATAAGATGTTAATGTCCTTAAAACATTGGTTAATGAAGAAATAGGTTTCCTAAGTAACTCCAACTTTGATGGGCAAGTGAAGTTTAGAGATCCAAGGAATTTGGTTATCTCTCTACCTATAAGAGAGACATTCAGCTACCTCGTCACAGATACTGAATAGTTAAAGAGAAAAAAGGGTCAAGAGAAAGAAACCAATTCTATAAAAATTAAGTGTCTTTTATACTAAGACTTGATTTTAAGAAAATTTCAACAATGGATTAAGGTAAGCTTTATAATTAATTTGTGTAGTTGTGAAATCATGATAATTCATAAACAGAAGCTCTGATACCACATATAAAAATGTTTTCTTTATGTTGTTAGATTATAAACAACCATAATATAAATTCTAAGATTTTAAATTATCATGATTTCACAACTACACAAATTAATTATAAATTTTTCCTTAATCCATTACTGAAATTTTCTTAAGATCAAGTTTAATATAAAAGGCACTTTATTTTGCAATAGGCATTACATTTTTAAGTGTTTGGGACTACTAAGTCCAAATATTTCACATTTTACTAGTGAGTTTAACTTGGCTTGAATTGGTTCTTTCCACTTTGGCCATTCATGTCTCCATCAACATTCTTCATTGATTTGTGGTTTGATTTCATCTCATTACATTTGGTAATCTCAAGAGCACTTTAAATGAAAATAAGATTTTGACAACATTTTTTTGTGTGTGTAAACATTCCATTTTGCAACTAATGGTCAATTCATTGGCAATGGTAGAATGGTACTTTCACAAAGCAATAGTAGAAATATCATTTGAACCGTTAAATGAGTAAAAATTTAATTCCAAACATAATCAAAACTCCTAACAATAAAAAAATTTAAAAAAAAAAATACCTTAGATACATGGGAAGGATAAAATATATATATATATATATACTATTTTTCACCAGCACCTATTCGTTCAGATTTACATTTTGAAGATCAATCATCAAAGTTCTTTATATATATATATATATATATATATGTGTGGCACTATGGTTCCCAACCCATTTGAGCCTTGGATTCTAACTCAACAGTGTGGCCCATGGGCCCAACCTCTTTCCACGCAAGACTCCAGCTCGAACCCACAAATGCCACAGACCCAAGCCTCGTATTGCTCAAAAGCCTGAGTAGGCAATCTACATTAGCACACGCCTTATTTCACCACCTAGTCCTTGTTCGATGAACCACCCCAAGCAAGAAGAAAGGTGTTCGGATACACTATCCCTCGTATGTATGGCAGTGTCCTGGGGAATATAGCTGCCGAGCATATTCACTGGAGTGGGAACCAGTTCCAAAACCACTCCTACCTAAACACCCACCTACGATTAACAACATTGGACCTCCTATTGCACTAATTTTGAAAGCAATCATAATCCCTCCACTCACGCTTGGCTATAAATATGAGAAGCTAAGGAAGGGAAGGGGATTGGTGGAGAGGGTTCTGAAGAAAGTTGAGAGCTGAGAGCAATAGCGTTATACGAGTGAGAGGGAAACAATACAGAGGCTTGAGAGAAATCGTTGGGTCTCTTGGCTAGAATCACCCAAAGTAGGAAATCCAAAGTCTACATTATAAATATATTTGTGTGCCCAAGAGTGAGCTAGCCATTTAAGCCCATTCTGGGTGCACACAATATACAAGATAGAAATTCTACTCTAACTTAATCTAAGTATATATGTGTGTAAAACTCTCTCTTGAAAATTTAAACCCTGACCCTTGTCCCCCACATCCCACAAGCACTTATACTCATAAAGTGACCATCAATCCAAGGGTATGCGGTAGTACTATTAAAGTTCTTTAAACAATACACTCTATTTGCGGTTTTAATACATTGAAAAACATAGATTTATCCTATAAAAAAACATCGATTTTTTTAATAAATCGTGGAATTAAAATTTAGAGGAAAAAATATCTTTCTTTTTTTTTTTTAATCAGGGTACAACTTTACTAATTGCACTTAAATTTATTTTTATATGGAAGCATACTTCCATATTCTTCTTTTCGCAACACTTACGTTTGGATTTTTTTTTTTTTTTTTTGGAAAGTTTATTTGCTAAAAGTTGACGAAATTATAACTATAATAAACAAAGGTGAGGATTTATAGAGCTGTAATTTTTACATAAGCTGATGCAAATGCTCTAAAACTAATCTTTTTCTACAATTGCGGAAAAAAAAATTTTGATATGCGGTAAAAATAATTTCACTTTGTATTAAATTTTTGTGACTTAATTAACCAAAACCAAAAAAGATTATAGTGGAATGGGTAGAGTGGTAAACAAGCCAAATCAAAATAAATATTCAAAATTCAAAATTGCTCATTTATTTTTATTTCAAACATGAGCCAAACTAAAATGTATTACATTTTCAAGTTCGATTCATTTTTCGGTCGAACAATCTTGATCTCCTTCGTGAATTACTAAATTAATTTATTTTTTCCTATATATAGTAAAAACCAAGACTATTTTACACATTCACAAATCTATACTAATAATTAATAGCTAAATCATAGTTAAAAAATATATTATTGAGTTAATTAGATAAAATTATTTTTGTTCATGAACTTATAAAAATTGGATTCACTAACCTTGTATTGTTAAATGTTATATATAATTTTTATTACTATTTATATTATCAATACTCTTTCTAAGCTAAAAAGTATGAATAAATAAAATTAAGCATAAAAATTTTACAAGATGATATAATATTGTAATGTATGTAAAAGATTGTGTATTTTATCGATAAAATAGTCAAGAGATAGAGTTATAACTGTTTATCTTCTTCTCAAAAAAAAAAAGTATTATTTATCTTAAATTTTCTAAGCATTTGCAATATGTACCATAAAATTAACAAATTAGTGGGTGACCAACCCTTTAAATTATGAGGATGTTTATAGTATGCGTAATAAACCACAACAACTTTATAATTAACATATAATTTAAAATTAATTTGTCATTTAATTAAGATATTTTTTTAAATTAGAAAACAATATAATTTCGATATTAATTTGGATGATAAAGTAAATGTTATAAGATAATGACATATAACGGTTATTCAATAACTACAAAAGCGGTCCTCAAAAAAAAAAAAAAAAAAAAAAACTACAAGAGCTTTGAAATTTAATCAATGACAGAGGCAGTCATTACAATCAGAATGCTCACTCGAATATTTGCGAGTGAGATCGATTTCTCCCAATCGCGAATATTAGTCAAATTATAAAGAAAGTACTCTCAATTGCTAGTGAATCTTTGAGTTCATCAGCTTTATCACTATCTAAGTGATTTCTCCCAATCGTGAATATTAGTCAAATTATAAAGAAGGTACTCTCAATTGCTAGTGAATCTTTGAGTTCATCAGCTTTATCACTATCTAAGTGATGTGATCAATCACATGTGTGCGTATGTGTGAGAGATAGAGAGAGATTGAAGTAATGGAATGTTAAAAAAAATTGGGAAAGAACAATTAGTTCGTCCCACAAAATGTTGAACATGATAAAAAGTTAAATTAAATTAAATGATTTTATTAGATTTTAGGGTAAAATACTATTTTGGTTCCTAAATTTTAACAAAAGTTTGTTTTACATGATAAAATATGAAATTTTCAATAGTTTAGAGATGAAAAACGAACTTCATAAAGTTTAAGGATGAAAAACAAATTTTTAGTAAAATTTATGAACCAAAATAATATTTTACCCTAGATTTTATAAATTTATGGTTCAAAATTTGAAATTTATGAAGCAAAATGGTTGGATTGCAAGTGGTCAAGAATTTTATGTGGGTTTCTTTGGCACCAAGGCGCACGCTCTCTCACATTTCGTCACTGCTCGCGACTTCACGGTCAGAATACTTCTATATAATGGGTAGCCATACAGTACAGATATCATCAGATTAAAAACAATAGAAGCAGAAACCACGGAACTCTTCAAACAGCAACAAAACCCATCATCAATGGCTGCTGCGTAAGTGTCTCAGAATTTGAAGTTCACCAAAAAAATGTCATTTCTCAGTTTTTTTTTTTTTTTTTTCTTCATTTGTTGGAAGACTAAAGATTGTTTGCTAATGTTGTTATGTGGGTTGTGCAGGACCGTGAACGAGCATCTTCCCACACCTTTGGATGCCACTTCTGAACAACCTCCTCTCTTTGATGGAACTACAAGGTTCACTCTTCTGTCTCCCTTTTTGTTTTTTTTTTTTTTTTTTGGGCCTACTTCTGTTTTTGTTTTTGTCCGATTCACTGTCTTTACTATGTCTTTGTTCGGATGTTTTGTATGCTAAAGTGAACTTGGACCTGTTTTTGTTTTTGTTTTTGTTTTTTCAAAGGTTGTACACCAATTATGCATGCCCATTTGCACAGCGTGTGTGGATCACCAGGAACTATAAGGTTGACTTCTTGTCCTCTTTGTTCTCATTTCTAGACTTCCTCTTAAGTTGTCCGATACTACTTAAGTAGCTTCTAATTTCAATAATAAGACAAACCCAAATTAGCCCTTCTGGGATCATTTGTCCTTTTCCTTTTCTTGGGATTATTTTTGACTTAATAATTATGTTTCTGATGAATATTTTGGGCTGCAGGGATTACATGACAAGATTAAATTAGTTCCAATTGACCTTCAAAACAGGCCTGCTTGGTACAAAGAGAAAGTCTACCATGAAAACAGGGTGATATTTTTAAACAAAATATGCCTATCTAGTGCATATATAATTGATTGAAATCTTTCATTTTCTTGATTGACCAACAATATCTTGAAATTATCAGGTACCCGCATTGGAACACAATGGCAAAATCATTGGGGAGAGCCTTGATTTGATTAAATATGTAGACAGCAACTTTGAAGGGCCTTCTCTTCTCCCCGATTTAAGATTTGCATAGCTCATTGTGCCCTTCTTAAAAGCTCTCTACCTCTCTTGGAATTTGACTAAAGTTTTGATGTGACTGTAGGATCCTGCTAAAAACAATTTGCTGAAGAATTTATAGCGTTCACTGATTCCTTTGATCAACAAGACAATTCACAAATCATTCAAAGGAGACACAGTTAAAGAAGCTGGTAAGATTTAAAACTTTCATCGAGTCTAAACACCATTTTGTATAAAAGCAAGGCTCACGAAAACCTTAAACTTGCATCAGGTCCTGATTTTGACCACTTGGAGAATGCTCTTCACAAATTTGATGATGGGCCTTTCTTCCTTGGTCATGAGTTCAGTTTGGTAAGTTGACTATGTTATTTTTTTTCTATCGATCGTTGGTGCTGTGTTGGGAAGTGGAAACCAGTAATATTGAGTGAAACTATGTGATCTTCAGGTGGACATAGGTTGCATCCCATTTATTGAAAGATTCCAAATCTTATTTTCAGCCTTGTGGAATTATGACATCACCTCAGGAAGGCCTAAACTAGCTAGGTGGATCGAGGTAACTTAAAACAAATGCGATGTATAATGACAATTGCTTGTTCTAATGGTCTTGAATTTACAAATTAAGTTAGCAATCTTTATTGGTCCGTTTAGACTGAGAGATAATAAAGAAGAGTAATTTAGAGTTGACTGAAAATTAGTTTACAGTGGGGCATATATTCCTACTCAATACTCATGCTATATCTATATTTTAGATTCTCTTCTCTTTAAACATAGATTTGAAGGAGGTTTGAGTCCCTAATGTATCAGAGTTTTGGTTCTTGATTAATGGTAATTATTCATGTCAACCCTTGTGCAGGAGTTAAACAAGATTGATGCTTATAAGCCAACAAAGGCGGATCCCAAAGTGGTTATTGAATTATATAAGGCCCGTTTTCAGGTACTAACCATTTAGTGCATGGAAATGGAATTATGAATTTTTATTTCGTTAAATATTCTTACTTTCGTTAGGTGTCCTTTTTAACCGCTCTTTAATCTAATTTCCTTCCTCAGGCTCAGCACTGAACATGACAGGGTCAGCACAGTTCCTTTGGAGAAGTAGATGTCTTCCTTTATGTAATGTTTATTTGTATGTTTTAAGATGTCTTATGTGTGTACGTATAATACGTAATAGTTGAAGTTATGGACTTCGTGTGGTCAGCATGTATGAATTTGCTTAAATAAATAGAACTATTGTTCGGTCTTGTAATAAAAAGATTTTTTCTTTTCTTTTTATAATAAAAGTTATTGTTTTTTGATAATTATGTGTATATATATATATGAATTGGGTTATTACCTCTCGCGTAATTGTCTTTTTTTTTTTTTGATAAACTCGTGTAGTTGTCAATTCTTTTACGACCATACATTTTGTTATATACTTTGTCCCAACTTGCACTTGTCAACACTTGTGATTGGATCAATACATTACTTACATATGAGTCAATTATTGGTACTTAATGAAAAGTAATTCAATTACCACTTGATACATGCGTAAGTTGTGGTAAAATGTGGGTCCTTATACTTTTCTTAACTAATATTACAACACTTAATTATGGTTTTAAAAACTGGAACGAACAAAGAACTAGAAAGATGACTAATTCTTGGTTTTATGGTCCAATCGGGGTTTGACCAATAGTCAAACCAATGACGTCATAATTATTTTAAGAGCAAATTACAACTTATCCACCTATGATTTGGCTAAAATTTAAATTGCCTACCTATAATTAAAATTTAACACTTTATCCACCGGAAGTTTAACCAAAATTTAAGTTATTAACCTGTGATTTGAAATCCCATGTGCAAGTATTCCACTAAATTCTTTTTTATCTCATTTGATCTTGTATTTTTATGTTTTTTGTATTTTTGGAAGAGAAAAACATAAAAGTAAAGCAAAATCACATATTTAGTCATGTTTTTAACAAATGTGAGTTAAGGAAATCTAACTGAATAAACCTCAAGTGGATAAAATATCAAATTTTAAATTACAAGTAGGCAACTTAAATTTCGATCAAACAACATGTACGTAAGTTGTAATTTTCTCTTATTTTAATTAATAATTTTATAATTTTAGATATAAATATAGATATATATTTAGTTTAGAACTAATTATATTTAGTGAAAACTAATTAAAATAATTTTTATGTGAAATTTATATGTACATAAGAGAAAAAAAAAAGTAGCTAAATTGTTTCTAAATTGCTTTTATTTTAATTATATGATAGTATGTTGTCATTGGTTTGCTACGCTATAGGGAAACACAATTACAGGTTTATTGGACAAGCTTAAACTATTACTATTACATTTTTCTAAAAAAGAAAGTTACACTTTAGTACTTATTAATGTTCTAAATTTCTTTTTTTTTATAGAAATTTCTATCTATCAAAAAAAAAAAAATGTTCTAAATTTCATTCCATTACGATTGGAATGACTGGAATTTCTCATACTGGCATGCAAACCAGAACGATAATACTCTCTATTCCACCTTGGATTCAATTTCGCCCCATATCGGCCCGTTTCCTCCATTCCAGTCAATTTCGGTCGAAATTCATTTTTTGCCCAAAATGAGATTGGCCTCA